>NC_041723.1:6044526-6362909 GCF_900700375.1 Denticeps clupeoides | reverse complement strand
CCTCCACTCGCTTAGTTCATTTAGACTCCGAAATTCCAAACTGATATTTTTGCAATAAGATGGAATAAGGTCGCATCCTTCATAACAACACTGCTGACAACCCATATGTGTTATGTTCTTCGAAGCTTTTATCCTTAGCGACTTGGGGACTAACTAATAAAATAATGGATGACATGTAGCACTAATTTGCATTACTAAGAGCAAGCCACGAAGCTGGTATAAGATACATCATTCAAACGTTTAGGGTAATTTTGTGTTTTTTTTTTTTTTTTAAGACTTTGAGTTGCACCAGATACACAAATATTCTGAAGGAAGAAAATTGTATTATTTCTTTAATCAGCGCAATCAGCTGTACCAAAATACATTGCAAAAGGGTTTCTAATCATCGATTAATATTAATTGCATTAGTGAACACAGCCTTCCATTTGAACTTAAAACGAATTGTTCCTGATCCCGTTCTCTGGTGAAGAGTATGCAGATATTCCATCATTAACAGCCATAGCTATTTACAATGGAAACAATGTCTGGGACTAGATTTTTGATCATGATGTAATTTTAATGAACAAAACAAATGATTTCTATGCAAAATCAAGGGAATTTCTAAATGACGGACCATTGCACATTAGATTTAGGGGAGGAGTTTGCATAGTTTGACTTCTGGCAAGAAAATGTAACATATTAGAACCTGGAATCAGTAAGGGGCATTTGGAGAGGCGGGTCATGTGCAGTGAAGAGGATGCTGTGGTTCGTGCGGGGGTGACTGTTATGTAATATATAGAGAGGAGAAGTGGGCAAGCGTTAACATCTCCAAAGCGCTCTGAGTGATTCCTCTTTTCAGGCAGATTGGGGGGTAGTGATTGGGCTTTGGCCAAGCGCCACAGAAGGCATTTAAAAATGAGAGTGCCTCCCTGGGGAAAGCGCTCTATCGTGGGCTGAGGGGATGAGCCTGGTGCGGTAAACCAGGTGCAAAAACTGTGGAGAGCTTTAGCACCAGAAGCTTATACCTCAGGGCGAAGGAGACGGATGCTCATTTTTACCGAGGACATGACTATAAATAAATCCGTAAGGAAACATTTTTTTGCGAACTAAACTGCGACTCATTAACAAGATAAAAGAAATAAGTATAATTCTATGGCAGACAAACTTTACCTTCAAACCAAACTGTAACGTTTTAATTTGCTTTAAAACAATTAGAATTTTTTATAATACTGGGCCATTAATTAAACTTTGCAAATGTTTTGTCTGTTAAGAAGGGGTTATTCTGAAGACCATGATGGACTAATTCTTTTTAGGTACTATTTTCAAACTGGTGATAAGAGCAGAACTACATGCTAAACGGGGGGCTTGTTTGCTTGTGGTGTTTGCAGGGTGGTAGTAGCCTAGTGGGTAACACACTCGCCTATGAACCAGAAGACCCAGGTTCAAACCCCACTTACTACCATTGTGTCCCTGAGCAAGACACTTAACCCTAAATTGCTCCGGGGGGGACTGTCCCTGTAACTACTGATTGTAAGTCGCTCTGGATAAGGGCGTCTGATAAATACTGTAAATGTAAATGTAAATGTAAAGTAAATGCTTGTGTAAGGTGAAAGGCATTTTCATGATTTGCATAAATAAATAGATGGAATTGGTTTAAATCATCCAGAACGAGGAAGTAATGTGTGTGAAGTTGTAAATCACCATTTTAAAACTTAAAAAAAAACCTATTATGTAGTTACGTTCTCTTTTTCAAGATACTGATAATAAACAAGTGGTCCTTTCTTTTTTATATTTGTTGTAAATCGTGGAGGATGTCTTTGACCTTACACTGATGGACAGGCCCTGTGCTAAGTGCAGCGTGAAAAGAGTGCTCAAAACTGCCTTTAAAACAGTAGAAGTACAGTGGAATAATGTAGGACAAGCCAACCTACAAAGCAATAAATTTACAATATATCTAACAGCTGAACATTTGAAAGTAACATTGATTTGTAGCTCAAATTCACTCAAAAGCACAGCCAATCACAAGTATAAGTTCAGCACGATCCTGGGTTTCTAGCCAATGCATGTTCAATATATCCAATCAACTAATGTCCCATCATTGAAGTAATAAAGAGGACAAAAATGCAGAAAAATCCCCAAATCAGCATTAAAATGAAGAAACCTGCGCACATGCACACACAGGCATATAAAGACTTCAACTGGCCGCAGCTCAGAGACACTGTCACCGTGATGTCTGAACATGACATCTGGAATCCTGTCCATGCTCTGTGTAGAGCGGCAGCACCCCACCTCGGGGGGAGCGGCAGAGTCAGCGCTAAGATTTCCCAGGGAGCTGCATTTACATGAGCAGTATTTTTCGCCCGTTTTAAGCAGGGATTTATTTGTTGTGGCAGCCACTTAAAGACTTACACACTCCTCTGAGCTGGCCTGAGGATTCTGGACGGGCTCCAGGTTATGAGGCAGCGAGAGCGCAATGGCAACAGTCCCAAAAGCTGGCATGAGGAAAAAAAGACGAAGGTGTGTCTCTAAATAGGTAATATAATTGGTCCACATGCATCACACTAATACCGGCAGCAGGGCTTCAAGAATAGCAGGACAAGGCGGCACACACTTGGTTAACCCTCTAGAACCTTTATAAGCAATTCTGCATGAATCTTGCATTTAAGACATGATAAATAGGTATTTTATATAGCTATACAAAAATAACAATATGGCCATATATTATATCAGCTTGTGCCACATATGACAGTTACTTGTTTTGTTCTCCCAAAATGAATCCACTAAATCCAATTAGATTGTGTTACCTTAATTTCCCCTCATTAAAACCCGGGCCCATCGTGTCTTTCACCATCTGCCAGTGCTACAGGTGATGGATGACAGCTGACAGTGATTTCCCAGACTCCACCACGAGTCCTGCTGCAAATTTCTTTACACTGTCATCAGAGACGCAACGTGTACCGGCGATGCTGGTCAAAAAAAACAATACCTGGAAGAGCATCTCTAGGCTCCAGGGCAGGAATTTGCATGTTTACACAATGGACACTTACTTTTACAAGAAGTTAACTGGTATTTTGAAGACAGAATGTATGAATGATTTTAAAGTTAACTGAAGAAGGGGTTTGCCTTGTCTAAAACCAGCACCAGCGCAAATTCACTCAATAGTGCAGTAAACATAACTAATGAAGCGGCCTGCGGAAGGGGCGCTGCCATCAATCACCAGCGAACTGTGTGAAGCTGTATTTATAGTGCGAGTGCGAACGCACGTAAACTTCCACTTACAAAGAATCAAACTAGGTGCTGGTGCAAGTTTAAAAAAAAAACTTGAGAACCATCTAAGAACTGGTTTGATTTACAGTGGCCTAGAGAACCATAATGGAATTGTTCTTATTTCACCATCAGCATTAGTGCCAGCCCTGCTAGCTAGCAAGCATTATACAAGCTCATTGTGTGTGTGTGTGTGTGTGTGTGTGTGTGTGTGTGTGTGATCACAGTGTTTTACTTCTGTATCCAGGACATGCAATTTTATCACTTTTAAAAATATTTTGTTTCTCGTTTCGACAAAAAGTTATTTTCTTGAGATTGCAAAAGTCATTTAGATTTTTGATTTCTCATGATTTCAAGAAAACAACTGGAGAAGACAGATAAGGTTATGTTGAGAAAAATGTGTTTTTATCACCATTTACATGTACATTTATGGTATTTACTTAATAGTATTAATTCAGAACAACTGTACGTTGAGGAACTGTCCCACTAGAGTTGCTCTTCCTCAGGTACACAGTTGTGGTAACTGGGGTTTGAACCTGTGTGTTGCCCACTAGAACCAGCCCTTGAACTGTCTTGGTGGGAAAGAGGAAGACATGCGAGCACAGATGCTTCCAGAACAGCTAGCTCCAGTGCAGTGGGTTAATGTATGCCTACCAAAGTGCTGCACGCCCCCAACAATAATTTATACAAATCTAAGTGAGTGGCACACTTGGATGAAAAATCCAGAGCCATTACTTACATATTACAGAAGACGTAAAGGGCGTGATTTACGGGCGCACACAGGACGCTGGTCAAAGCCGATCGCAGACAAATGCAACTATAAATTCAAGCTAACTTACAATTACATTGGGATCAACTCTGCACTACGGGGACCATTATTTCATGATGTCCACGCACGTGACGTGAGAGATGGACGAAGCGTCCATTCATACCAAAGGTCCGTGTGTTTTCCCTTTTTGTTCTTAAAGTATGTAGAAACAATGCGTCCCACCCAGGGGATGATGGATTAGCACCACAATTCTTCATCCCTGAGAAAAACCCACCTCCCGAAGGATGTCATGTGTTACGGCCGAGTTTTCAGGCCCTGCTCTATGGCATGGAGGCGGTCTTTTTTTTCCCTTTTTTTAAATACTGTGAATTAAGTACACAAGTGACACTCAGAAGATGAACAGGTCCGCCAAAATGTGTGCTTGTTTGATGGTGACGATATTGAGTAGGAAAATGAGATCTTTGTCAAATGTGGATTTGAAGGAGAGTCGCGGAGCAGAAGAGAGTTTGCAAAGTCATTTGTCTCTGGGCTAAATGGACGTTTTGGCTCAAGGGGAGGGGGGAGGTCATCAAGGAGCCAGGATGTGTTCTGAGGAGGGAGAGAAAGGGAGAAATTTCAGGTTCTGTAACTGGATTCAGCTCATTACTCTTCTTTGTGGAAGAGCTCATGAGGAAAATGTTAAGAAAAGGTGGGGATGAAAGGGAAATGGCTTTGTTCATTAGCCAGAAGATCCATTGCATTATTCGTCATGAGTGCTTCCTGAAAAGGCCTTGAGGTGTTGCATGCATTTTCTTGCAAGTCTTTACTTGGATCAATACAAAATGACGTGATGATGGTTTTGTAAACATAACGACAAAACCGGAACTAAAAAGACAAACATAATCATCCAAATTTAGGGAGAGAGTTTGTTGAACACAGAGTTTATGAGCATCGGAGGGGGTATCTTTTTCCTGCCGTTCCTGTCATACATCTCCCTGGGTGCGAGAGAAATCGCAGCCCAATTACTGCCTGATATTTAATCAATACACTGCTTATTTCCCGAGCAGGAAGTAAAGGAGTGGACCCCTGGGAGATGGAGTTCAAATTACTCCTGTGTCAATGCGAGATGGCCAGCAATGATGGGAGTGTAGAGCTGAGAGCTGAGTGGCCGGCCGGTGGCGTACAGACAGTTTTCATCCTGGTTCTGAAAGTTCAACCTGGGAACAAGAGAAAATGCAGAAGATTACAGGCACGACATCCGGCAGCTGCGACCCTGGTTAGGAATAAGTGGTCATTGAGAGTCAGTGCTTCCTTAATGTTCAAATCAGACTGCATGCCATTCAGTGTGAACTGACCACTGTAAAGTTCACACTACACAACGGTCTTGTAACCATGGAAGCCGAGGCATTTCTTAATCCAGATTCACTCCAACAAGGTATAAAATGAACATGGACTAAAGACTGTATCACTTTCAATGTGGCATTTAGATATGGCTGGCACGATAGATGAACTCACAGACCAAACTGTAAGTGATATAATCAAGATTTGTGACATTTTAGATTACCAGTACTACGTTGAACATCATAAACCAAGTAAACTTACATCCATGGCTGCTGTAATGATCTTGCTTTGTAAGAATCAGCAACAGCAAGTAAGAATAATGTATCAGCAAGCTGGCCACAGTGAACAACTTGATATTTGGAAATTGCTAGTTCAGTATGATCAACATGTTTATGATCATAGATGGAAATTTTTATGATAACAGCAGAATTTACCTTTATGTGAAACTGTTTTTCTCTCTGAACACCTCAACAATGCTATAACATTGGAATAAGGTGTTTAAAATCATAGGTGTAAATGGAATGTCTGTTATCCTCTACAGAGGGTCCAATGCTTGCAGGTTATTGTGTCTCCATACATTTAACTGTGTGAGTGTTTGTGACATGATCTGTATGATAACCACAAAAATGTACATTTGTGTGAAAATGTTTTTGTCTTAAATGGTAACTTTTAGTGGTTAAAATGTGGAATTTTCTAATCATATGGCAACAAGACAGACTTTTTATTTGTTTTAAAGAATTATGTGATCCTATAGCACGTACAAAGGAATTTTGTGAACCAAAAAGTGTTCAAACTATCTGGCCTCTGGGATGATCACCCTGTCAGTCAATGTAAATTTGCATTGTATTTTATTTATCATCTAGTCACTGTTGTTGATTAGACTCCAGTCAATGCAACTTAAAGTTATGAACTCCCTGAAATCACTTCAAGCTCTTCTCACTATATTTACGTCTTTGCATTGCAATATCTGATCATTGTGTTATTTGTTTGTCTGATTTGGTTTTTAATGTACTATGGACACTGTCTTCTACATGTACAATCAGTCTGCAAATCTACAATCCTCTGACTTCACCAGACTCTAGAAAATGAACTGATTAAGGCCTTTGATCAAGTTGGATATTCTCTGTATGCTGTTCTTTTTGATCTCTGTCAGGAGGGCAAGTTTCCTGCAAGTGTGATGTCAGATGCCTGAAGATCGTAAATGGCGCCACCATCGTAAATGACACCACCATCGGCTCCATTTGAATTCCCAACTGACAGGGAAAGAGTATGAAAAACAAGCACATGCCCAATCATGGACAAATTGTGATCCCAATTCGACTCTGTAGTGTCGCAGGGGATAATGCAGCCCTCTGTGAGAAGGGAAATCCCAGGTCCATGGCATTTTGTGTTTTTGTCTTTCGTGAAGGTTCGCCGCCTGTATCTTTGTCAAGCTGCGACACCCCCCCCAAACAAGAGGTGTCAAAAGCCAGCCAATGGCCTGATGCGTCATAACGAGAAAGACAAGGCAGAGACATAAAAGGACAAATCTGTGGGAACTTTCTGGGAGCCAAATGTATAAAAGAATTGTTTCTTGTGTGCTGAGGCTCTCTTCTCTCTTCCTCCTCCATTGGGAGCTGGATCTTGCTTTCTCTCCCTGTTTCCAAACTAAATGCGAGTAGATGAGTGTCTTTGAGCACATTCACACGCAGTGAGTTCAAATTTGAGCAAAATAGATACACAATGGAAGGCCACAGGTGTGATTATTTGAGAGGTCGTCTACCAGGTATTCATCCAGCTTTCATACGTATATTATAAAAATTATGAATACAAGTAGGCCAGGTGTAAATAATAAGATAAGTAGGCCAAGGACACACCAGCTGAATACAGATGTGAGCTGCAGAAATCCAAAGAGAAGAGTCAAAGGTTCAGACCAAACAATCCAAGGTGAGCAGTTGGCGTGCGGTTTGAACACTGCAACATAAGGTAGGGCTGTTCTCCTGGACTCCCTCTCAGAGCATATTGATGGTTGAAGGATTTGCGTCCTGCGCTGCTCAGGAACGATTCGTTCTCATTTCCCATGACAGGCCATTTCAGAGTTAGATCCAGTCTGAACGTTCGCCCTCATGAAGAAATATGGCCGCCTCTTCCCTGCTCTGCTCTGGCCGGAGGACATTAAAGAATGGTATTAGTACTAAATACTCCTGGTGCTGCTACAGCTGCACAAAAACAGACACAACTGTTTATTCATTTCCTCATTCAATTACAACAAGCAGAACTTCTGAGGAAGACAGACAATGGAAAAAATGATTATTAAAATATGGCTTTATTCCCTTTTGTGAAGTAATAGTTTTAATGTAATATGTTAACATTTAAGCATCTCATCAATTGCTTAAAACTGGTAAATTAGGGCTGTCTATTGAATTTAGCACATATTTAGCAATTAATTAATCAGGATTAATTAATCAGGACTAAATCTTAAACTATAATGCATCTTCAAAATTATGACAGACAACTGTGAAAAAGTGGCTAATTTACCTTCTGATTAAGTCTACTTTTCTCAATAGTTCAGTGGGGCAATGGGCTGATCCGCATGATGTACCCAAAATGCCATGAACTGTGTTTCACATGGTGCTGTGTTGATTAAAAACATTTCATCAGGTCACTCTCTGCACACCTCAGATTAAATTCAAATAAATTAATAATAAAAAATCTAACAATTAAACATTCTTTTTGAAAGCCAGAATAGAGTTACTAAAAAATGTTTAAAAAAAAAATAATAAAAAAAAATATAAAGAAAATCAAACTATGCAGTCATTAAATATTGACCTCGTCCGTGCCATTTATTTGACACTGTCACCAGTTGGGATCAGAGACGCGCTAGCGGTGGCATGAGACACTGGAGAAGAAGTGCTGGACTGGGGCTTGCTGTGCAGCAGCGCCCAGGCTGCATTGAAGCTTGGGCCAGGAAGGGAGAGTGAGAGCGACTGCGCTCAGCGGCACACTGAGACTCCCCGAATCGTTCCGCGGTGTGAGGAATGGAAGCTGGAACAGGAGGAAACGGGGTTACCATGGAGCTGTTGTAGCGGAAGAGACGTCAGGCAGAAACTGGGAGGAGAAGAAACATCACAGACTCGGAGTGTCGGAGGACGGGCCAGGGGTTGAGGTGATTGGGAGCCGAACAAGAACAGGTATGGCAATCCAAAAAGAGAGGTCGGAAACAGGCAGCAAGCTTGAGGTATGATCAATCAGAAACGTTTGCAGGGTTCTGGTGTTTCTGTGCGGCTTTTATGGTTGTTGTTGACCTTTGCCCTTTCTTCCTCTTATGTTTCTGGGTCGGTGACTCCGAGGGGACAGAAATCACTCACAAAATGGAATTCAGGGAAATACTTAGCTCTTGATTAGCCAGAAATAATATTGCACATATGCCAAAGTTGGTTTGCTGGGATTTCTCCATCTCAGCTAAGCTTATGCTCTCAGCGTTGAGATTCAGAGAGTGTTTTTTATTTTTTGGAATAAGTTTGAAATCGTCCAGATTAGCGCTAATCAGGCCTCTGCGAATCTGTGTGTTTGTGTGCCGCTCACTGCGGCAGTAAGAGCCTTTGCATGCGCTTAGATGCGCTGCACACTCCTAAAAACAACAAGCTCTGGATCGCTGCTGCAGGAGATGCAGATTTTTTTACAGCCGGCCTTCCAAGCAACTTCATCTGCGAATCAGGAGAATTATACGGCCCGCAAAACAACAGCGATTCAGAGAAGCTGCTGTTTCGAGGAGAACAATGCAACGTAACAAAAATCAATTGTTAATACTTTTCCATCCTTTGATGTCACCTAATCCATTCTGGGATAACTGCAGTGTGAAAGATTGTGTGAAAATGACTGCAGGGTATTCCATGAGGCCAAGGAAATCTGAGTGAGGAAGACTTTTTTTTTTGTTATTATCAGTAGTATATGCTGAATTTTGAAAGGTTTTACTGTTATTTGCATTCCTTGTTATGAGCTTTTCCTCTTCAGACCGTTCTAAGAAACCGTCACATTTTAAATAATTACTACCCTTCAATGCATAAAGCAGCAGAATGAATAAAGTGCTGGGGGTCGCTCACAGGCTGTTAATTCCTCAGTTGGCCAATCATCGATGGCTAAGAGGGTAAAATTGACGAGTGTGAAAAATGGCCCACACTTCGCTTCTTACAGCCGTAAAAATAGCAGAAGGTCCTTAACTATCCATAAAATCTTTCAAGGGGAGATGAGGAAATTAATTAAATTAGTGCATTCAAGGCCACATGACTTTCTTTTATGCTTCCATTGTCTTTTTCTTTCTGGAAAGGGGGATTGCGGGGGCTCTTATAGGGATATTATTATTGCTGCCTGTATGGAGAAGCAAATACTGAACATGATCTCTGTGAAAAACAGACCATCATATCCCCATAAAATCACATTTTTTGATATGTCCGGTTCACAGTTGGGGGAAATACTGAACCTGCTTCCCATTAACTGTAAAATCAACAGAGGTTTAAGAGTATTAATCACAAATCAATTGATCTAAGCTGAACCATTGTTTTATTGATATCTAAAGAATCTAAAGCCTGTGAAATTTAGAGATTCCAACGCTGTATAATTCCACTGAATCATACAGCTAAAAGGCCCTCACATAGAAATATAAATTAAATATTCAGTTAACTCTGGATTGTTGTTCTTTTACCATTATTACTTTTACCATTATTACTTAATTGAGTGATGTAATCACGGTAGACTGAGGTGTAAGGAATCAAAGAATGAATAGAAACATAATATTAAAAGTGTCACATAGAAGCGTTATAAATGTGTTATTAAGGCGAGTGGCCAGGCCTGCTTCAGGGGGAGTGGTTTTGTTTGGGTGGGTGGGGTGCCATTGGCTGAATATGCCGGTGTTGTATATGATGATAAATCTCATGCAGGTGTCACCCCTTTGCCAGCAGGTGAGGATTGATGGGCTGTGGGAGAGTGATCCATCATCCCGGGCAGGTGGCGCCATATCGGAATTTCGGAAATCTGTTCCCAATCACACCCACTGCCGGGCTATGGCAGTTAGGACCCCCCTGTCTGCTAGACGTTACCGGAAATCAATGGAAGGCACTCAAGGTCAATGCACTGTTAGAACAGTCCCCCGGCCCTGACGGATGGATCAGAGCCGCGACGCGAATGAGTGCACCGAACAATTGACAGCCCTCCATCCGCGCCTGTAAAGGCGCTGCGCTGCAGACGCGTGTCATGCGGCCTGTCTGGGCTCATTTAGGCTACATGCTGCTTCTCCAGGCGCTCCCACTACTGCCAATCGCGGCCGCGGGCCCGTATCGGATACCTGATAAAAATAAGACGGGCAGCGCCTTGCTCCTTATTCTTATAGATTACCTGGAAGTCACCTTGTCCTTATTACCCTCGCTTTCCAGTCTGAGTTACATAAAGCTTGACAGCTTGGATTCTTTACAGTAGCCGCTCAAAGCTGAGCCCTTTTAAAGGAGCGCGGTAAGGTCGCAGTGAAGACAGTCAGTGGTCGCTGTCTCTTTGCAAGCCGAGATCTCACCAAAGCCTTTACACCAATGTACAAAAAAATCTGAATCTGATATCCTGTAAAAAGGCAGACATCGGCCACCTCCACATTTATATTTATCAGACACCCTTATCCAGAGCGATTTACAGTCAGTAGTTACAGGGACAGTCCCCCCCCCGGAGACACTCAGGGTTAAGTGTCTTGCTCAGGGACACAATGGCAGTAAGTGGGGTTTGAACCTGTGACTTGTGGTCTTCTGGGTCATAGTCAAGTGTGTTACCCACTAGGCTACTAACACCTCCACTTCTGTATTCTGGATTGAAATGTTCCTTTATGTGTTCATTTGTAGTCCTAAAAGCTTAATGCAATGTTGTTATTCCAAATTATTATTAAATGGCAACAGATTTTTTTGGATGCTGGGCAAGGCAGGAAGGACTCAAAAGCACAACGCACTGACACAGAATACATTTATACATATAATAACAGATGAGCACATTCAGGAAATCAGGCAAACATGAAATCCCGGCCCAGAGTGCCGGAAATGTCTGGCTCGGCGGTTGTACCAGCGGTTGCCAAATATGTTGAAGCCATTTCTCCCTATTCTGAAAGCACAGACACATGTTATTCTCCAGAGTGCAGCCTTTGATGCATTTAGGGGGGTTGGTTTCAAATAAGATGAAATAATGTAGGTGCATAATAAAAATTCTGTTACTGAAGTAGAATTAACGTCCCACTTGACCGTATGTCGCTCTGAATAAGTGTGCCATTGAAATAGGACAAAATGAAAGGAACATTTTAGTGTTGGGGCCATGTACATGACGGAAACAGTCAAGATCTACATTTCAACACGGAATCTACGCTCCTGTACGCTTAATTACAATCTTCACTTGAACTCAAGTCCCGCGTTGGCGAGTAATGAAGACAGACACAGACACACATTCACTCTCCATTTCTCTCCCCTACTTACGTCCAATCAGAATAAATTTCACACATATGAATCACTGCTATGCACATGCCCTCCGAGAAGCAGCGAGGTGAGCAGGAAACGTATCCATCAAGATAAAGGGCCTTCATTAACTCTCATTACAGCCAACACCAGACCAAGGTCAAACGCATGAACACACAACCTCTGCCGTCGGCGCCAGTGACTCTCGCTCACCTGAGCTTGAGCTCTTATCTCCACCCAGAGGTCCAACCCCCCCCCCATTCCGCCCCTCCTACGAAGGTGACGACGTCCTGCTATCGTCCAGGGCGTGAAGGAAAGTATGCTAATCCCCCAGCGTTCTTCTCCCTCCCGTCCACTTTCGGATGGATTTACGGCTGCACCTTTATATGCAAATGAAGCCATACCTCTGCTGGAGCCCGGTGTCCCAACGTCTATCATTCTTACTCGAGTTCATTCGCTACTTCTCTGTTCTTTTGCAGAGTGCTCCTGGTCTTCATGCTTCATGGAACTGAAGTGCTTCATCAAGAAATATTTAAACCAACATGAAATGATAGATCCGGCCAGTCATTGCGCAACGAATGGAAAACAACGCAAAATCAAAAGATTAACTTTGTTGTTCGTTATTGAAATTAAGCTGTAATTAGTTATAATTGAAAACCATCATAATTTGCTGCGTGTTGCGGTTTTGCTTGGGACACAGATATCAAACGCACATGAAGCCTTGCGAAAGAAGAGGAAGGAATTTCTCTGGAAACATAACAACTGTGCAATGATTACGTTCCAATAATAAAAAAAAAATAGTGTTTATGATGTGCATGTGGAATTTGACAATTTCCCGCTCCGCTGGCTTGTTAAGCTCACCACTACGAAATGTCCATTTAAAGGCCTCTAATTATGTTCTGTCTTTGTCATTTACCTTCAACTGCCAGGAAACAGGGGAAGTAAAAAGGAGCTTCCTGCTTTCAGCGCAGTACAGTGCAGTGATGTATCGGTTCACATTCACATATATATGTTTTACAAGAAATTCCCTACAATGGATAGTAGTATTCAGTGTGTGTATTGGTATGCATTTGTGTGTGTGTGTGTGTGTGTGTGTGTGTGTGTGTGTGTGTGTGTGTGTAGGCACCACACACACACATTTGAAGGCACACAGTTGAGGGTAAAGATGAAGCTGGCAGTGAGCCACGTCGTACTCTGCTCTGCCTGTTCAGTATAATGGTGTTTTAATTGAAAGGGCATTAGACTCTATACTCATATCTATATAACAGCCTAATCATCTTTAGTCCTGATGGTGTCATCATTACACACTCTCTCTGTGCCTTTCAAACCAAATTCACTATCGTGTCAGTGAGTGAGAACAGAAATTTGGCTTTTTTTTTTTTATTCACTTTTGCTGACAGCCGAAACCAATCCAAGTTTTTATCTTTATTCTTTTTTTGTTTTTTAAAAAATAAACAAACTGTTGTATTCTGTGTAGATGCACGTGGAAGACTTTAGACTTTTCCTTTGAGAATTGAACATGTGGCCAACCTTGTGCCCTTATTATTCCGGCAAATATTACAACATTTCTATTCTGTGCATGAAACCTGAGATGTCACATAGTCCGAAGCCTCTTAAACAAGTCACCAATATTAAGGATAAATTCCAGAGATGAGAGCTGGGGACTGTTGAATAACCATTTGAATGTAATTAACTGCATATGTCAATGGTGAAGCCTTCATATTTGTGGGCATTGGAGCGTGAGTCTCGCTAATTCTGAGTTGGTCACTGTAGAAAGCCACGCAAGAGGAAGCAAAGCTTTGATTACGCTAAGAGGCCTCCACGCTGCCAGTCCCATTGCAGAACCTGCCGTCCCCAGATGAGCTATTAAGATAGCAGTCGCAAAGTTAATTCCGCTTAATGCCCGGCCACAAACTGTGTGCAAAAACAGCCATGGATTTGCATTCCTGAAAATTTCATTAAATTACTACTTTTATAGACTTTTGGTTTTAGCATTATTTGATATAACTGGAAGCATATGATATGCATGTTGCATTGTACATTAAAATTCCCACTTTTTGCCATTTAAGAGGGAAATGGGAATTGCAAATGAAGATTCCCTGGCCCATACAATCATTATAAAGAGTAATTAAAATGTGAGCATTTTAATTTAAAATGCTTTTTACGGATTTATGTTATCAACTAATTATTGACATTTTAGAAACCAGGTAAATTACAGAAGCATGCCTTGGCAAAATAAATACATGAATAAAAATACTGGTACATATTTTATGGTACATGCATGACTTGGGTGATTTCTCTAACTTTGACTGCACAGTGCATCATGCGGGGTAAGTTTTAGGTCAGAATTTTACCCAAATCTTTTTTTAGGAAATGAGGTTTCCAGCAGTGCTGATTTAGTTAAATTAACACATCTAAAACGGCTTTGAGACAAGAGCACTCCATTCTCATTAGGCACAAGAGACTGTGCAGGAAAACCATATTTCACTGTCAGGTCTGCTATTCTCAGAGCGTGTTTGCAACAGTGCACATATAAAGGTTTTACACCTCGGCTTTGGTGGGCTTGCACGGCCTCGTGCTCTAAGACTAAACTCACCTTTCAGCGAAACACCCGTTTTAAATCGGCCGAGCTAGAGTGACAGGATCCAACCTGCATGATTCTTCTAAATTACAATATTAAATTCGCATCTGGTGAGGGCCGCCCATTGCTCACCAGGTGGCACCAACTCAGTGTTTGATTGGCGTTATTACCTACATGTGTTTTCTGATTGTTATGGTAATCAGGACTGGTATATATGCTCAAAGGGGTGTTTGGCTGATGAGCCATTCCTTTGTTTCAAATATTGTCTACCTGTGCCTCCTCCTTTACCCCCACAGCATTACACCCCATATCTCACTTACTCTCAAATGTAGACTTCTGAAAAGAGGTAGACATGAACAGCAGCCACAGCAGGCCATCAGGCCCAGTACTAGGCTTACAGCACAGAGTCCACAGCCTCTGTTTTACTGGCAACAATAACTCTTAATTTTTTTTATTTTTGGCTAAAGTGGGTCTGTATCAACTCTATGAAACCTGATTGATCACAACTTTTTCACATGGCAGATAAATCTGTGTTCTTAATATAAAATGAGTGCCAAAGTCCAGGAAGCAAAGTACAGGACGCATAGTTGTCAGAGGACAGAATGTCACGCCTTCGCTGGGGAGTGGATGCAACTGAGGCGTGGTTAACGTAATGAAAACGGCCACGGGTTGGTTCGCAGTTGCACACTGACAGTGAAGCATGGGTCAGAAAACAACACATGCGGAAAGGAAAGCAGTTTTTATAACAGCCTGCAATATAATGGATTATATAGGTCACCTGAAAGGTGCCATATTTTTCATAATCACTTTTAGCTGGGTGGCTTTTTCTTTTTTTGTATCATCAACGTAATGAAATAATAACAAAAAAATAACCTTCACCTTGTTTTGACCTACACCTTGAAAAAAAGAAAAAAAAACAGGATTTTGTGTGTGTGCTATATATATATCTCAGATAATAAACTTGTATAAGCTCATCAACTGAAACTTCTCTAAGCATCGTAATGTCTGCAAATGCAATAAAAGAAAAAAAAATGATATCTTATTGTTTCCCACCTGGGCATTTTGTTACCAACATGAATTACATGTCATAAAAGTTAAGAAGTCAGAAATGTTAACTAATGTTTTCCCATTACAAACACATACACATAGTATAAAGCACAAGTGGCCATATGGAGTTTTTATTTCGTTGTGGTGCAAGATTTACTGCCCTGAATAAGAGAACATGCATATGATTTTTATGACAAGGGAGATTACCAAAGCTTTCTCCCAGCACATGCGGCCAGGAACAATAAATGTGACAATCAGAAGCAGTGCTACACCTCTTTATGCTTTATGGTATGTAATTCCGAGGTATGGCACTGCATGGCAAAGACCCTAGCATAACATGTGCATCAGTGTGACACTGGCATTGATTTTTCTATCTATTTGATTTCTGACTTGAACAGTTCAAGTTCAAAGCCTTGTTGCCACATATACAGAATACAGCATGCAATGAAATTTGTATTTGAATGCTTCTCCACAGCCAAGGCAATTATCAACTGACATTTAACCAATTAAAACTGAACAGTGCAAAATATATATAGAATGTGATGCAAATAAAATTCTAATACTATTCAAATACTAATACTGCACAGAGCAGCAACAGGCAATTAAAGTGATTGTGCAAATAATATTATTTACGTGAAAAATTACCTAAACAATTACCTTTTTTTAAAAAAATTGTGGAGTGCCTATTAATAAAGAGTGTGAACGCGCAAGAATGAACGTCAACAGACAATTATTATATAATAATTATTATGTGTTGTTGATTTTTTTCTGGATGCGGAGCAGAGTTGATTTGACTGGAGCGACACCCCTAGAAATCTGTACGGGCTATTTAGGAACTTATCGTAGTAGTAGTAGTAGTAGTAGTAGTAGTAGGGGAAAAAACTTTCTAACGACTACGTCTATTTCTAAGTAAAACTCACAGGCCACACAAGTCTCCACTGGCATCAGGCGATGCTTGACACAAGCACCAGAGTGATTCTAGTCATCAGAACTGCAGCTTTTCCTGTGGCCTGTGGCTAACTGTGTACGTCTTTAAAGAGAAGTGACGACCCAACGCTGCAAAAAAAAAACACGTTTGGCCCAAGGCTAAATTAATACAGGTCACTTCTCACGTACAATTAGCATCATTCAGTTAGAACACAAATGCATCTGGATGGAAATAAGGCATGTTGCTGAGGTTGGTCCACAAGTCAAATTAAACAGAGTCATCAAAACTTTGCAAAAATAAGACAGAGAGCATCCGCGATCACATATTTCAGAGATTATTCATGTTTTCAAACATCTTCTCATGCACGGACTGTTTTTGAACATAGATAATATAGATGAACATAGATGAAAGCTACATTGTCTGGTTCTTTTAAGAGCATTTAGTTAATAATTCTGTGCTTTTCAGTGTAGATTTTACATAAATTTTTTTTAAATGTTATCTTAATTTACTATTAATTTCCCTAACCCAGCAAATAAAAATATATAATTAGAGTTTAATCAGGTCTTTTATTTTTGAATATACCTTTTTCTGTTATTTTTGAAGTTTGAATTTTTTTATAGACATTCTTTTTTCTTTTTTACATACACACTAAACACACTAAATGGATCTAATTGAAATGGTGCAGATTGTGGACCTCAAATTAAGTTAAGTGAGCACATTTCATTTTTATGTCCAAATGCCTAAAAACACAACTGTTAGCAAAATAAACCGGAACGCTCCTCTTCTCTTTGGCGGGACACGTTCTTTAAATTCCCACCATGCTCTTATCTATTTATGTGCGTTATTTGTTTAGAAAAAGCATCCCTCCTTCCGCCCCTCCCCTCCTCTACTCTTCCCCTCCCAAGACCTGGTGAAGTTACAAAGTTAAGTACACAGATACGGTTAAGCCTCGCTTTGCTGGATGAGCACATTTATGTACTTACTGGGAACAACAGCTTATGTCTTAATAACACAATTTTGAGTAGAACCTTCAAGGTCTCATGTGTCATGTAGTGTCTGCATAGCGCTGTAATGAACACTGTTACCATCATTAATACCAAAGCTTATTATCCTGTGAGTTGTTATTATTTTTTTTCGTATTGGTTTGCAATGTACTACACAGGGTTTTTATTCTATAAAACAAACACTGACCTAAACAAGTAAAATGATATGAGATCAACCTAAATAACTGCCACTAAATTGTAGTTTTTCCACAGTAGCAAAAATATATACACTGAAATAATGAAAAAACAAAGTAAGAATAATAATAATGGGTGATGTTAGGGTGATGTAGCAGTTTGTGGGGACGGTACCTCGATGAAGGGAACCTCAGTGAAATCTTCCGGTTACGAGTCTGCTTCCTTAACTGCTAGGCCACCACTGCCCCGGTGTTACATGTGATGTGTAGTGAAGTGCCGCAGTGAACCAAACTAGCCACCACACCGAGCACCACTGATACTAGAACTAAAGCTGCTAATGCTGCAATGAGTTCCTTACCCAGAGGTCACAGCAGAGGATAGCAGCTCGGCAGCCAATCCCAGCCGCTCCGAGGAGCCAAAGGAAGCGGGAAGGCTAATCTTGGAATTGTGGCGGATTAGGCTAGAACATTATTGTCTGTTTGATGAGGGATTAAGAGCAGTAAATACACACCTTCATATGGGATTCCACGTTTTAAGATAGCACAAATGCTCCATCCATCGGTTTAATTTTTCTCTCTCTCTCCACCCCTCCCCCCCACCCCAACCTAAGGTTCCTATGACAGATCATTAGGGCATCCAATAATGCTCATTAATATGTAGCGTGGAGTGGTTAGGCAATCGTTTGTTCCTTCTGCTAAAAACAGCTGGACTACAGGAAGCGGTTGTAAAAAATGTATTCAATGTTAAATACAAAGAATACACAAGGAATAGACACAAGATTAAAACTACCTTCCAAATGATGTCTAGGCTCACATCGTAATATCATAGGTGTTCACAGCACATCCTGTAAATTGGAAGGCAGACCACAGGCCACATCCTCCTGCTAAAGGAGGTCACTGCCATTAGGAAAAACCCTTTCCGTCAAGGGTTAGATTGGTCTGCATCAGTGTTTAAGCACATGAATAAGGGACCCAATGTTTCCCAGCAGAACTTTATCTTCTTCCCATAGTCCATTTTGGTGCCTAGTCCATGGAATAGTGATGTTTCCGGTAGGTAGGTACAAACCAAATCATGTCCCCATATCACACACCACAGTCCTCTTCAAGGTACAACAAAAAGCATTCAGGCCCATTCAGTCGGGCCAATGAATTATTCCATCCACTCAGAATAATTTACGGCTCTCCATCAAACAAATTAATAATTAAAGCCAAGATGCATCAAAGCAACAACATAAAAATGGAAGTCACAAGGAGTTAAGGGGGCCAGGAGTAAGAGCGCTAATGAAGAACTGATGAGATGGATTTATACCGTCTGAGCTACTCGACGTGCATAAATAAATGATTTTATTTATAATTATGGTAACAGGATGATATAGGAATAACACATGCACAAGGCCTGCTAAGGAGCCCTTAGGTGTTTTCTTACTCATTATGTAATGAGAACCGTACATTAAATCAGACCGAACTCCCCCCATGAATGAAGTGTATCACTTCACAATGTACTAATAAAAAATATATTGAAGGTTAGAAAGATTCAGTTTTACCATTATATGCTTTTTTTACACACAAAACATTACACATAAAATCTTTTTGCGTTGGTGATAATGACTAAAAATTTGAAATCTATACTCTCAAATCATTAGAAAACTCACAAAATGGGGCTGAAGCACTGCACTTTTTCCTTTCTCAGCCATATTTGACAATTCCGAGATGCAGTAGAACAGAAACAAAAATTACATTGGACAGACAGACAAGAGGGAAGAGAACACAGAGGGAAATGAGAGAAAGTGAAAGCAGTGAAAGAGGAAGGAAGACTGAGTGACCAATCGCGAGTAAAATATATGTATCCAGGGTTGAGAGAGTGAGCGAGAGGGCGAGCGAGAGGGAGCAAAAGATGGCAGCCTAATGAATAAGAGCAGACAGTAAATCAGAAGACAGTATTCAGCAGGCTGCCAGGACGCTGAGCTGCTGAAATGGGCGTGTTGACACATTTTCTCCAGCACCATTTAGAAACAGTTGGCATCATTAATTGATGGTATTGCCAGTAAATTGGCAACAATGAAAAGACAAATTATGAGCCGGGAGAGCCGTATAGAGAGGATTTACAGTATTTAAATAATTTAGACCCCCGCGGTTCATTTGACACGATTGTTATTCTAGGAGAAGGCCCTGCTGCTTGAAGAATTAAAAGGCTTCAGATGGGTTGGCATGTCTGTGAGCCTCCAGTCAATAAATGACTGCACCCAGCAAATTAAACTGTAAATTTGGGAAGGGGTGGTAAATATTTAGACTACGAGGGAGAGTCGTCTAATGAGTCTGACTGGTTGCGGAGAGGAGATTGAAATAAAATGTCACGCTGATTGTGGGGCTGACGAGGGAAAAGCTTTTTGCTTTACTTTTTTCACCCCAACCCTTTTCTCCCATTTTAATTTGCTCGGAGATGTAAAAATGTGCACAATTTTGTATCAAAATGCAAAACAAAGTGCTTAACACCCAGTAGAGAGAGAGTGTCAAAAGCATACAAGGTTGTATGGACCCATGGTCAGCTTGACCATGCTGTTCTCAATGCATCCGTACTGCGGGTTTGGTCATGGTCTTGGGAAATAGCGTGGTAACCCGCCTTTGGAAATTCTGCCACGAAATGGCTGAAAACTGAAACCAGATACGTATGGTAAAACAAGTCAATATTTCCCAACATTTATTCTATTTATAACGGACGTAACTCACTGAACTAGGCTATTTGGCGACAACCCGAAACTAACACAGGAATATTATTAAACACAACATTAGCAGGACCAGAAGAATTAAATGCTATTGGCAATAAAGTGCAATACAGTATATACGTATACGGTAAAGCGGATGGAGATATACTACGCTTTATTTTTCACACACACACACACACACACACAAACATAGCACATTCAGGCCATGTTCCCTCAGATATCTCTGGAATAGTTAGAGAGTTCAACTTTTTTTTTTTTTTTGACACCCTGTCCTGCCTCCTCAAAGACGGGAAACAAACAGAAAACAGCCGGTGAGTACAGAAAGAGATGCTGTAAAATTCACAGAGCACCTCTTCCAACTCACAAAGCTCCCCCTTAAAGTTGCAGCACTCCCAACACTTCAGCACCCTACTGCAGCATGGGAACTTGAAGGGTTTTCAGGCCAACAGCCGGATCTTTGCTGTCAGCGAACTTGACAGACAGGGTCTTCCAATCTGTCCCCTTCAGCACCACCTGGGGACCCTGTGAGAGACGGACGGGGCGGGAGCCCTGAAATACGACTCCCTTTGTTCACGCTTCCCATTTCAAGCGCTATTTATCTAATAATGTCCCTCCATCCTGAGTCCCGGCCTCGGAGAGGAGCAGTCTGTCTGTCTCAGGCTGGCACCTTTAATTATTTTATGCCTAGGAGACAGGTTTTAACCAGAAGTGGCAGGGCAAGTTGTCCTGACAGGTAGAGAGATTATTAAAGTAAAAAAGGAGGGGGGATGTAGTAACAGGTCTCCTCCCGACTCCCTGCGGCGGTGAGGACACCATGTTGTTATGTGAGGAAACAATGGCGCCCCTTAATTTATTGACAGGGTAAATTCATCAAGGGCTGCAGCGGGCGCTCTGAAGCACAGAGAGGCCTTCCCCCGGAAGAGGCGGGAGAGTGGATCACTGGGGGCTTTCGGCATATAATGGAGACGTACCAAGGGAGTTGCCTATTGAGGGACGGGGAGACAAACTTCAAATCACTTTCTGTCGCTCTCTAACACACACACACACCTAAACAAACACACACACACACACACCAAGCCCATACAGCGCAGTAGTTCATTAGAGTTGTGTTTTTGGTCCCTACCCAACCCCCTGGTGACTCTGCCGAGTGCTTGGCGCAACGCTGTCACAGATAACAACAAAACTGCTTGTAGCATTTCTAGTTGTTAAGCTGGATTGAAGAAATGCACGCGCAGGATCATAAATTTTGAATTTTATATCCCATAGGCGCTTACGGCTTGGTAATGACAAGTGCAACGGGCTCGGGCCAGTTAAACTTCAGGCTCAAGCTCCACTCAAGCTTGGGGGAAGCGGTCTCCGGCTATCCACATTTCAACACGGTGTCAGTGCCGGGGCTTTTAGATCCGCAGTTCGGTGGCATGCATCTCGAATCAACATAAAAGCTCCGCTCACGTTGGGGGTTGGGGAGGTTTGGTCAGGGCCCGGCACCGTCCCATCGAGTTCTGCACCATTACTACCATTGTGTCCCTGAGCAAGACACTTAACCCTAAGTTGCTCCAGAAAGGACTGTCCCTGTAACTACTGATTGTAAGTCGCTCTGGATAAGGGCGTCTGATAAATGCTGCAAATGTAAATGTTACAACATTTCACATCAACGTTTATTTCTTATATATTTATCACATACAGTACGTCTCAATGGGCTTTGACGGGCCCTACACCCTTCTGCACACAAGGAAAAACTCCACTAAAAATACTGTAGGAAAGAGGAAAAAAGAAAGGAAGAAATCGTTGGGAAGGAGTGATACAGAGAGGGACCCCCTTCCAGGGTAGAGTGAGCCGGCAATTGGTGCCAGCGCAGGGTTTGTTAGAGGTGAAAAAGTCCAAAGTGAAGTATAGAGGACCAAATTTATACACCGACTTGAATTCCCGACGCTTGGGAATTTCCCATGGTAACGGCAGAATTTACAGATGTACAAAGCATGCACATTTTATTGTGCTATTTGGAACGTTTGCCGGGGGAGCCGACATCTTTCCATTATTGCACTCCAATCAAGTCACGTGCGCGGCCACGGGATGTTTTATTACTGCCGTTTTTTTTTTTTTCTTTCTGGCGTGGTAGCGCTGCCTCTGCTATGGAGACCGCATGCTGTAACCAGCAGCGTAACGGCAGAACCAGGAAGGCCCTGCGTTTCCTCATATCGTGCAGATCCTTCATTTCAAAACATGGTAAGGCCGGCGCAGGCCGTGACAAACTCACAGAAATAACCCGGTGTGGCAATACATGCTATTCAGCATAGACCAGCGGTCGGCAACCCGCATGCGGCTCTTTCACCCTTACACCTTTAGAAAATAAGCAATAAGAGAATTAAAGTGTATTTTATTTTTATCCGTTGTTTTTTTTTTTTTTTTTTTTTTTTTTTTTCAATTGTAGGTCCGAATTTGAAGATTATTGTGATCTTGAAAATAAGTGTAACAAATGCTGTATATGCTCATATGCCCGCAAACCGCCTGACCACGCCCACCAGAGCTGTTAATTAGTTTGTTCAATTAGAGCAGCGTTTCAAAATCTGACCCCTCTTGGGGTGAGTATACAGTTGTTAGTGTTTAGTTTTTAATGGTTTGCATATGTTGACATTATGTTGATAAGTAAGCGTTAGCATAGTGTTGAAGTGTAGAGTTAGCGTAGCATGGCTAAGTTAGGGTGACCAGATCTCCTCTTCACCCGAACGTGTCCGGCAGGGTTTTTAGACTCATCTGGGTGATTAGAAATTTGTCGCGTCATCAGCTTCTACATGCATATTCGTGCTCGAAAAAAAAACACAAAAAAAAAACACACATTCTTGCAGTGTACCCCCCCAACCCCCACAACTATTTTCTTTGCATAAATAAAATTTCACAAGCATTACACTAGCTTAGGTTTTTTTTTTTATACATAGCACACAAGTAAAAATAATATATGCAGTGCTATATTAATTTTATATTAATGTCAAAATAGTTTGCATCTCCTGTTTTTTTTTCTGGGCTGGGATGAAACGGTTGTCAAAAACGGTTCCCGACCCCTGCCAAACATATTTTTTAACATTGACATCAAACACATACGTTTTGAACTATTTGCGGAAATAATTTTCTGTCGCATGAACATTGTGAATCAAGGAGCACAACGAGGACAAACAGTCCTTGCTTGCTCCAGAAAGTGTAATTAGATGAAATATAATTTAGTGTTATGGACTTGTGCTCAATAAGCCTCGGACCTGCCTTAATGAACTGTCATTACTTCAATACAAATCCCCCCCCCAACTGCTAGAGCTCTAACTCACATCACTATATTTAATTTCCTGCAGTTAAGCTAATATTATTGCCTCGATTCCCTCGTCTACTGACATAGGGGTGTGTGTGAGAGTGTGTGTGTGTGTGTGTGTGTGTGTGAGTGTGTATGCGTGTGTGTTTTCGGGGTTATTACAATGCAAAACAGGGCTGCTCCAACCCATTCATTGTACTTCATGCCATTGAGCAGTAACCCAATTAGCCTGAAAACTGCATTTAATTCTGCAATGAAACATTGTAATGAGAGTCCCCACCATTACAGACTGAGTCTAAAGCTATCCACTGGAATTTACGAACAAATAATAAATAAATACCTGTCAGGCTGGCAACATAAAGCACATGACCTGGGAAAAAATGTGGAAGATTTACAGTCCTCCTCAAGACTACATATTTGATAAACAAAGGCTTATGTTAATTACATATATGCTTTTGGTCACTAGCCCTGAGTCCATGGAGGAATGTGGTTTAAAGATAAATTCTGACAGGCAAAATATATATATATATATAAAAAAAAAGCGCATAATTATAAAATGGCTAGGTCCAATTCTGAAAAGAAATCAGTTTGTTGGATTAAATTTGTTATTATTATTATTGATTAATTAACATAATATTGTCTTATTACACAAATGCCTATTATTGTGTTTAATTCACAGTAATTTTTGTATTTACAAGCTCCGCTGGTTTATTGTGCTATTAGCAGATATAAATAAGACTGCTTCGATTCTAAATCCTTTTCCATATGGAATGCTTAACTCAATGATGGCTTTTTGAAGCAACCGTAAGAGGAAACGGAACGTTCCAGAATTCCTCTGCTTTGTTAAACGGTATCAGGGTTTTTTTTTTTATAGTCAGCTGGATCCACGCACTGAGCGCTCAAATCCCAGGGCAATCATGCCAATTACAGGCACCTGACGGAAGCGGCTCCGGCGTGTTTAAGAGGAAAGAAGACGCCTGTCGCAGGACCGGAGCCCCCCCCCCCCGAGCTTCGCCACTAACTAACCCCACATCTCTCTCTCGCTCAAAACGTCACTCTCCAGCCGACTGTGTTTAAGGAGCCGCTCAGCAATGCAGTCTAACACGCAGCCGGCCAGGACTGTCCAATTACATCTAATTGTTATCAGCAGGAGGGTGGCGGGTGGGAGATGGCGAAGGGGGGGCTTCTTCGCTACCCGTCTGACAGGACGGCTCTCTCCTCCGCGCGGCTGTCAGGCGGCTTCGCCACCACCCCCAGCCTCCATTGCCCCAAACCCTGACTCGCCCGGCAAGTCTCGGAGAGCTGGAGGGAGGGGGTCTAATTGAGAGGCGTTAATGACTCGGTTTGGGCTTCCCCGCTTGTTATGAGACTGAAGGCGCAAAATAAGCGGGACCGGATGCGCGTGTGTTGTGATGTACGTGTAGCTCCGGAGTTGCAGATGCCTTGCTTCCTGTAACGTGTTACATGACTTTAGCAAACGTCTGTTTTTCACCGTCATTTGCCATCTTTTAACACTTCAACAAAGGCTCTTTCTGGCTCCACTTGGTGGGAGAGAGGCACTGTTAAACCTCCTGCACAGGCCTCTGCACAGTTCTTCAGAACGTGCAGGAAAACGCCCCTAGAACGGCGCTCCGAATGCAGGAATCGGCCGAGCATTTTTGTGTTGATGCAACTGCGAAGGTGGAACACGTCAGCAACGCTCCACCTGAGCGGGGAATTTTTTTTTTTTTTCACAGACGTCTGCAGATTTGCTGCCTTTCGCAGTTGACCAATTAAACAAGAAAAAAACGTCTAGATGTTGACTTTGCAAGGTTGTTCTGAGCACAGAACTGTTCGTACCTCACCAGCCTCACAGGACTGCACACCTCAGTGCAACGTTCATCTGCACCACCCACCCAGTGAAGCACAACCTTTCCTCAGATAAGAATATGGATGGGTGAAACTCTACAAGCACACTGTGGCTGACCACACACAATAACCACAAAATAAACCCTGACCCTAACTAGAAAATATCAAGTATGAACATGATGATCGTTGAAAGACTAGTTACAGTTTAAAATCCGTTATTCAGTACAGGCTGTTTTTCGACCTGGAGATAGACGCAACGCTATGCGCAAAGCATGGATTTCCGCAAATCGATAAAATCAATATCAAGATTTCGACTAGGCAGTTATCTTTACTTTGAAGACGAGAAACTAACTACTCTTTTTGTTGGTGTGTCATTTTTTTCTGTCACCCAGAACATTATTGAATTCATATAGAATTTTTTTTTACAATTCAAACACGTGTCGCTCAATAATTAAAGATCGTAATTCTTCGAGGATGCCTTCGACCTGACACTGGCGATCCAGCCCTCGAGAGGTGTTTTTAACAGGAGAGCCATGAAAGAGTGAAAGTACGTGAATTAGGTTGAGGACCGCGCCAAGGGCCCAAGCTTCTCATAAGAGAGCAGTTTAACGAGTTATTATTAACTATCCCAAACACGACTGCGGTGCCAACAGACTTTTTGGAAAATGCTGACAAAAGAGTTTCACTGCTCATGGTGAACATTGTTTTTTTTTTGTCCCCTATCCCCCTTCTTTATTGTTATTAATAAAAGAAGCAAAGAGGAAGGAGCACTAATTAGAACGCAGATCAAAGAGGTTTGCTAATTCTTCCACGCGGTTTGCAGAAGAGGAAATAAAAACTGCGGTTTTATGTAGCCCTAAGAACCAAAAACTCAGACATATGAGAAAACAGAAAGAAAACTACAAATGTGTTTAAAGGATTCAGAAAAGGGGGGGTTGTTTGCTTGTCGAGAAGTTTACGTCTTAAGAGCAATTTTTTCTGTTTACTAAAGAGAATCTCTCTCCTGCAAAAATTTTACAAAAAAATTCTAATATGAGAGCAGATGAAAACATCTGGATTCACTAAGAAAAAAATTACAATCCTTAATCTTCGTACATAAATAATTATGTCTTCCCTCACTGGCAGGAAATTAATAAACTAAGATGTCACAAATTAACAATTCAATTAATTATCAAAACAATTACCATATCAATTAACAAGCTGTCTGGAGATGGAACGTTAAGAATGCTCGAGAGGAATTACACATTTAATCTCCTCTGTCACTCCTCATGATGGTGGGAAAACCTTGAGGAGAGCGAGGTGTCTGGTTAAATGAGCTTAAATGAGGTGTCTGAAGACAAGGCAGAATAATATTCCTTTTTTTTGGCCCGAACAGGCCAGAAGATGCCTGCCGAAGTTCCCCCAGGAACATGGCAGAAATATCCTGGCAACCACGGGCCATGCGAGATGCGAGATCCGTCACCACGGATGTAAAACAGAAGAGGAAGCAACTCGAAAAATTCCCAATTGCCGCGCATCGGATGTTCTCATCTGCAAATGCGCGCGTTGGCCGGGGCCCACGTGGTCGTGGTGGTCGCCCCGCTGCTAAATGATTGAACTTCGCTGTGATGTGACACTGTATTGAGTATCCCTCCGATAGGTCACATCTCTCCTTCCCCTCTCATTTCCATTACATTCCCTTTTGCAGCCCTCCGTTCCCGAATCAATCCACCTGATATACATACATTTCCATAAACTTAATGGATTTTCTCTTAATCAAGCCCGGTGATGAGAAGCAGTTTTGACGGCACATTCAATTACAGACGGGGGATTTTTATGTCCTCCGGTGTTTTCGTGTGCCCCGGCTCTGGGCGGGGTTGTGACTGACAAGCTCAGCCACAGGTTTGGGCTGGAAGTGAGCAGGTGAAGTTTGCCAGTTTGACATGGAATAGTGTTGCTGGCGGCCCAAAGCTCATTTTTTCCATGAGGCGATTGATTCAGTAAATGCACAACAGGTGGTCTGCTGCTGCTTTGCAAATGAGATGTGTGATGGCTGGGAAAATTCAACAGACAAGAGATGCTGCATGAAGACCAGTGAAATTTGAGGTTGCATACCTCCCTGCATCACGTCACCAGATTCGAAATAGCACCTTGTCTCAGTCCTGATTCTTTCCTCCTGTGGCTAAGTTTATAAAGTCACCTCGGCGATATCTACTCATGACTTTATCTATGCACTTTGGTTTCACCTTCCAATTGGGCCTTCCATATAATGCATCGTACACACTCTATAGGAGCTAATGCGGAAGAATTCATTCACTCACTCACTTCCCATAACTGCTTAGTCCTATTCACTCACACCAACGGATCATTCAGAGTCATCGATTCACCTACTGTGCATGCCGGAGAACCCGGCGGAAACTCGAACCAACACGGGGAGAGCATGCAAGCTCCGAACACACAGGGTCCGAGTCGGGATTCAGACTCACAACCTGGGGCAGTGGTGGCCTAGCGGTTAAGGAAGCGGCCACGTAATCAGAGGGTTGCTGGTTCGAATCCCAATCCGTCAAGGTGCCACTGAGTAAAGCACCGTCCCCACACACTGCTCCCCGGGTGCCTGCCATGGCTGCTCACTGCTCACCAAGGATGATGGTTACAACACATTTCGTTGTGTCACCGTGTGCTGTTCTGCAGTGTTCCACAAGGACAATCACTTCACTTTCAACCTTGCTAAGCACCGCAGCACCGTGCAGTCCTGCTGTAGAAGTGTAGATTGGTAATAGAGTTTGCCACATTGCCAGATCAAGATGGCGTCCGCTGTGGCGCAAACGTTCAGATTTATGTCCTGAGTGCACAATCATAATCATGGCTATCATAATTGTCTGAGGGAACTGCACTCGAAATGGCCAGTGCCAGAGCTAGCAGCAGGTTCAAACCTGAGCGGGAGAGGAAAAAGCACCGTGGGCTTCAACATGGCTGTGTCTGCTTGTCTATTTATTACGGGATAAACTCAATAACAGCCAAGCGCTCGCGAGAATGAACGAAATAACGCGACCTGCAGTAGAGATCCATCATGGGATGGAAACTCATTGTTGCCCTTATCTTTCTGGCGATGCTCTATTTCCTGTGGGTAATGACTTACAGCTCGCCCTGTCTCTCTTTGTCTCTCTTTCTGTTTGGCTGCCCACCTCGCCTCCCCCAAACACATACAAGGGAGTTACCTCATGCTGTTCAGAAATACGGCATAGCTTATGCAAGCTCCTAGTTGGAGGCCATTCCAGCGGTCCATTAGCCAACAGTAGTACATACGTTCATACTAATCAGTACAAATGACCATTATTTCAGGTCTCCCAGCATCAACAGAAAAGGGCGTGTGTGGATGGTGGAACGAGTTACCAACACGTCCCCTACTAAACACCCAACTCCCCGACTTATACCGACTCCCCAACATACTGTCCATGTTCGTCTTGAAACTTTGTGCACTGTGGATAAAAGTGCTCAGTGAATGTGATGTAAGCGTTGTAAGGGACCATGTCAATGTCAACTGAGGGACCATGTCAATGTCAACATTAAAGTCACCTGGAAAGTACAGGTGACCATTCTAACAGCATGATTTAGAGTAATTGTAGTCTTATGTAATGTAAGTTGCTAATTAGCTTTGTTGCTGATTGATACGAATGATGCACATATTTGTATCTGTTTAAAGTTGAGAAATGCAACACATTGGCATTAATGAGTCTTATGATTAGCACCTCAATTCATTCACATTCTTCGTAAACAGAGAAAGCAGGGGATGAATATTAATTAAAGAATCGCCTTATTATGTGGGTCAACCTGACTGTGTACGATGGAGAGATGAGCTGGAGCAGACAACGGCGTCAGTAATCATGCGGTAATAAAACATCTCAGGAACTGCTCGTGTGATTGTCCCGGGCTGAAGCACTGTCAGAGTTGACACTCGGATTTAACATGAACCTCCGAGTGTCAGGCTGGGAAGACAATGCTTGACTCGCTGGGCCTAATTATCCCTGACATTGTTGCTGGTTAATTTCCTATTTATATGTATCAAAGCAAATGGGCTCCTTTTATTCTGACTTGTCACTTAGGATTTATCAATCAAATCAAGCTGCGGAAATTGGCTGCCGGAGCATTCCGCAATCCCAGAGGAAAGGGGGGAGTTTATCTGTTTGAGATCTCCTTTGACGACCTAATGACAAAATGTACTGACATGAAACATAATAGGCATTGTCTGTTGTTTTTTTTTCCCCTCATGCTCTTTCTTGCCTTTTTCTTTTTTCTCTTCTATGTTGGCTCTCGCAGGTATAATGAGAGGAGAAGAAAGAATGATGCATCCACAAACAAGTGCACTATACACACGGATAACACCATCAGACCTTCACAACTCAAACAAATAATGAATATTACATTCCAAAAGTCACCAGTTATTTTTAAACTATCAAATCATAGTGTATTGTGTAATCAGTAGCTTTTTGCTATATTTAACGACTGATTTTGACATAAATTACCTTATAAAAAAGGTAGAACTGTCGCTAATGTGCAAAATGTGCAATAATGTGCACCTCAATTTGTTAAATTTTTTAGACAACTTAAACTTCATATCCATACAAAATAAAATAGATGCTGGAGGTCACACAAGTAGGTTTCTCAGCTCGCCCACACACACACCCATCTTCTCTGGAGCTGAGCTACGTGGTGTCACAGCAGTGTCACTGTCACAGGTGACAGGTGCTGCCATAGGCCTGTCCGTCAGCTCCTGCCCTCTCTCCCTCACTCCTCAAACTAAGGCAACCCTCGCTGACAGAGAGACAGCTCGCCATGTCAACACCAACCATGAGTGTCAGCCCAATCAGTCAGACAGTATTCATGTTGTCAGTCCGACTGCTGCACTCACCTCACATAATCTCCCATCTGACCTGTATTCACACACGCGCCCTTTCCATTTGCTCTCTCCCGTACACATACACACTCACGGTTGCATTTGCATATGCAAGTGCAGGTTCTATTTACCATGTACATACAAACAAAAAAATCTGTAGCTGAGAGTGGAACTTGGACAGGACAACGTTCCAAAAATATGTTGGCTAAACACCCGACGACAACGCCGTCCTACCGAAAAACCTGTCCGCCCGAATCATCTTCCACATCCGTCGGAAGCTCGAACTGGAAGCAGCCACATTTACACAACATTACGTAGGGTTGTATTATTTCAACAATAAGATGCCAGGACAGAGGTTTTCGCTCCTCGTGATCAATTTGGAGCTGAAAATCAGGGCTGTGTTAATCCAAGTTAAAGGCGTTGGCGGCTGGCTGGGTCATTTTGATGGGTGAATGGAGGCATGTGTGTGTGTGTGTGTGTGTGTGTGTGTGTGTGTATTGGGGGGTTTGATGGAGTACCTGAGCGGTGGGCTGCTTTATAGCACACTTCATTTAAAATTAAAACCGCTGCCACAGACACCCCATCTGTGAATCAAAAGGGCAAAACCGGCCACTTCAAGCTGTCGGACAGAAAGATGGATGAGCCGTCTGTGCCTTCTTACAATGCTTCCCACTGTGTGTGTGTGTGTGCTCGCACATGTTCCCATAACTCTTCACAATAAAACCCGTATATAATCAGTTTAGATAAATGCCATATAGTACCGAGTATATTAAACCCTTTGATTGAAGAGTTGTGAGTTTCTTGACACATATCAGGATGCATTTCTATAAAGCATGCTCTGTTTGACCTTGGCTTCAAACCTCGTCAGAACCACAGGTATGTTTGAGCCTGAGAACGTGGAATGAAACTGCAGCCGCTCCTCACTTCCCAAGACCCAGAGATCCGAAACCCAGCGATTCAATCCCCGAAAGCACGGCCAAAAAGAGGGGGCTTGAGCGCACCACTGATCAAAGAGTCCCACTTGTTTGAACAAACGGATACAAAGTCATTAGAAATGTATATTACGTGACGACCGCTGCATATTAACACGGCTCTGGAGCCAATTAATCATTAGGGCATCAATATCTAATTTGCATAAAATTATTCTCTTTTAAGAGTCTATGTTGGAGGTGACAGGGGCGACTCATCGATAATGCTAATGTCCCATTAGGCAGACGAGACCAGACGCTGTCTACAAGGTAAGACCGTGTTTCTCGTGATTCGATTTGTCTAGTGGTCTTTAAAAAGCCCAGGCTTTGAACTTTTAGAAGTAGAAATCTAACAAAAAAAGTTAGCCAACAGTGAAAAGTAGTATCACTGCACAAAACCCCTTCCTTTGAACTGTTGCCAGGTCTTGGAAATCCATTCTAAATCACAAAATTTTCTGTTTTAAAAACGGAAAAATGCATGCATGTTAATGGACCATAGTCCATTTTTGCAAATAAATGCTGTACAATTAGCAGGAAATGTAAAACTATGCTTTTCATTTACTGCTCTCATTTTGACATGACACTATTTAAATTTCATCTTTTGCCTATATTCACTAAACACCATTTCCATTATGACATAAACATATAGATATAATACTTCTGTCCTGCATAAACCCTTAACTTAAAATAAATGTCTTTCCCCGGACCTAAATTATAAACATCACCAGTTTAGCTCACATTGTAATGCACATTTAAAGTACATGTTGGTGTATAAAGAGACAGGTAACAAGTGAGCTATCACTTCCTATCATTTGTGATTTATTACAGCAAGTCACACTAATCTTGTCAAGTAGGCATGATCTGGAATTCGGACCCCCTTTAGGTTTGCGTTGCACTTTTTAAAAATCTTTTGGAAGTCTTCAGCCAGAGCAAACACACATCATGTCAACCAATATGTTTTTTTTTTTTTCATTGTCGAAACTATGGTTTCCAGAGCCTCTCTCAGGCAGCCTTGTGCTACTGCACGTTCCTCACTTTGCCCACCTCTCTCCCTCTTTCACCTCAATTTGTTCCTCAGTCGGACTGACAGGTCGGCTCACAGCTTATTACCAAACATGAACACGGCTTCCCAAGTTCAAGACTCCTCATTGATTACCCCTCCACCCCCACCGATATCATCCCCAGTCTTCCTCTTAGCCAATCCACTTCCCACTGAAGGGCTATTGATCTGCGTGGCATATCTGTGAGCTGACTAGCACTTAAAACGCCCATCCTCTGCAGGGAAAAACCAATAACACTAAATAGCAAGGGGGGGGACGCTTTCACGTATTAAAATGTAATATTAATGTCCCGAAAAATTAACAGCTGCCCCCTGCGTACACATAATTATGTTTTCTAGTTAGGGCAAATATGAAGAGGTCACCTGACCTCCCCCCAGGTACTTCTCATTCACTTCGTTCTGAAGTGAAATTAATCATCTTAGGACCTTGGGGCCTTCTTTCGGGGGGTTACAGAGCCGTGTAGAGCCATTTAAGAGGAAACGGATTCATCCCCACGTGGTCAGGCCCAACACATGCACACACACAGACACACCAGCCACCGGAGGCGGCCGTCCCTGTCCGCCGTGAGCAAACAGTGCCACTGTCCTGCCACTGCCTCTGTGTGCTGAACCGCTGGAGGTCTCATTAGCAGAGCCGCACCACACCACCGGGAGGACATTAATGATGTATAATGAATAAGAGGAGTGAGAGAGTCACGATAGTACGCCGCCAAAATTTCACATCCAATAAAAATTCAATTGATTAATGAAAGCCACTTTCAAGAGAAGAGGAGTTACAGCAATGCTTGGAAAACATGAAAAAAACTGAACAAAAATGATGTATTCATCCGATAACTTTACAGATGGTTCAACCCTCCTGACAACTGCTATCCATTTGAGATGCTATTAGCATGCATAATTATGCTAATTAAGTTGTAATTAACTCTTAATTCTTCAGAGAGCCTCTCTCTTTTTTCATTTCAAATGTACCATACCAAGATGGTATTTAGCATTTTCTGAAGGTTTTACACTAACCGAATGCATGTTGCATTGAAAAAAAAATGTTTCACTTGGCTTCATGTAATAAATCCTCTGTGCCGGGAAAATTATCTTCATCTGCAGCCAGGATGTATTTACAATATGAAAATTAGAGCCTGCTAAATGAAATATTCCCATTGTGGGAGCTAGAGAGTGACTGATGTGCAAGCTTAATTAAGGCCAATTAATGCACAGCCTCAATTAAAGCTGATTAAAGCCGCGTCTCAGGTGAGGGCTGGTTTTTAACGGCTGCTGTGGAGGCTGCAGCATGCTGGGAGCTTTCAGAACCAAGGAGCAGCGGCGTCGGGGCAGCTGGCTGCCGAGTCGGGGGACTCGCTTCACATCATCAACCCACCTGTTTCCCCCGCTCCCCGGCTCGTAAAAATCCCAGCATGCTCCTTGGGTGGTTCAGGAAGACTCAAAGTCGTCCATAGTGGAGGCAATAATGATTTTTACAGGTAAATTACGCATGTGTTTTTAACAAAAGAGGTTTAAAGCAAGCAAAGCTTAGTTGAAATCGAACAGCTCTAAAGCAGCTGATTGAAAAATGAGAATGTAAACCCACCTTCAGCTGCTTCAATAATTGCATAAAAGTTTGACAGATTGATTACAATTATGATCAAAGCATGAAAAAAATTATATGTCTGGACAGGAAAAATAAACAGGCCATGCCTTTTAATTAGGCTTGATAGGTCCATGTGCACAGGGGTATGATGGGATCGGTAGCAATTTTCCCCAATAAATGAGGGTTGCCTTTTAACTTATGTTTTTTTGTTTGTTTTACCTTTACAGGTTTATGGAACAAGTCAACTGATGTTTATTTGAAACAACATTATCAGATTTAATGTGAATAATGTCAGAAATTGTTGTAATGTCTGTGTCTCTCAGGCAACATAATATATATTTTAAAGTACAAAAATATATATTATAAGTTAAGGATCTTATTCACAGTCATGCACAATATACATATAGTAAACAGAACAATATCATGTATATTAAGTTCAAATAAATGAGGTGACAAATAATACATTAAGTGTGTGTGATGAGTGATGAAGTTCATAAGCCTTTAAAAAAACACACTTGCTTCAGAATGCTCAGCATAAAGTTATTGTATCTTCTCTTTCTGCAGTTCTTCTGCCCACTCTTGGATTCACACATGTGATCAATCACATCGAGGATGTGATGAGTGGAGACCCGCTTCCCTTTAAAGCGGCGCTGGTCCGCTGCCAGCCCAGCCATTAGGCAAGAGTCGGACCGATCGCTCCTTCCTTACTGTAACCATCTGAGGACGGTACTGAAGCAGTCCATGGCAAATGTGTCAAAGCTGACCCACAGGCTATAAAATGAATTATCTATACACCACCAGTCCAAAAGTTTCATTTTGTTGGACAAAAACCGAATGCGGCATAACTTCAACCAAAAATGGAAACAAGCAAAAAGGAGTGAATGTTTGCTGCGATGACAGTATTTCACAATCTTGGCTTCTCACAATCGCCTGAAGTTAAGACAACGGAGAAGGTTTTTCCCACAGTTCCTGGTATAGATCATCCCATGAAGCTGCTTATGGTGATGACAGTGTGCAAAGCAGATTTGAACATATCAAATAACATTCATCAAACATACTTGGCTTTCTTTTGTTAAACATTTTACTGTATTTCATTTAAATACAACGTTGGAAGATTATTAAATTAATTTCAAATCAAAATTATTATTATTATCAAAAAAGTTGTTTGAAAGATTAACAGAGATTCTTGCCCCACCCTCTAAACCCAGTCCTAAATTACAAAAGGCCTTTATCATTCAACCTGAAGGATAAAAATAATGAAAAGCTCCGGCTAAGTAACTGCAGAGTCCCTGCCAAAATGTAATTAGGGATTCATCCGGTCGTATATATCAAAATTAGTACATGTCAACAAGACGGCAGGCATCAGGGCCGCGGAGATGTACGGTAGAAGGCGCATGGCTCCAGACCGCTCGGCCGCACGAGAGGAGTGGAGTGAAATATGGCTGACGGCTGAACTACGGAAATTAAGGGATAATAAATAAGACGGTGGAAGTTTAGCACCTGTTTTTTTCTCATTGCTAATGGATCTCCCATCCGGGAAAACCCTCCGAAGGACTATTAATGAGCCATCCTAAAGCAAACAGGAAATCTGCATTCACCAGGGCCTGATTGGGAAAGAATTATCTTCTTTTTTTTAATTGAAATGATAACTTTCCTAATATAACATGGTTGCATACTGAATCCAGACGTTAATTGTTTCTGAAGTCGGTTCTATAATGTGACCTAACCCAAACAGACCCCATTAAAGTCAGAAGAAGGAGATTATTGACTGGCCACTGCCCATCAGATATTCGCCATCAGCCAGTTCACTGACAAACCAACCAGGCAATTAGCATACCTAAAGCCCATGACCGATTACTTCCCCCCCCAAAGCGCTCCACTAATGATGGTGTCACCCCTACCGGAAAAAATGTCCCTCACTCACTTCTCCCTCACTCCATAAGTTTCCTCATTGATTATCATCACATAATGCATCTTGGTTTATTGATGATGTTCAATCAGTCGAGAGCTTCCTTGACACAGTCTGGCATTTCAGTTCTTACATTTACATTTACAGCATTTATGAGACGCCCTTATCCAGAGCGACTTACAATCAGTAGTTACAGGGACAGTCTCCCTGGAACAACTTAGGGTTAAGTGTCTTGCTCAGGGACACAATGGTAGTAAGCGGGATTCGAACCCGGGTCTTCTGGTTCATAGGCGAGTGTGTTACCCACTAGGCTACTACCACCCTGTTCTTATGTTGTGAACTCATTACAACTGGTGATATTGTTATTTCACCCTCATTTTATTGAAATTTTATAATCTTTGGTCAATATTGATTAGCTACCGCGCTCTAAAGCAGCACAGAAATATTACATAAATCTTTTGTTCCAAATAACGGCCTGTGATGTCACCGAACCAACACTTTGGTGCAAGGCTTGTTAGCATGTAACTATATTACTAGTTTTGTTCGGCCGATTCAGTGGATTACTAGTTTTTTTTAGCTGATGCTGTCTTGACTCCAGGCCTTGTAACGTCTTCAGGCAGCCACTCTGATTGGCTGCGATGTGTGTCATTTCATTACACACATAAGACGCGTGTCACTGGGGACGGGCAGAGGCCGTAGCCTCGGGTTAGTGCGGGAGCCGTGATTTCAGGCCATGGACAGACATTATTACAGGGGGCCGGACCCGCGTTTCCGGTCGGTGGCAGAAAATGGCCTCATTAACTTTGGGGCTCCGACCGGACACTGTCCCTTCACCTCCTAAACAAACCAGCCGGACAACGAGACAAACTATTAAAATAAAGGCGGAAATGAGCACCTGATGCAACAGCCAGGCCAGAGGCGTCGACATATGGATGATTTAGAATGTATTGTCTGGGAACAACGGCAAAGTTTTGGGCTAAATAGCCAAATTCCGGACACACACTTAAATGCATTTTTTTTTTATGATTATTTCTCCCCCCAGCTTGGTCCAGTGTACCAGTGTGGGGTCCCAGCTGTCCCAGGTCCACACTAATAAGCCACCCTGGAGAGTTTGTGCCCAGAAACATGCCTACAGGTGCTCAGCGGTAATAATAGCCCCTGGGAGTCCAAATCTGCAGCTCTTCTGTCCAAAGAAAATAACAATAATACAGGAATGCATCCCCCCTCCGCCACCACCAAAACCATCTGACAGACAAGCCGCAATTCCCCACCTACAAAAACCTGCTCGGCACACAATCCCCCAAAAAACCTCTGGCACGGCCTTGTTTGCAGTAAAAGAAAAGGGAAGGGAAAGAGGAAAGTGCCAATGAGACGCGGTTATCTTGAATTATTTATTTCCGGCGACATGAAGAGGGAGCCGTCGTTAGACGAGGAGCATGAAAGCTTGTCAGTGTTGAGCAAACGATAAAACATAACACAATAATCTCAGAGTGCACTTAACTGAAACTAATCGATCGGGGGGACCTCTCTGCACGGCTGCGCCAGGCCCATCTGTCAAATCGCATCATCCCCGGGCTTATCCGCACCAAATAATGGGCTATCAGCATGACGCTCTGTGCATGGATCGTGTGTGTGTGCGCGCGTGTGCATGTGATATAGGAAACGAGCGCAAAACTGTGTGTTTGAGAGACAAGGAGTGAGTGTGTGTGTGCATGTGTGTGTGTGTGTGTGTGTGTGTGTGTTAGGAGAAGCCCTTTGATACGGCACACCACTGGGCACTTCATTAGGCTCTGACAGTCTGTGTAATACTCTCCTCTCTGGGAGACTCATCATCAGCCTGAATGCACACATGGAGACACACACACACACACACACACACACGCATAGAATTGTTTCTTATAGACATACATGAAAAAGTACTTTCTGTCCGTTTTTGTAAAGCCCTATAAAACTCATGGTACCGGTACCGCCGGCTCTCGTTGGTCTGTAACCGTCATCTAGGCATCATTTAATCTGGTTAATTGAATGCTTCAATAATTCTAAGGAGATTACACACCAGCAAAGTGTCATTTTAAGGTCAGGGTTAAGGTGGGCCAATTATCTATTTGTCAAATACATAAAGCTCCCCATCTAATTTTCCTTTCATTGGAATTGATTGTGGTGTTAAAATGGAATCCCAGATGGCTAATGCGATTTAGCACTTCTGCGAAGGCAAATATTATTTAAAGACGCGGCACAACTTCGTGGGATGATCTGCGATCAAGTAGCAAAGCTGATTTTCATGCAGGACGCGCCGCAATCTGGCAACGCAGGAAAGAAAGCAGTTTGTCATTTTGAAGTGAGATTGTTTAATTCCTCCTCCAATAGATATTACTTAATCAGCTTCAATAAAAAAATACATTCTGGCGGCCAGGAGGTGATTTTGAACGGTTGTAAAAGGTGGCAGAATGAAACAATAATGAGTAAAATGGCTGCCCTGGAGAGATGGCGTATTAGCAAGAATGGTCATAAAAATTCTGATTAAACAAATTCTGCTGCAGCATGAGAGACGACGTTGAAAACAAAAAGACAGTACTGCTGAAGAAAGTGCGCATGAATGAACCCCAATTCTCTCCCCATTAAAATGAACCTGACGGGTTGCCCTGTATGTGGGCCCATTAAACCTGAGCCTCCATTCGCTGCCTTAAGGCTGCTACACCAACCCCAGAGGAAAACCCCCGTATCCCGCAGCGCCCAGCAGGACGCAGTCAAAACAATAGGACTTCATTTAAAAAGGGGCCTTCACCTCCGACCCCACGCCAGACATGCAGAGCCGGCCGCAGTAACGGCAGACTGCAGCCGGGCGGCTGAGGCCTTCGCGGGACTCCCTGTCTGATGAAACTCCCATTTCCCCATTTAAAGTAACGGCGGCAAGCAATTTCCAGTTAGCAGGGCCGGTGACCAGATGGTTCTCATGCTGGTGTGCGATGGGAGACGCAATCTGCAGTTGACCACTCGGCCGGCACAGCGATTACATTTTAAGCGGCAGATTACGGCCGCGTTTTAAACGGAAGATTACACATGGGGAGAGTTGCATCGCGAAGGGCCTCCGGTGTAAAACCTTTGCCAAAACTTTGTGCGGACAGGCTGACCATTTGATCCGCTGTCGGGAGAGGCTGGAGGGAGACAGCGTAATTCAGGACAGCGTATGGCGATTCCATCAGGAAAATATATTTGCTCATACGGTGATCGTTCACAGCTCACTAGACTTATCACAATTGTAGTTACAGCCTTAGACGAAAGAAAGATGAGCGACTTTTAAAGTACAGAGAGACCAAAAAGTTTTAAAAGGAAGGAGGGTTAAAAAAAAAATAAAAAATACAGTTCATTGGAATTGATAGTTGAGTTCTGTCAACCAAGATAATGTCTAAGATAGATGTCTAAGCATTGCTTTGTGTGCTCTCATTTAAAGAGTTAAATGAGACTGAAAATGTGAATTACTCAATCTAACTACACTGGGTATCTGGGTATTTTGTTGAGTGAGCACAAGGTGTGCCTTGGTTGTGACCTTTCATTACGTTACAAGCGGGAGATCTTTACCGGCGTCCCTTGCTCAGGAAAAAAGAGACCTGACTAAAACTCTCAGTGGTTGATCACTGTTGCCATGGAGAAACTGCTGCGATATTAAAAGAGATCTCGTATTTCATTTGGCCTCCCTTTGGTAAATTGCCACTCAGACCTTTTCAGATGGATGAATGGGCAAGAAATATAATGCAACAAATAGTTGTTGCCAACAATTTTCATGATTAGAATTCCTTTGTTACAGGTCAAAATTGCAATATGAATGGATTTTTAAATCAGGCAGCCATACATCACATTTCATAAGCTGTCACTGCTGCAAAAATATTACAGGAGACACGACGTCATGTGAAATAATAAACGCGCTGTGGCCAGTCACTTTGATTAACCTTGATTTCATTCCTATAAAGAAGTCAAAGCATGTTTTCTCCGCAAAAGCCGCATTGTTTGGGTGAACACTGCTGCTCAGCTGTTTTTTCTAGATTTGTGTGTGTGTGTGTGTGTGTGTGTGTGTGTGTGTGTGTGTGTGTGTGCATGTCTTGCTAAATAAGATGCAACTTTCTGTCACCGCCGCTCACTTTGCGGCTGGTGATTGAGGGCGCAGGCCGCCTGTGAAAGAGAGTAAATGCTCATTTTGTGCCTGGATCTCCTGTCTCGGGTCATTTCCACCAAGGCTTTACCATGAAAGCGGAGCAGGCCCCCCGCGCCTCCTGCGTCGTGAGTCGCTCTGACAGAGAAGGGCCCCCCCCCGGGCGGCGTGGGGGAGGGCCACGGGCCCGGCGTCAGGCCGAGACCTCGCCAGTCATCATCCCTAATTCAGGCGCCGTCCCTGTCCGCCTGATGTTCTGTACCTCAGACCCCCGGCTCCCCGGCCCTTTATTCCTCAACGCCGAGCGGACGAGACAGGGACGAGATGCGTCAGGCCCACCGACTGCTCTTTCTGACTGCTCCCGCAGCCGGGCCCTAGCCTTCACAACTCCGGCCCCTCTCCCCTCGGAGCCAGTCATCTTTGTGGCAGCGCTGTCAGATCACGCTGCTCCGAGAGGCAGATCGGCACAGCAAGGGCGAGGAGACAGCGGCTGACGACTGCGCAGCGCTGACAGGGAATATGTTCGCTCAATTGGCAAGCTGGTGGCAAGTGAGTGACTGAAACTTTAAGTGGCATCACATGAGGAAGACGGCGGGGGAAAAGCGGCTTTTGAGGTTCTTTTTACATGTCTGCGGCCCAGAGCCCGACGTGGAGGGTGGAAAAGCAAATGTATTTCTCAACCCAATGCTGCCTGCAACTAATGCAACTGAACACCGTTCTTAAGCACAACCAAAACAAGTGTCAGTTTTGTTGATTAAGGGGATGTTTTAATGCATACGGTGTGCTGGATTTCCATTTAAACGTTCAAAAAAAAAAAAAGTCACAGGAGGTCTTTTTTTTTAAGTAATGGCGCTTGTGCACTTTTACTTTAAAATGAATAGCATTGTTTTTAACCCAACAAAGTGCTATCGGCATTCACTCAATATGAAAGCCTCTCAATTTCCATAAACAGCCTGATTGAGATCGAGTCATAAAGAGGCAACTTCTCAAATTTAATTCCACACCCTCACCCACCCCCCCCGGTGCATTAACCTCGAAACACAATTCAAGGTTAGCGCCTTGCAGGAACGGCGGGAAAAAAGTAGCGCGCACGCTAGCACTTGATGGATTCAGCTAATGCATTATCCCCGCCGTTAACGGGTTCAGCGTAGCTAAAATGTCCCAGGTTGGGCTGCAGGACTACTTTAAGCAACATTAGGGGAATTGAAATCATTTTTTAACATTTGATGAGATCACTGGTTTGTTGTATTCATAAAAAAAAAAAAAAAAAACGTTCCATTTGTTCTATGTTGTTGTTCTTGTTTGAGTTTGCCATCCAGCTTAAAATATCAATTAAAAATAATTATATAAAAAAATATATATCCATATTAATTGCAGTTACCCCATTGTCCTGAATATAATGTCTTGTGTCGCATTTGAATACAGTTAGTGTTCTCTTTAATTTGATATCTAGACAAAAAAACACAATACCCATAGATGGCACAAAATATGATATTTTGCAACAAGTGTTGGGCACACCAGATGACGGGTTCCTGGAGCTCTGATTGCCTGCATCAGTGCTCTGGGTTCCGGTATTGAACCAGAATTAAATCCTGATTTGTTGTGAAGAATGTCTTGGTTGGAGGCAGGGTGTGTATAATAATGACTGTAATGGTCCTGTGTTCGCTTTTCAGTGTGCGTGTGTGGAGTGATGCCTGTGTGAGTATTGCCTCTCCTGTCGCCGTTTCAAAGTCCCCTGTCCCAAAGTAGAGCCCTATATGTTTGTTTGTCCAGTTTAAAATAATGTATTTGTGGTAATAATCCGTGATTGGGTCCTCTTTTTGTGTCAGATCGAACTCAGGGGTTGGCAACCCGTGGCTCTTTCATACTTAATGATTTGCATATGTTGCCTTTAAGTTGATAAGTATGTTGTGCAGCATTAGCGTAGTGACGCAAAGTCAGGGTGGACAGATCTCTTCTTTTCAACCAAAAAATCTTTGTCTGACGTTTTTGACTTCTCTGTGTGAGACTGTGCTAGTAAGAAAACGGCATCATGGCAGCGTACTCCCATCCCTGCAACTATTTTCTTTGCATATATAAAATTTCACAAGCAACACACTGGCATAGTTTTTATATAAACGTTCAAATAATATATGATGTGTTCAATTCATTTTGCGTTAAAGGTTGTCAACCCCTGGTCTTTGGTTGGTACCAAATATAATATTTATACATTATAAAGTTTTTTAACTAGTCTCAGTTACATTACATTTTCACTTTACAAGATATTTTATTAAAACAGTTTTAGTTAATCTTAAAAAAATTGGTATTATTTCACTTCGGCAGTCCAGAAGAAATGAGGAATCTCAGTAGATGGCGCCAAATATGACATTTTGAAATAACTTAATTAATCTTAATATTTGGGTGGTTATCTTACATTTTCGAAAGACATAGATGGTTCCAGATGTGATAAATTGTATTAAATGTTTTAATTAATCTCAAAAATTGGGGGAAGATTCTTACATTTGTGGTCTAGACAAAAAAACACAATAGCGTTTATATTGCAGGAAATACAATATTTTTAATTTAGTGTTAATTTAGTATAGAAAAAAACAAGATAAGATTTTATGAATGCAGTATTTTGGTTTTATTAGTAGTGCAGGAATTTATGAGGCTGACTGCTCTGCACTGGAGCCACTTGAAGACACCATTGGCCCACTGCAACAAGGCACCGTCGCTTCTCCATTAAGGAGACACTGAGTGGCTAATACCTTTAATTTCTTTATTCAATATACTTTAACAAACACAGCAGCCACAGTGGGGGATAATGAATAATCATTAGCAAAAGGTCCACAAATTATTGATGTAAAATAAGCAATGATTTTTTTCCCCTCCCGTTCCGCAATTTATTGCCATTAACAAGTAACTTGCAATCCAATAAATGTCAGCATTGCTTTCAGTTAATTAAAGGGAGAGATATTATATAGTAATGCAGGGTGGCGTTTAGATCCCAATTTCCACAGACTGCAATTTACTGCCTCTGCTTTATTTGAAGGGAACCACAAATAATGACCATTAAGCTGTCAGCCAATGGACAGGAGATCACATTAATGAAATTAGATAAGCTGGACACACTGATATACACAGCACTTGTGCTGAAGCAGTGGGGACCAAACAAAAAAGGGTCAAGACCAAGTTTTCAAAACCAAACAACAATCTGCTGCGTTATTTTCCAGGCTGGAATAAATGACCAGAGACGGCTGAGACGACAGGATTATGAATAAGGGTGTGGTGGTTCTGAGCACGGAGTGTGGGGTTGGCTGTAAATCTGCACACGCTGAGCATCCTTTTATCCGCACCGGTTTTATATACAGCATAAACCCGCAAATCATCCTGTCTGCTGCACAGTGCACTGCCCATCACACAATCGCACAAACCCTCCAACCCACAAATACATGCATGCACTTGTGCCTCCATGCACCTGCTCACTGTGAGCTGTGATGCCATTTAAGGTAGAACCATGTCTTTATCTTTAATTTTTTTATTTAAGGTTTATTAATTTCTCTCCTGTTTCCTTCTGCATGTCCTTCAGTAAAAATGCATTGGATATGTTTGTGGAAAAAGTTGACGTGAGCTGTCCGGACGCTCCCAGCCTAATCTCAGATATCACAAATGACTTTTTTGATGAAATAATAGGCGCTGATGCAAGAATAGGCATTATATAAGAAAGACTGGACACCAGAGCAAATGGCTGCCCCGTCCCACTGTGTGTGTGTGAGTATGTGGGTGTGTGGGTGTGTGTGTGTGCTACTGTGTGTGTGCCCCCAGGCAGAATGCCATGGCCTGGACTAAATTAGTGATCAGGGATCCTGTCCCCTGCCACCACACTGCCCCCTGGTCCTCTGGAGACGTCCCCTAAGAGTGGACGGACGGACGTGCGCATCCGGAGCTGTCACCTTGTCAGTGAAAGTTTTCTCTCTGTTCCAAAAACTTTAGTGAGGCGGGCGGGCGGCGGCAGGGCGCGAGGTCCCGTGTTTGCAGAGGAGCATGGGAAGTGTCAGAGCAGCAGCAGATGTGGTCTTTGGCGTGGGTGACATTCCTGACGGTTCCCCCTCAAATCAAACTCCCTGCTCCTGTCAAGGCGAGCCTCGCCCCCCGGCAAGCGCTGTCACACAGCGGCACACAGCAGCGCGAGGAGGTACAGCAGCGGCAGGGGCACACGCACGCGCAGTATCACACACACACACACACATACACACACACATACACATGTACCTGCAAACATGGCTCATACACGCTTAGATAATGACACACACACATGTACCTGCAAACATGGCTCATACACACTTAGATAAAGACACACACACAAACACACACAAACACACATGTACCTGCAAACATGGCTCAAACACACTTAGATAAAGACACACACACACATGTACCTGCAAACATGGCTCATACACACTTAGATAAAGACACACACACACATGTACCTGCAAACATGGCTCATACACGCTTAGATAATGACACACACACATGTACCTGCAAACATGGCTCATACACGCTTAGATAATGACACACACACATGTACCTGCAAACATGGCTCATACACACTTAGATAAAGACACACACACAAACACACACAAACACACATGTACCTGCAAACATGGCTCAAACACACTTAGATAAAGACACACACACACACATGTACCTGCAAACATGGCTCATACACACTTAGATAAAGACACACACACACATGTACCTGCAAACATGGCTCATACACGCTTAGATAATGACACACACACATGTACCTGCAAACATGGCTCATACACGCTTAGATAATGACACACACACATGTACCTGCAAACATGGCTCATACACACTTAGATAAAGACACACACACAAACACACACAAACACACATGTACCTGCAAACATGGCTCAAACACACTTAGATAAAGACACACACACACATGTACCTGCAAACATGGCTCATACACACTTAGATAAAGACACACACACAAAGACACATGTACCTGCAAACATGGCTCAAGCACACTTAGATAAAGACACACACACAAACACACATTTAACTGCAAACATGGCTCAAACACACTTAGATAAAGACACACACACACACACACATGTACCTGCAAACATGGCTCAAACACACTTAGATAAATGCACATAGACATACACACGCACACACACACACACACACACATACGTACCTGCAGACATGATTCATACACACTCAATAGAAGGCAATACACACACTCAAACAGACACGCGCACACACACACACTGCACTCAGGTACGCTCACACACTACACTAAAATGAGTCCTGTCACAGAGGCAAGAAACTAGGTAAAAGGAAAGAAAGAAAGGGAAACTTATGTAATTAATATATGATATACAAATGTATAAATAATGTAAAATTATGCATCCACAAGCTGTAAATGTAACTGAGTGGTATTTAGTACCCACTAGACCGTAGTAACACATTATTCAGCCGGAAAGGCTGGGACTGTTGGAGGTTGAACAAGACGTATCAGGTGTTTAGTGTGCATGCTTGAAAAGGTGCTGGCCAGGTTATTTGCAGAACTTGCTGGGAGGGACGCAGAGAATCTTTTGATGAAACTCATACAAAAACTTTCACATCCAGTAAATTGCATCAAACATCAACATCTTGTCACATTTGTTTAAAGTAAAGTAATAACATTTTTAAAGAACATCTTTTTTCCCCTCCTGGTTTGAGTCTGATTTTGTTCCAAATGTTTCCAACAGTAACTCAGGAAGGGACAAAAAACACTTAAAAAACTATTTACAAAAGTGAAAGTGACAATTATTTTATTTGACTGATATCTAGTGCTCAAAGATCTGTGAATTAATCTCCTACAAGAAAAAGTCTACAATTTTGTTGCTCAGAGAACAATATGATAACAGTCTCTTTATCTACACACGTAATGTCACTGTTTTATGTAACTTCTGCAGTAAATGCTTTAGATAAATCAATATATGGTCAGTATGTGACAGTGTTTTTTTTTTTTTAACAAAATGGTACATGATATGCACATTATAACTGTAACTCGTTGATCTCAGTTTTTTTGTCAAACACACATCAGCGAAAGTTTGCTCTGGTGCCCGGTACACACATGCAGACCAAGTGACATTTAAAAATCCACCTTGATAAAATATCCTGCAGGAAGTCTGGATGGGACAACCCTTGCAATTATAGATCTGTCCACCTTTACTAAGCCACGGCCATGTTTACTGAGACCAAACGTAGGGGACATACCTTGTGATCAGACAAGCTGCCAATAATCCGGTCATGTGACAGCAGCTTCCTGTCTTTGAGCTGAAGTGTTGTCAATACCAGAGTAGTCTGAAATGCCCTTTCATTTCCCTACATAAAGAAAGGCACCTATACAGAGCTGCTCTACATGTCCAGTAATTAAAAAAATAACTGGGCACTTATCAAGTATCAAGGACTAACAATCCTTTTACCCCTAAGGACACAGAGCTTTAAGGTTAAAGCTGCACCTATAATTCAGAATTAATTTAACTGTGTAAAATATTTAATGGCAAAACATATTCCCGCTTAACTAGAAATTAAAAGTGTTGAAATATGAAAGATAAGCCTACATACGGAAATCTGTTTGTAAAATATGTGTCCATGTTTTGGTCCAGATTGGGTTTACTGTTTTTTTACAAACCGAATCAATGCATGTCATTAATCACGTTTCACTAATCATGTGTTTAATTAAAATCATTGAGATGTTTAAATGTGCAAAAAAACAGAACCATTGTGATGAGTTTGACAATAAAAGGCAATATTGTGGAAGCGTAATGCATCCACTTGAGAAAAAACGGATTCTGTACAATACACACCAGGATATATGTAAATAATTTGCTTTGCAACTGCAGCATTTAACAGACTGTGAACATCCATAGTACCAGGGTATTAAAAGTTCTATCTCAGCATCTACAAAGAAGATTTGGGAAAGCCCACGAGTGAGAACTCTTCAATTTAGACACACGCACACACTTGGTGCATAGGGTTGGACACCCCTAGGGTAGATTTGAAGATAAAGCAGTTGAGCAGCGCCTCCACCGCAGGCGCGTGATGCCTTTCTATTGACAACACCCTGTTGCTCCGGAGACAAGCACCAATTCCCCCATTTCTGCTTAACCTGCCGCATTGATTACTGGCACGCCTTCATTGGCAGGACTAATTTATTTACGAACTTGTCATCCCAAATTGATTGAGGTGTCTTTTGTTTGCGATTTAATTACATGCAGAAGTAAAAGATTTGCTCATTATTGCATGTAATGTAATTGAGGCCTTTGAATGAGGGGCAAGGGTCTTATGACTGCCAGCTCTGCTGTCCAACCTGCCAGCTTCGTTTAGCGAAAGTAATAAAACTCAAGCGGCAGACACCAGGCGCCTTTGGAGCAGGTTTGGGGGTAGTTAGCGTGATGAGTGGTCTATCAGCTCCACCTTTATTAAACAGGCCTCAAGGTGCATCACTATTTAACTCGTATACTTCCATTGGCCCAATATTTCCAATTAAGGAATCTGAAGGGAAAAAAAGCAAGATCAATAGCTGTGTACAAATACACACACGTATGCATGAGCGATCAAGTAGTTGTGTGAGTGTTGGTGTGTGTGTGTGTGTGTATAATTAAATCACTTGGAGATTGCCCCATTATAGGGTTTGAGATCAAAGATCTTGTACTTTTGTACTTGTACTTGAAATGTATTTTTCCAGAAAAATTCAAGATAATCAAGATTCTATGACATGAATGTTTGACAATATGATATTTCATGTAAATTGAATGAAAATATGGCCAATTAGATTTTTAGACCACACTTAATGCTGAGAGTTAAGCAGACTAAAAAGCCCCAGTGTAAATTCACGATCTCCCCTTCATTCCCAGGTCAAAGGTCTCGCTCTGGAATCAGAAATCAGAAATTGCCAATTCCCTTTCTGGGAGATCGTGAACGCTGGATTTCATTTTGATATCCACCTAATGTATTAACTGATGACTTACGGTCGGGCTCCTCCTGACATGTTCACCTGCACAACTTCAACGGCATCTGGAGGCGGGCGGTGGTCGTCAGAGCGCATATTTCAAAAATTATATTCCAATCATGTAATGCATGTTTATGAATGCATTTTTTCCCCTGATCAGTTTAAAAAACTGGGCGCTTTAATCTTGGCCTGTGGCTTTAATGCATGGCTGGCTGTGAAACCACATTCGCACTTAATAACCGTAATGGCTACACCCCCACGCCCGCAGTAAATTACACCTCCTGCTCCCAACTACACTCTTCAGCCTCAGCACCTGCACCGCTGCTGTAGGTACAGTTGACCTGGGAATGTATCATCAGTTATACGATAAGCCATGTTTCCTTCCTCAGAGAACTTGGAGAACTTCCATGGACTGGTCACTGTTCCTTTGCAACTTTCTGATAAATTCAGTCACTGAAATGAATAATCATTCAGTGTCATTATAACGTCTTTTACTTTTTCATCAGATTTTACAATTGCCATTTAAATTTAAAAGTCACAACAATTAAATGTGCCAAGGCTATAGCAGTTTTCCCTTAATCAAGTAAATGATTCCACTAATCCAATAATTTTCAATTCCCTGTATCACTGCTGTGGCATGTCCACATGTCCACAATTATTACATTTACAGCATTTATCAGACGCCCTGCCAGGCTAATACCGCCCCTTGAATTGGTCATCACAGTTTTATCCATGTGGCGGTCTGCGAATTGGTTTATGATGTCATGTGAGGAACACGGTAATTACAGCCTTGTCAAGGACTTGTCAGGGACTGACTCCGGATGGGCTACTCCAGCTCCGTGATTCGGAACGTAGTTTCGTTGTACTTGTGTTGCCCATTATGCTGATTGTGTGCAGTTTTTATTTGTTTGCCTGTATAAATATACACCTTTTGTGCAATATTCCTCATCGGGTCCTTAACATGTCTGTTATGTCTTGCTGCCTGCTTCTGCTATATGTAATAAACCCCCCTTTTGTGTAGGCTGTGCACAGGTTGAGTGATAACTGCTTCGGAGCGGGAGCAAAATGAGGGGGCTGCTGTGAGATTTGACTTTGTTCTGATGATGATGACAAGCATAAAAACACCAGGGACTCACCGACGTATCGACAATTAAATAAGCTGCCTTTGCCACTTTAGTGGGCTTAGTTAAATAATAGATCCAATCCCTGCTGGATAATATTAATAAAGATAAAGTAGCTATTTATATGAATTTAAATAGACATTTGAGCTCCAACAATATCTTAAAGGCACATAATAAAGCCAAATTGTTCATTATGTTAATAGAGCTAGATTGCTTCTCCATGTTATTTTGAGTGTGTGAATATTGTGGGAGCTTCATAAACCAGTAACAAAGTAAACGTAATGACCCCCCCAGGTCAGAACATGAACCAAAGTCAAGGATTCTCAGGTTGAAATAATAATAATTTGCCTTTTTCCAGCCCAAACACCCCACAAGGGTTAAGCAAGTCCTACAACAATGATAACTCACTATAATCAATCACAGTACCTTTGATATTTAAAAAATTCAAAAGCAAATAGTCCTCTTCTTTTACTCTACTTTTTACTAGAGAAAAATTTAGAAATGTTACCTTAAAGTGGAGACACAAGTAAACTGCAAAAGGTAATTCAGTGTGGTAAAATAACAGGAATATTAGACACACCAATCTTACAGTAACATTGCATCCATGTCATCTTCAACATCTGGAATTACATCCTTCCAAACTGACCCATAAGATCTTTAACTTAATATTACAGCATTTAAAATACAAGAGTGTCACCTTGTGGTGAAATGGAGTTCAGCAGAAAAAATAAACTAGGAAGAATGGCAAAGAAAAATTTTGTTTGAGACATAAAGTGGGAGGGAGTTCTGGAGTTTGGGGGACCATGGGGCTAAAAGACCTGCCATCCATGGTCCAGACAGCCTAGTGTAGCCGCTGCTCTACAGACAGGCTCAGAAAGGTGCACGTGGCATTATAACACCTCCCAACACCTCCCAATTACACTGACCACTGCCTATGATGCTGATATGCAGATAATGGTGTACGATGGGATATTCCTGAACCATGGCATTTTGTGCCTTTGACCACCGCTTGCATCCCCCAAACAAGAGGTGTCAAAAGCCAGAAAATGGCTTGAGGTGTCATGACAAAAAAGTCCAGTTAATTTTTTTGGGACTCAAATGTTGAGTATAAAAGAGTTTTCTATTGTGGGCTGCATTCTCTTCTGTTCCACCTCCTTCAGGACCTTCCAGTTCTACGTATGCTCAACATTAGTGCAAAACATTGGCATCCTGTAGTCCATTGGCATCCAAAATGTTTTCAATGAGGGCCACAAATAGAAAAAAATATGAATGGCTGGGCCACACACCAGAAAACTAGTAGCATGTTTAATCATTTGATAATGTCACTCATCCCCCTGTTGAACACTTGGTATGTCCCAAATCCTCTTTTTTGAGGGGCGGCCAGCCGGATTTAGAGTTGTCTGTTTTTTTTTTTAGGTGATTAAACGTTCGTCACATCATGGGCTTCCTACATGCCTGATCGTGCTAGTGGGTTTTTTTCCCCACTAGGTCAGGGATTTTCTCTGCATTTCTCTGGGTCTGTCATTTTTGCTCATTCTTAACAAAATCTTTCTTTGGTTATGCTTGTTTTGTAAAGATGTCGCCTTGATCAGAGCAATAGCTCCACCTTGTGTTGAAACTATGAAGTACAATACAGCTCAGAACAAATTTTAAGTTTATGTTTTTATATTTCATTACATTTTTTAAATTAACTACAGAATAAATAAAAATGGATAACGGGTCACAGTTGGTCTGTGGCCATAGTTTGGACATCCCTTCTGTAGGGTCATATTCTAATATTTGGGTTCTGTTTCTGAAAGTTTGTCAACTTGTCAATTATTCTTATATAATTACAAAAACAAAGCTTTTTAAAAAATTCTAATTGATCACTATCTGTGCAACCATACTGGATAAAGACATAACTGGAATTTGGTATGGATAATAAATAATTATTTATAATATATTTAATTATCTTTTTTTTTAAATATATAGGCTCACCGTTCAGTATTAACCACTACTATTATCTTCTAGCAGTAGCGCATCACTTACTCCGCCCACCTGATACACTGCACCTGTTCACATGTCTCACACTCTGCCATATAGGTCGTAATTCCATGAGCTCTTTAGTTCATGTTTTTTGGGCAAAGTTTTGTTTCGTTTCTGTTTCATTTCCTTTTATTTGTTGCTTGCATTTTGCTTCTCGCCTCATCCTCTTCCTCCCTCGTTTCAGTAAATAGTGGGGCAGCGGTGGCCCAGCAGTTAATGAAGCAGACTCGTAACCAGAAGGTTCCCTTGAGGTACCTTTGATCAAGGCACTGTCCCCACACTCTGCTCCCCGGGGGCCTTCCATGGCTGCCCACTGCTCACAAAAGGGTGATGGGTTAAATGCAGATTTAACACATTTCACAGTGCTGAGCTGTGCTGTGTGCATCACAATGACAAAACGATCGCTTTCACTTCCCTTATAATGTTAACATTAACCTACAATACACAGGTGTGCTGCGCCTCTATTGTCTACATAAATGTATTGTAGCATGTGGCCTTGTCAGAAAAAGAAAATATGTAAGAACATGTGAGAAGACAATTATCTGGAGAAGTGTTGAAGTTACATGCAGGGTGGGGAGATCAGCAGGAATTTTCTCTGAGGCAGTTCAGAGGTGAAGCCACTAGATGGCGGCACAACATCATGTCAGTTCGATTATCATAAAGTAATAAAGTCTAAATTAAAGTTGTTGTAAAATAAAACTCCATGTTTTCTGTTGCCTAAAAAATTTGATGAAGTTTTTATTTGACACTGCACAACAACCCTAAGTGTCTCTAGGGGGACTGTCCCTGTAACTACTGATTGTAAGTTGCTCTGGATAAGGGCGTCTGATAAATGCTGTAAATGTAAATAAAAACAGCTACTAAATTTACCAGGCACTTTATTGGGACTCACTTACAGTAAAACACCAACATGTGATTCAAAACTTTACAGTAGATTTAAATAAATCAGTGGTAGTTGGTCCAATCAGAATATAGGCTCAATTTAAGTATTTACACTGGGCCAGTTTGTAATTTACACAAGTTGATACTTTCAATTTCAATACATATACAACTAATTACTATACCGAAGCAGAAGATTATTTTTTATGAATTCAAGACAATTACAGTATGCAACTTTGCTCTGCAATGTCACGTAGGCTGACCCAGCCATACAAAATTCCACTATGGTGCAATTCACTCTTCATTTCACCTTTTTTTTGCTTTATCTCTCTCTCTCTCACACACACACACACACACACACAAATGCACAGGATTCATTCAAACAGGGTTGAGGCCAGTCCTGTTTGCCTGAAGGTCTCTGCCACCTGTTTGGAGTGCTGGATCTTGGCTGAGAGCGCTTCAAACACATCGTTCTGATCCAGCGCAGTGGCAGTTTTGTATATAAATGTCCCCAAGGACTCCAGCCCCCTCATGCCCAGGTTAACACCGCAGCCTGTGAAAAGGGAAAGAATTGCATGAATGTGGCATTAACTCAATCATGTTCAAGAATTCATATGTGTTAAAGGTCCCCTATTATGAAAATATCACTTTATGAGATGAATTCGAGTTCCCCTAGACAGGTCTGCACCACGGCTGAAGTTTGGGAATAGACTTCAAATACAGTATTAGGGGACTAAGACCAATATAAAAGCAATAATAATAATAATAATAATAATAGGGGACCTTTAAGACAATAAAAAAATGTCTCTTTGCCCCATCGTTCGCCATGGAGCGGACTCACCCGTGTCGAAGTTGAGCACGCGGGCAGCCTCTCCCTCCACGGTGACAGCCACATTGTCACCTTCGATGTAGGCAGCGCTGACACGCCGGTGTGACAGCATGATCTCGAAGAGCTTGCGGCTGCACTGCATGTGGTGCAGGGTGAGGTCGTTCAGCCGGGGCTCGATGTCTGTCTTGTAAGCGTTGAAAGACTGGTGGAATATGTTCTTCATGATCTACCACAGGAGGTGCACACATTAGAAAGAAACTAGTCGATACTCAGCACAAACTGTTGAGGAGGAGGAATTAAACAATAACTACCCACATGCCGCTTTTAAAATTATGTTTAGTGTGGTAGTAGCCTAGTGCGTAAAACACTCGCCTATGAACCACAAAAATCACAGGTTCAAACCCAAGTACAAAGTAATATTCTCAGAATTCATCTCCTAAAACCATTTTATCAGACCTCGTCAAGGGAACGCGATGGGGGAGGGGTACCAGAAAGTTGTTCACATTAGGTCTCTTATACTAGGAACAGAGGCCCCAGGTAAACTGTGAATATGGCTGTGTAATGATCCTTTGCTTTGAATTAAAGACAACAGACATTTGACTCCCAACATTCTTAAATACATTTTCTTCTAGTGAATTTGTCAAATTAACATTAATAAGTCAGTGCTGGTTCACTAATCAATGGACATAACAAAGTGTAGTAAACAGAGCCCATGAAGTACCGTGAACTGGAAAAGTTGTTTAAAATAATTCACTCTAAATTCATTTACATCTCTAAAAACGTGAGATCCACACTTCATGATGGAGAGGACTCAGCTAATACAGGACTCAGTTTTATTTTCATTTAGGAATGTCCTACAATGAAATTATTACTGCTCTTGCACAGACACGGGATCAGCCGATAGAAGGACTACACAAACTGAGGTCGTCGGGTTGTTGACTTCATCAAGGAAACATTACAAGGTCCGGGGAAAATGCATGGTTATAGATGGATGCTCACAGTCCAGAGAAAATGGTCTTAAAGCAAAAAAAGAAGTTAGAATCACATTAGCCGAGTTGGATTCTGAGGGGTCAACATACAGGTGTAAACGGAGACTACTCAAAGGAACCTAATTATATTTAGCACACTGATTCATATGACAAGTTAAAACATTTTTGCTGTGTGTTTTAATAGGTGTATCGACAGCTTCTCATCAAAAACAATTTGTATGAATTCCTCCAATACAAGCAGTGACCCAAGAGTTATTGCGGATATTTGATAGAATCTTTAGAAATATTACATAACTGTCCTAAACCTAAACCCACAGATCGTTGTACTCATGTGGTATCCTGTGCGTATAATAATAATAATTTTTTGCATTTCATGGTACTTCAGGGGCTCCATAGTGGTAATCAATTATCTCTGTACTATGCGTGCATACATGACATTCCTTGTCAGATTTAGATGTTTTTCCTCATAGTTTAATGAGAAGAAATGCAGAGCAAGACAACAATCTTGCATTTAGTTTACTTTACTTTACTTTACTTTATTTAGCAGACGCTTTTATCCAAAGCGACTTACAAGAGGAAGACACCAGCAATTCTCGTTCGATTTCTATAGAATATTGAGTTTACCAACTAAGAGCCCTGATAAGGGATTTAGTTATATTACCTTTCATAGCGCTTTCTCTCCAGATGCCCAGTGAATGTAGACATTGTCTTAACTGAACTACAACACAAGAGACTTACTAATGATTGTAAGTCGCTCTGGATAAGGGCTTCTGCAAAATGCTGTAAATGTAAATATAAACTTTATATGTCCAAAGTGCTAGTAGTCAATGGCAATGATCAAAAGCACTCACATGCCCTACTTTCTAATTTTTAAAAATTAGCAGAAACAAAATGCAGAAACTATCTGAAAAACTATTTAACTGGCATTAACTAGGTTCCTCAATACAAACTCTACACAAACAACTTTTCCCAAAATATCAAATTCAAATCCACCCAATCTGGCAGCACTGAGCGGAAGACACTTTATTTTGTACGCTTGTACTTATTTTACCAAACCAAATGTCCAACTAATTTGATTGCCAAACTAGTACATTTTAAATTTGAGAACACACACAAGAGCATGCCCCATGGACTGGAATTATTAAAATGTTATTACACAGAAATACATGACAGAGTAGCAACCCTATTATCACAAGACCAACAACAGACTGGGGTAAACTGCCATTTCTGCAAAGCGTGAATCAATAAATGTGTTTGCACCTCACAGGAAAGAAAAAGACCAAATCGGTCTTATGACGCACATCACCACCTTCTCTGACAGCCTCCTTAACACCCTACCTTCCTCACCCCCCCTCCCACCCCGGCCAGAAGCCCGTTCCCGTGGCATTTTCTCACCACCAGATCCCATGGACACTCACGCTGTAACCAGGTAACAGCATGTGTCTCTTGCCGTGACAAGCTTTGTTGCTCAGTGTGTCACATCTGGCCTCTCAGCTTTAAGTCTCTATCTCATTCCCCTCCGCCTCCTGTCCTGCTATACGCCACTCCTTATCCCCCTCTGTTTTTAACCCTCCTCTGTTTCTACGAGTCATTAAAGCAGATTAAAGTGCAAGTGCATTTTTGGATGGGGAACTGAATTGAAGTTCTCTTTTAGTGAAGGACTAGGCTTAATCCATGAAAGGGAATCTGACCCAAAAGGATGTTCACAATCATTAACGGCCAAGATACTGGATGTATGGTCACATGTCATTGTGACCATATAATGATCTTTTATCCATCTGTTTCTAAGGCAAGATAGTCACCTCACTGAAACAACAGAAGAAAAAAAACAGATTAAATTTTTTTTTTTAAATGATTATTTTAATAAATTATATACAAACTTATATGCAGTAATTTGTTACTGTACCTAAGTAGTTATTTTTGTGTATCTGTATTTCCATTTGTGGAGACTTTTTACTTTTACTCTGGTACATTTCAATGTTAACAAAATTATTTTTTACTCCACTACTTTTTAATGGCATAGCCATTAGATCAAAACTAAGATACGCACGCATTACGTGTCTCCCACTATGCCTCAAAAGGATACGATGGAAAATGCACCAATCGAATTACAGCTATTGATATGCAATAATCCAGTTTGCCAGAACAAGAAGGACACTTACATTTTCAAATGTTTTTGTGCCTGCCTCAACCCCATATGATTTTGTCTTACAAGAATTCACAATCTAATCTAAGGAAACAGGTAGAGGTATTTAATTGATGGAAATTTCTGGAAGTTTGCAGTTTGGGAAAACGTCGCTACCCATAATGGCAGTAGCAGGCTAAAGTTTTAATCCATTTCAATTTGATGGCTGTGTTAGTCATTTCACTGTATTTTATAATATGGTATGTTTTCAGTGTTGTCAGATCCTAAATGTTAAATTATGGTACCAGCATCTTAAAATGATCGTATTTTGAGAAAAATGATCGTACACGCACAATTTCCACTCAGAAAATCTACGTCAATAGCACATGAATTAAGTATCTGTACATAGTTGTGTTGTTAACTTTGCTGATAACAGGGCAGTGGTAGAATGGGGCATTGGTGGCAGAAGCGACCCCGTAATCAGAAGGTTGCCGGTTCAAATCCCGAGGTGCCACTGAGCAAAGCACCGTCCCCACATACTGCTCCCTGGGCGCCTGTCACGGTTAAAAACAGAGGACACATTTCGTTGTGCTGTAGAGTATCACAATGACAATCACTTCACTTACACGGATCTAATATGCTTAAGTAGTGTGTACTCCTTACCAACAGGGGTCAGTATTGAGGCCACAAATAAATGAATAAATACCTGTATTTTAAAATTGTCACCAATTTATATAGTGAATACAGTAGTAGATGAAAATGTCTATTACTCCATTAAAAATGTCTATTAGTCCGTATCGGTAAGCATTCAGTAACTCACATTCAGTACTTGCATTCAATCCTACAATTTTCACAGATTCAGCTTCCAAAGACTTAGTCTGTGGCAAAAGTATTATGGTGGTCTGAAGCCACAGTCCCTGAGCAAGACACTTAACCCTGAGTGTCTCCACTGTCCCCGTCACTACTGATTGTTAGTTGTTATGGATTAGGGTGTCTGATAATGGTCATAAAAGTATATTTATGATCATTTTAACAGTTGTCAGTGGCCGAGAAATTGATGTCAAAAACTGACCTAAAATGATTTGATTTAACCAGTAAATTAAAATTAGACATAAGAGCCACAGTACTTTACTTTTGGTACTTAATTACATTTGAAGGCAAATACCTTTGTACTTTTACTCAAGTAGAAATTTAAATAGAAAGTGGAATAAAATTATACCCCGGCTAACTTTACTTTTACTAAAGTACATGGTTTATGTACTTCGTCCACCACTGTTTATATGCACAGATCTTAACAACCCAAATTTTCTCGCTCTCTTGTTGTTGGGTGGGCTAGCCATGTGATTGTGGGGACTGCTTCACAGCCTTTTTTGGGCCACAGCTCTGCAGCAACACAGAATATGGCACCATTTAACCCACAATGCACCCACAGCCCAGGATGTCCAAAGTTTTAACAGCCCAGCATCACTTTCATTTCTTAACATTCTTATCAACGGAAATGATATTTCAGTCAGCAATCTTGGTATCTAAGCACATTGTGTGGTCCTAGAATCACTTGGCAACAGCCAAGGCTCCACTTTAACACGCATGACTAAAATTACGACGGTTTACATACTGAGGAGTTTGCCGTGTGGCGGAGGAAGCGCACCATCTTGGTGTCGGCAGCTGTACAGGCCAAAGCCATGTAGCGGTTCCGGAACGTCCCGTAGATCTTCAGGTGGAACCCAGGTTTGGCCGTGGGCTGGGTGGGGTTGCGGGGCTCCTTCAGGGCATCCACGCCGTAGGCCGACAGATCAAAATACAGATTATGCGCTTTAATTTCTGGAGTGGGGACCTACATTAAGAAAGAGAAAAAAGTAGAAGTGAAAAACCTGAGTTCTGTCTAACATTCTGAGCTCTAATCACTCTCAGCCCGAAAATTTAAATGAATTTTAACTAAAAAAATTATTTTAAAAAAGTGATTTTTGAATAAGGATAATTCAGTAAGAAAGGACTGAAACTAATCTTGTCACGAGACACGATTTCACTTTTTTTATAATATTTGAGGTTTTAGCAAATTGTTCTCAGCAGTTTGTCCACTGCCACACAGGAAGCTCCTTAACCAGCATTAAGAATTTGTTGCATATCGAATAATTTTTTTATTAGTATGCACCCAGTAAACTTAGTGGAGCTCAGTCACAGACACCCAGGAGTGATGAACCTCAAACATGAGCGCTTCCACCCATCTTAACTTAATTAGCCAGTTGCTTACATTTTCCTCCATCTGCATAATTAGTGAATTAGCTGGGACGAAGCTCATTTAAAAAGGAAATTAGCAGGAAACTGGCACTGAAGGAGAATGGCATGGATACTTATGCAGCTAATTTATACCTATATGAATGGGTAAAGAGAAGCAAAAACCTCCACCAGAAGATGACACCTGTTACCCAGAGCGAAGTACAATTAGTAGTTACAGGGACAGTCCCCCTGGAGCAACTCAGGGTTGAGTGTCCTACTCAGGGACACAATGGTAATCAGTGCGGTTTGAACTGGTGAAAAAGATCTAAAAACACCGAAGCAGCAAACTTTGTGAAAACCAGTATTTGTGTCATTCTCAAACCTTTTTGCCATGACTGTATGTATTTAAGAGAATTTCTACCCATGAATATGGATTGCAACATGGAGACGTCGCATTTCTAATTAAAGAATTTCAGCATTATGAACTCATTGGTTTGTGTAGCATTGATGTACCACTTTTAAACACACAAAGCACAGTACAGGGTGGACCATTTATATGGATACACCTTAATAAAATGGTAATATTAACGTCCTGTTTGTGGCACATTAGTATATGTGAGGGTGCAAACTTTTCAAGATGGGTGGTGACCATAGTGGCCATTTTGAAGTCGGCCATTGGATCCAACTTTTGTTTTTCCAATAGGAAGAGGGTCATGTGACACATTAAATTATTGGCAAGAAAAACAATGGTGTGCTTGATTTTAACATAACTTTATTCTTTTATTAGTTATTTACAAGTTTCTGACCACTTATAAAATGTGTTCAATGTCATCAACCATTCCCATTTTATTAAGGTGTATCCATATAAATGGCCCACCCTGCATAATCTGAGCGACCACACTTCATCTACAACTGTAATTCAAGACCTTACTTTCACGTCCTTCCCCGTGGCTTATCTGGATTAATGTGATTCTAAGGAAACCCAGGCTGCCAGCGCCCGTTTCCTTCTCCCTCTTCAGGTAATCCGCTTCATGCCTGACTATGGACCCTCGGTTCATTAGCTGTTTATACACCTGCTCACTTCTATTTATGCAGTAAGTGCCCTGCTCTGCTCTTCATTAAAGAAAAGAGAAGAAGAGAAACTATAGGCCTGGGTTGTAAAGCCAATCGGCTCAGTTATATGTCTATTATATAATGGCTAATGAAATCAGTGCACAAGCTCACCTCCGTGCAGAAGGTGCACAAACACTTTACCCCAAAGATAATGTGGCTGTTCCAAAGAGAATGAAGTGTGGCACATAATTCACATCCCTGCCATGCTTTATCAATCCCAGCAAGGTTCTACCTTTTGTTTCACCGTGCAGCTCATCCAAAAGCCCATGAATTCGTTTTCCCAAGCAATATCAGACAGCCTGCCACTGTGCCACCTGCTCCTTTCAAGCTGAAGATGATCAAATATGTCATCAAATGAAAGGAAGCAGACAAATTGGATTGGACGAAGGAGACTTCCTGGAGTTCAGGCTGTGAGGCGCAGAAACAGAGAGAGCGTCTTCAGAGACAATTCAATAACATCAGTGAACTTCAGTGTGACCCAGCCAGGAGGAAAACCATATATCACCTCCAGCTCAAAAATAAAAAAGTCTTTCCATTTTCCTCTATTTGTACATATTTTCTGCCATTGAATACTAATGTTTACAGAATAATGAAAAGTTTCAGTGTTTTCATGAGCAAAGACGTAAGAAACATTTTGCAATGTTACAGGAGAGGGTGTGTGTGGGTGTGTATACACAGAACCTGGTGAATGACCTGAAGAGAGCTGGAGGCTCAAGTCAGCACATGATCATGGCCGTCTGAAGTCTGGACATTCCAGAGGAGGCACGGGACAAGCTCATGTGGTCAGATGAGACTAAAACAGAACTATTTGGTATGAACTGCACTCACCGATGGGTACAATCCCAAGAAAACCATCCCCAACTGTGAAGCATGGGGTGGAAACATCTGGAGGGTGCTTTTTTGCCCAGATGACAGGACCACTGCACCGAATGGTATCGACAGATTTTGGCCAACAACCTGAAACACACCGTCACTAAGGAGTGACTCCTGGAGTGGCCTGGCCAGTCTTTATGGAGGGAACTGAAACTCAGTGTTACCCTCAGTGAGAGCCCTGAAACCTGAATGATTTGGAGAAGATCTGTATGGAGAACTTGGCCAAATCCCCTGCTGAAGTGTGTGCAAACCTGGCCTGTTTTTTCTATTTCTATTTTCAATTTTTTTATTGCATCAAATACTTATTTGATGTAATAAAATGCTAAATAATTCTTTTTAAAAGTCATACAATGACAGTATACACAGTGAACAATTTTTGACACCAACTGCTTCTCTGTGTTTAATATTAAGTCCTTTGGTTTTCGTTTAATAAATAAAATTAATAAAGGTCCCCTGACGTTAATTTTTTTATTTTTTTATCTGTCTTAGTGGTCCCCTAACACTGTATCTGAAGTCTCGTTCTGAAATTCAGCCTTGGTGCAGAATTACAGTCACCGTTGGCAGTCACACAATGAGATTTCCCCAGGATGCACTGGTGGAGAGCATGAGGAGATCAGCCTATAGAAGTGCACAGGCGTTCCTGGAAATGACATCAACACCGTTCACCAACGAACGTTTGGTGCAAACAGGAAGTCGTGCTGGCGCATTTCCAGAATGGCCAAAGTACTCTTTACACATATCACCCTTTCTAGCCACTGCAAGAGCATAGACAGGCTAGGGGAGCTCGTATTAATATCAAGTAACCTCATGAAGTGAATCTTCATCATTTCTTTATATCCTTTTGTCATCAGAAAGAGCTGATTGATAGCTTTCATTTGACATGTGTATCTCAATGGTGCCCCAAAATGACACTTACGCCCACACGGTCCTCACCCCTTGATTTTTTTTAATGAGCCTGGCTCTGTAAATATTACCACCTGGCAATATGAAGCCTACAACTGTTCCCTGCGTCAGTGGTCAAGCAAGCCCAGACATCTGTATGATTTCTCCAGTTACACCCAGACCTGTCAGGATCTGGTCGGGAAGGAGTTACTCCATATCCAGGGTTCGGATCGGAGTTTCATGTTTGTCCTGTGTTATTATGATTCATGATTGTTTTAACCTGTTTGTGTCTGTTCACCATTGGGTTGTTGCTTGGTGATGTTTTCCCATTTTCACTAAATGTCCTGTCTTGTACATACGAGTCCTCCTTCCTCAACATGTCCAGCCACCGTGACAAGACCAGGTCATCTGCATGGCCATATTCTCATGTTTTCCACTTTTGCATAATTTCCTGAATGCACAATTGTGTTTTAATACATGTGTGAATGGTGGAATGATCTTTCTTACTTTCTTCAATGCATTTACATCATGAGTCACCAGAACCGCTATAATTATCAAGGTTAAGAGCAGTAATCAAATGCACGAAGGCCAGGATGCAGGAGGCAGCTGAATTGTTTTGTGCGCAGGGCAACCGCGTCATCTGCATTTATTCTGCTCGCTGAGGTGCTCCATTATCACTCATTACTCATTCATTTCCTCACCCCTTTTTCACGCCTGCGTCACTGAGTCATTGCAGGAGTCTCCTGTGTTTCTCATGACCGAGTGCCAGGGGTGGCCTGTGACAACGCCTGTGTTTATACCGCATCAATATTCAGCATTGATGGAGCGCAAATGAAACAAGCATCCTGGAGACGGCCGGGTCACCCGCATGGCGCTGACGCAGGGAGCGTCATCAGAGCCCGGCTTCAAAGCACGGCCTGACGTGGCAACAGCCATCCTCATATTTCAGCTCCATTGTTTCAGTACAGTTACAGTCACAGCCCTGTTGAGAGTATCATGTATTTTTATAGCTCGTATTTTTTTGCCAATTGCCAATGCATTGATTCATTGGGACAGTAAGAAGAATGTTTAGCCATTTAACAACTAAAAGTGTACTAGACCTCGGCAGTCACATGGGTGGTTGTAGCCTAGTGGGTAAGACACTCGCCTGTGAACCAGGAGACTCAGGTTCAAATCCCAATTACTACCATTGTGTCCCTGAGCAAGACACTTAACCCTGAGTTGCTCCAGGGGGTCACTGTCCCTGTAACTACTGATTGTAAGTCGCTCTGGATAAGGGCGTCTGATAAATGCTGTAAATGTAAATGTAAATGTAGACCTGTTGTGAATATGACGATAAATTGCATTCAGTGCATATAACTACTCGAAGGGTACAATAAATTCATAAAATGATTATGCATCCAAATGATTGGAGGTGAGAAGCCATGGCGCTAACTGCCACAATAGTTTACCTTTCATTTATATCAGATTTGTGTGAGATGTGAAATATGAAGGCACAACCTGTCTCTGGTCCAGCCTCTCTATAGTGGCGTTGGCCCCGTAGGCGTGGCAGGACTCCACAATGTAGTCGGAACTGATGCCCAGCACCGAGCAGGAATCCCCGCAAGAGCCGTCGGCGATGATAATCACCTTCGGCCACGCCCCACCAGGGATCCTGCGCAGGTACTCTTCTGAGAACTGGAGAAAGGAGTGAAAAGAGGAAAAAAAAAATGACAGATGAGCTGGACGCCAAAAGAGGTGAGAGACTCATTCCTGCCTTTAACTCCTTGGATGCTGATAAAAAGAAGAGGGCATGCTCTCTGCTGTCTGAAGGCTTTCACATCTTTTGTTTTTTTCACCCCGGCGTTACCGTCCAGAGCATTTGAAAGCAGCAGGCCGAAGCCGAGTTTGAACGTGTCCGCATCACCGACCATCCGGGGAGCACAGAACAGCCACTCATAAATCACGCCAAGCAAACACTCAAGAGCAGCTCCCGTGAAAGGTCAAAATGTGCCTTCGGTGCATGAGACGCTCTTTAAAATTGCCATAACCCTTCCAGAGCCAGCCTGACTCACATTTGTCATTTTGTCCGGCGTGGATGTGTTACATTTACAACAGGACGGGGGGGTAAGATGGCTGTTCATCGCCCAGGCCCATCAGACCTAAACAGCTCTTCAGCGCCACATGACATAAGAGTCGCCATAGACTGATACCTTTAGGTATATAATGAATATAATGAATGTAGCAGCCCTTAAAGGCTTCTTGTCTGTGTGTGTGTGTGTGTGTGTGTGTGTGTGTGTGCACGGACAAATATGGACATGTTGTTTAATGAGCGGTGGTTTACATAGACAGCCATGAGCATCCGGCCCTGCAGGATATGAGATTAACGTGACACCAGATACACGGGGACAATATTTGCGGCCGAGACACAGATAGCGGAACACAGAAGTGCATCCCGACGGGTGACGTGAATAAACACAGCACACCGGTGTGTGCGCTTCAGTCAATCTTTAACCAATGCCGTCATACGGTGCGTGTGTGGCCATTTCGCTGAAGTGGTGACTGTAAAGCCTGTCCAAAGTGACAAGGCCGCTGGAGCATCATTTTCAATTCAATTTCCTTTTGCTTTCTAACATGTTCCAAACAGGTTGGAAGTTTAAACATGGTACAGGCAGGACAACATTTCAAAACAAGTAAAAAAGAATTTGTAGTGATGATGGAAGCTTACATGCCTTTACTGAATTGAATAGACCAATTAAATTGTCTCAATTGTCTTTTTTTTAGGGTGCCAAAGTACACACTGACAGGCTGTACACACAATAAATGGAAAAAAAACGTCTTCATGATTAGAAAAACTTGAGCCCTTTCTGTAGCATTCTAGAATATCATTTTAGCACAAAGATTGTCATCTCTGTTAAACTACTAATGTTTAAATCATGTAGAATAATAATAATGTGACTGCTTTTAGAGTATTCAGGGATAAAAAGTCACTCGTGTTTCATATATATATATATATATATATACACACACACACACACACACACACACACACACACACACACACACAAAATAAAATAAAATAGGGAACACAACACAATGTAACTCCAAGTCAATCACACTTCTGTGAAATCAATCTGTCCACTTAGGAAGCAACACTGATTGAAAATCAATGTCACATGCTGCTGTGCAAATGGAATAGACAACAGGTGGAAATTATAGGCAATTAGCAAGACGTCCCCAATAAAGGCGTGGACCTGCAGGTGGTGACCACAGACCACTTCCCATGATGTTTTGGTCACTTTTGAATGCTGGTGGTGCTTTCACTCTAGTGGTAGCATGAGATGAAGTCTACACCCCACACAAGTGGCTCAGGTAGTGCAGCTCATCCAGGATGGCACGTCAATGTGACCTGTGGCAAGAAGGTTTGCTGTGTTGGTCAGCGTACATTACATTACATTTACAGTATTTATCAGACGCCCTTATCCAGAGCGACTTACAATCAGTATTTTACAGGGACAGTCTCCCTGGAGCAACTTAAGGTTAAGTGTCTTGCTCAGGGACACAATGGTAGTAAGTGGGATTTGAACCCGGGTCTTCTGGTTCACAGGCGAGTGTCTTACCCACTAGGCTACTACCACCTCGTAGTGTCCAGAGCATGGAGGCGCTACCAGGAGACAGGCCATTACATCAGGAAACGTGGTGAAGGTCGTAGGAGGGCGACAACCCAGCAGTAGGACCACTACCTCCGCCTCCATGAGGCCCGATGTCCACGGTGGCTGCTTACAGGCCAACACCGTGCAGCACGTTTGGCATTTGCCAGAGAACTCCAAGATTGGCAAATTCACCACCGGCGCCCTGTGCTCTTCACAGATGAAAGCAGGTTCACACTGAGCACATGTGACAGATGTAACAGAGTCTGGAGACGGCATGGAGAAAGTTCTGCTGCCTGCAATATCCTCAAGCAGGACCAGTTTGGCAGTGGGTCATTAATGGTGTGGGGTGGCTAAACCTCATGTGGCTGGAGTGTGTCAGCAGTTCCTGTAAGACAAAGGCATTGATGCTATGGCCTGCCCATTCCTCAGACCTGAATCCAATTGAGCACATTAGGAACATCATGTCTCACTCCATCCACCAACGCCACATTGCACCACAGACTGTCCAGGAGTTGTCCAGGTCTGGGAGGAGATCTCTCAGGAGACAATCCACCACCTCATCAGGAGCATGTCCAGGCATTATAGGGTGGTCATACAGGCAGTCATTTTGACTAGTTTTAAAGTTGGATCAGCCTGTTGAGTGTTTTTCCACTTCAAATTTGAGCGTGACTCCAAATCCAGACCTCCATGGGTTGATAAATGTGAGTTCCATCGATAATTTTAGCGTGATTTTGTTGTCAGCACATTCCACTATGCAAAGAACTATTTAAAAATATTTCATTCATTCAGATCTAGGGTGTCTTAGTTTTGTGTTCCCTTTATTTTTTGAGCAGAATATGTAATGTTTATACATCATCATAATAATTACTGCTAAGACCATGGTGCAATTATTAGCTATTAACACTGTATTCACTGTGAAGAATGTAAAAGAAAAACACATTTCTATGGCCACAGAGAAAAAGCCAGAAAGAGCGTTGGACCGATCAGTTGGTCAGCAGAGCAGCGCTGGGATCAGAATGGGTCCATGACCTCCTCATGTGGCCTCAGGGACACCGGGCCTTGTTGGGGTTGGTCGACCGAGGGAACGGTTGAAAGCATCGGCCGGAATTGACATTTGATGATGATTCACTGGCGGCTCCGCTTTGAATAACCACTGCTGTGCCGTGACGTGCGTGCCATCCATCATCTCTCCCTCGCAATATGTTACAGGGACAAGGCATTGTGGGCCTGTGACAACCAAGATGGAGAGCGGCGGGCACAGAGCAAGGAGCGAGTGAGAAACAGAGAGGGAGTACTTTTACGGACCAATAAGCTGACATGCTTTTAGACCACAAAGGTGAAAAGGTACTGTCTTAAATAAAAAAAAAGAAGAAAAAATCAGTTGCTAAGCAACATGGAGAACGTGTTAGTCCAGCATGTGATGCTCCATCTATTGAAAGTCCAAGATCCACTTATACTTTGTTGGTTTCACGAAGGTCAGCTTACTACATTTACATTTTACATTTACAGCATTTATCAGACGCCCTTATCCAGAGCGACTTACAATCAGCAGTTACAGGGACAGTCTCCCTGGAGCAACTTAGGGTTAAGTGTCTTGCTCAGGGACACAATGGCAGTAAGTGGGATTCGAACCCGGGTCTTCTGGGTCATAGGCGAGTGTGTTACCCACTAGGCTACTACCACCCCTACTAAGCGGTCACCTTCTTCGGGGGAATAACATACAAAATCAGTATATGATTCCTTTTCACTTCAGTCCCTTTGAGGTTAATGTTTCATCTGCTGTTGCCACCCTGCACATACACAAAAAAAAAGATAAATGACCCTCACGGCCGTAAATAAATTGATGACGACACGTTCTAATATTGGCTGTAAAATCATATCTGCGGAGCAAAGATCGCGGCTGTGTTTCATTACGGCCGCCAAAGACAGACAGATCTCGGGCAGGACGGGGGAAGTTAAACAGATCAGGGCCAGGGCTGCCTCAAGAGGGAAACAACAACGGTGGCAGGCTGCGCCAATCCGTGCCACCTTGGCAGTGTGATGCCCGGCTCCGCCGACTGCTCTCCTTCACCAACTGATATAGATAAAAACTCACTTTTTTAGAAAAAAGTGAAAGTGCACACAACAAAATGTTTTAACCATCACCATTGGCGCCCGGGGAGCAGTGTGTGGGGACGGTGCTTTGCTCAGTGGCACCTCGGCAGGTCGGGATCCGAACTGGCAACCTTCTGATTACGGGGCCGCTTCCTTAACCGCTAGGCCGCCACTGCCCCTTTTCTATAGAAGTCCATCATAAACTGAGTGTGGAGTGGAAACACTCTCAGCAGACCAGTGCAGCCATTCTTATTAATAGTGCAGTGCAGATATGTTGATGTTTGACTTCAGGGAGTAATGTCACCCAAATTTGGCTACTTGTGTTTACAGAGTGCAGGAGTGTAAAAAAAAAAAAAAAGAAAAGAAAAAGATCAGACTAGACAAAGAAAAACTGTATTTATCTTTACACATAAGCAATTTAGATTTAGATTCTATAACCATTCCCTCCATCTCTTACCCTCATAATATTTTGCACAATAGCTGTAACTGTTTTAACATGTGTATTTAGACCATAAACATAAATTGGCAGAAACTCTCTCATTTAAAAAAGATTCAAGCAGAGCACACCCAGGATTTTTATGTTTGTGTCTTTGCTGGCTCTAGTGAGTAAGGGGACGTCTACAAACTGCTGCAACTCATGAAAAACATTCACAGAGAAGGAACTGTTTCCAATTATCACCTCAAGGCACATTTTTCAATGAAAACCGTCGCAGGCGTCACAGCTTTTGCTTGTAGATTCACTGCTTGTGTTTATTTCAGCTACATTTTAAGAATCAACAATACTGCGTTATTGTTCTATGCAAATAACTAAACTGTTGTTTATGTTCTGCTGTTTTATATTTGATTGTTTTGTTTGGGTTTTTTTGCATTTTATATATATATATATATATTTATTTATTTTATTTTTATTTTTTTTTCTTCTGTTGCTTCATAGACATCCAGGGAAGGAGACGGATGTCTTGACCAATAAATTAAGATTCTGCTTCGGCAGATCCCGTTAGGGGTCGCCACAGCGGATCAGCCGGTCTGACCTGGCAAAAGTTTTACGCCGGATGCAGCGACCCGAGTTTAGTTCCTGCACCAAGAAATGCACTGCAGCTAATAGAAATAGAAAATTCTATATGCTCTAAATAACAAGTTGCGTTTTTGCCTCGAAATTTTTGCCACAAGTACCATATGTAATATTAAATACTATGACAGCGATGCAAGCGACAGTAGACAATACTTGTCACTTGTGATGGGATATGGTCGCTTGAAAGAGTCCCACGTGACCTGACCTGCAGCCTTCGGTAATAAAGAGATGGCGCGACCTCACCTTGGTTCCCAGGTGCACTCCGATCTCCACCTTCTGCCTCTTTTGCTCCAGGATGCTCAGCAGGTGCTCCTGAAAACACCCCCGACCTTGGTGAAAAAGTGCTCGCCGCGCCAGCACCCTTCCATGTTGTCGAAGTCCACGCCGAGCCGCAGCAGGAAGCGCACGCTGCGCGGGTTCCAGCGCGATCTGCTGGGGTCTGCAGAGCAGCGCGGTCCTGTAGCGCTCGTCCAGCACCGTCAGCTTCAGCACCTTGCCCGAGCGAACAGCGACCAGGGCGGCGGTCAGACCCACCGGACCGGACCCGACGATCAGGACCGAGATGCGCGCCCGCCACTGCCTGATGGCGTCCAGGCTGACTTTCACCAACACGTACACCAGCACCGCCAGCAGGGTGCTGAGCGCCGTGTCGTACGCCAGCTCCGCGCCGTCCATGTCCTGCCCCCGCGTCCGACGAGCCCGGTGTCTGACGCGCGACGTCCGGAGGAGCCGCAGTGGGTCGCCAGGCGCGCGTCTTGGAGAGGCTGGTGTGGACGCGCGGGGCGCAGAGGCGGGACGGGATGGGACGGGGGGGGGGAGCGCCTGTCCCGCAAAGGTGGACCAGCAGCTTACGGCTTAATGTATTTGCATTGAAAATGAGTTTTAATACTAGTACTAGATAACAACAACTTGAAGATTGAGAAATTTAGAGAGGATTTAGAAAACTGGACTAGCAGCTTAATGTACTGTCTAAACAATATACAGTACAGGCCAAAAGTTTGGACACACCTTCTCATTCAATGTGTTTTGTTTATTTTCATGACCATTTACGTTGGTAGATTCTCACTGTAGGCATCAAAACTATGAATGAACACATGTGGAGTTATGTACTTAACAAAAAGTGGAGACCTGACCTCCACAGTCACCGGACCTGAACCCAGTCCAGATGGTTTGGGGTGAGCTGGACCGCAGAGTGAAGGCAAAGGGGCCAACAAGTGCTAAACACCTCTGGGAACTCCTTCAAGACTGTTGGAAAACCATTTCAGGCGATGACCTCTTGAAGCTCATCGAGAGAATGCCAAGAGTGTGCAAAGCAGTAATCAGAGCAAAGAAACTAGAATATAAAACATGTTTTCAGTTATTTCACCTTTTTTTGTTAAGTACTTAACTCCACATGTGTTCATTCATCGTTTTGATGCCTCCAGTGAGAATCTACCAACATAAATGGTCATGAAAATAAAGAAAACACAATGAATGAGAAGATGTGGCCAAACTTTTGGCCTGTACTGTATTTGCATCTAAAATTTAGTTTTACGACTACTATTTAGTACTAGATAATAACAAACAACTTGGGCTGGAGAAGCTGAATATCTTCTTTGCTCGATTTGGCCCGTCCAGTGTGAGGTAAGGCGGGAGCTACGGAAGGTGAACCCGAGGAAGGCTGTAGGACCCAACGGTGTGGCTGGACAAGGGCTGAAAGACTGTGCAGATCAACTGCCTGGAATTTTCACAAGGATTTTCAACCAATCCCTGTCACAGGCCATTGTCCACCACCATTGTTCCACTGCCAAAACCATGAACAGTCTGAATGACTACCTCCCAGTGGCACTCACACCTGTCATCATGAAGTGCTTTGAGAAACGGGTGCAAAGAGATCAACTGAGGACACTGTGTCCACAGCCCTCCGCGCTGCCCTGACCTACCTGGAGCAGCAGGGGGCGCTACGCTGGACTACATTCAATACTATCCTCCCACAGTGACTGGTGTGCGAACTGGCAGATCTGGGACATCCAACTGCAGGATACTGGACTTCTGTCAGGTCGCACCCAGAGGGTCAGGCTGCGTCCCCACACCTCCACGTCTCTCAGCCACAGCACTGGGTGGCCGCAGTACATGTATGACTGTGACCCCTGACACCCCAGCAACAAGATCTTCAACCACGACAGCGTTTGGACTCATCTTGAGAAAAGAAGTTGAGCTGGCATACAGGCAGGATGCCAGAGTGGTGCAGAGTCAACAGCCTGATCCTAAACACCACAAAGACAAAGGAGCTTGTTGTTGACTAGAGGAAAAATCGACGGGGCTCCTATGAAGAGGGTCTCAGTGTTCAGGTTCCTGGGCATTGAGCTGGAGGATGACCTGACCTGGAGCTCCAACACAAATGAGCTGCTGAAGATGGTGCGGCAGAGGCTGAGAATTCTCAGGATGAAAAACAGCTCCCCAAGAATCCGCTCCTCGCCTTTTACCCCCGTTCCACAGCAAGTGTACTTACGTATGGACTGTGTGTTTGGTAAGGCAGCTGCACCTCTTCAGAAAGGAAGGCGCTCCACAAGGTCATCGAAAAACCAATTGGCTGCCCTCTACACACCCTGACACCTCACGATGGCGCAAAAAAGCAATAGACATTTGACAGGACTCATTACACCTCGGTCATTGCCACTTCCAGCTTTTACCATCAGGCAAAAGATACAGAGCAATGAAAACCAGGACAAACCGCCTTAAAAAAATTGCAATTTTCCCAAAGCAATCCAGACCCTAAACTAAAAATAAACTGTTATCCATATCTGTGCTATATCATAAAATGTACAATATGACCTCACTATGTGCAATATCTTCACATAACATGCAATAGACTGTAAAAATCCTATGAAATTTTATTTTTGTATATGTAGTATATATATTGTCTTAACTATATGCCTCACGCTTAATTGACTGCACCTAAAATTTTTGTGTGACAATGACAATGACCCAAGGAACTAGTGAAGGAACTAGTTTTGTCAGCAAGCTCTACATCAACCCAGTTGAAACCTGAGCAACACATTTAACCCCGTTTACTGTATAATTACTCTTTGGCTGTTGCTCTGGGTAACAGTGGAGGTGCAGAAGCCACCATGAGACCAGCTTGAGTAACCTGACCCCCTGTGTATTTTTAGATCCCACCATAACCATCCCTCTGTTTTCGTGTCTTTTTTTTTTTTTTTTTTTTTGGTCTCCATCTCAACTTGGTTTAATGCGGCAAAAAAACAGTGAAGTCGATGGGAAGCAGGCTCCTGTCTCACTGGCTTCAGTGACGCTCCCCAGAGCCTGGTGTAGCACTCACACCCGGAGATTCTCTTACCTCCCGCCCTCATCCATCAGTCTTTATGCAATGGCGTTACCCAAAAAGGCTGAGTCAGCCTGAAGAGCCACTGTCCACAGAAATAAAGTACCGTCAGTCAAACTAATGACCGTGTTACCAAGAAGCTGCAATAAAAGGTAAATGATCAATTTTAAAAATCCGGTATATATATTTATTCAGCAGAATCAGACCAAGCACTCCTGGTGGCTAGGGTGCCACCGTTATTTCGGCCCCGGTAATTTTGCTTCACTTGCTCCGCAGAGCATTTACTGGAGCTGAGGAGTCGAGGAAAGAGGGAAGCCGGAGAGAAATCCATCGCTACTCCTGCCCGAGCCGTTTTACTGCTGGATCAATGCAAACTGTAATGGGGAGAGGGAGCGGGCGAGTGAGTAATTTTGAAATAGTGAGAGAGAGAGAGAGAAGAGCGAAGGCTCAGGCAGAAGGGCACGAGTTTCATTAGATTATGTGATCAAAGTCATGCAAGTAATACAGAAATACATACATTCATACACATACACACCAATCCGCTTGATAAGCTGTGACAATTTTATAGATCTGATTCTATTCTGATAGATGTGGTGAGAAGATAATAACCGAGGGAAATAACACTACAGAATAACAGAATAAGCACAAAATATTAAACAGAATATAAATAAGTAGGAACAAAAATCATTATCTTACATAGAACCCCTGTGTTGATAATCAGAAGGGTGCCGGTTCGAATCCTTAGGTGCCACTGCTGCAGTGTTTCACAATGACAATCACTTTCACTAGTTGATTATTGGTGGCCTAGCAAGTAAAGAAGCGGAAACGTAATCAGAAGGTTGAATTCCCTGAACCGCCAAGGTGCCACTGAGGTGGCACTGAGCAAAACCCCATCCCCACACACTGGCCCGCATTGGGCTGTCGCCCCCACCCTGTTCCCCGTGTCCTAGGATAGATTCCAGAAGCAGCAACCCCAATCTGAATTTAGTGGATATGGATAGTGAGTAAGTGAATAGACCAAATATCAACAAACGTGACCTCTCTGGCGTACTTCTCACATTTTCATTTTATTTCAGGCTTCATGCTTACTAGGAGTTTTTTTTCTGATTGGTGCAATACATCATACACACTCACAGGTTGGCCTTTTGGTTAATGGCTCGACCTTTAAGCCTATTTGCCCCGAAGACACGTGGAAAAAAAACCTGCTTTGTGTGCAACGTGGGTGGAATGGTATCCTGACACCTACTTATCGGCAGTGTTATTAATCCTCCTGACGGGGGATGTGGGGACGAAATGCATTTGCACATGCAGAGCTAATGGGGTGGGCATGCGCTCTGAACATGGGGCACACAAGCAACCAGTCAAACTGACAAGAGAGCAGGGAAAGAGAGAGCTAGAGACAAGCGCAAGTTGGCCACTTTAATTGGCCAAAAGAGGGCCTCTGTTTTGAAGAAATAGTTTTGGTTCTAGCTTGGTCAGGCTTGGTTTCCATCCACCTGTCCGTCCATCCATGGCAGTTTTTTTTCAGATCTGAAGGGGTCATTCCAGTGCATAGGAAGATGTTACATGCATGAGGACCTATATGGTAAACTATACGTTTACCTTAAATTATAGTACTTAAATTAGAAAACCTTTCTCACTTTTGTTGTTGGCTGCTTTCCATTACCCTGAAGAAGCTGCTCAACATTGGACACAGGTTGTTCAGGGTGGACCTTTTAGCTGTTTTTCTTTCACTTTGGAGCCCACAAGCCAAAACCCATTTTGCCAAGAGCTATTGGAACATTTGTGGACGTTACGAGACCCCTATCATCAAAATCAAGGAGAAAATCTAAATATATTTGCAGTCATGTACTTCTGAGTTGTGACAATGAAATAAAACATGCAGACACAATGTAAGCGAGCATCCTAACCATTTGTGTATGTTGCAATGCACCCATTGCACCTTTGGTACCATTTCTCTACAAAAGGAAGAGAAAAATAAGACACTAATTAAACAACAGTAATGAGTCTGCATAATTAACAGGGACTCTCTTTTTATAATGGCAATTTCGGATAGCAAAACAGGCTGCTTATCAGAGCAGAAGCGGGGTCGTTAATGTCCCTTGGAGACGGTGAAGAGAATGCCACCTACAGTAATTGGTTTCAACCCCTGCTCAGGCGCCTGGCAACCAGTGAACTCATGAAAAGAGAAATCAGGTGTTAATTAAAGACACCCAGATGGAGCGGGGAAAGCAGTTAGGTGGAACGGGGTGACAGTGACAAGCCAGCGGCTTCCCATCATGTCACTCCGAAGTGAAGCGCTGGCTCTCATTCTCAGCCACATCCAACATCAGGGGGATTTGCCTGTGTTTAAACACAAATGTGGGGATAACAAGGTTGTCAAAATATTAGCTCGGTCTGGACAGGATCACACAGTCTAAATGTTTAAAGGAGACTCTCCAGTTTTTCCACTGACAGCTCATGGAGTTTTTTTAATGGAAAACATTTTGATTTAATAAGTTACAATGTTATTAATGGTCTACGGTTTTGATGGGTTGGGTTCATCAATCATTTTAATAAGATCAAATAATAATGGCTGATTCGATATTGTGTTTTTTTATCCGCCTGTCTCATTTCCATTTTTATACGTGAGTCCTGCTTCTTCATTCTTTGTTTGTCTCCTTATATACACATATGTTAAGTACATAACTCCACATGTGTTCATTCATAGTTTTGATGCCTTCAGTGAGAATCTACCAACGTAAATGGTCGTGAAGATAAAGAAAACACATTGAATGAGAAGGTGTGTCCAAACTTCTGGCCTGTGCTGTGCATACATAACGTGCATAAGTTTATATTTACTTATTGCACCTGCATTCTTCCTGTTCCTGCACATGACTATTGAGTACTGTGCTAATGTTTTTACTATGAATGCAGTTACACAAGCAGCCAAATTATTTTGTGATTATAATGCAGAAGCTTGAATAAACAAGTTACCCACAGAATGCTTATGAGCTACCACATAACTTTGAAACTGAAATGACAAAGGCAAAGATGCATCTTATACTGCTGATTTAATAGATAACACAAGGTAGTTGAAAATTTTGCCCACATTATCAATGCCTTTATTCAATAAAAAGAGTCTTACTGTCCTTGTACCTTCTGATTATAAGTCGCTCCGGATAAGGGCGTCAGCTAAATTCTGTAAATGTCAATATGTGAAGGTCACATGCTCCTATCAGCAGTTATTTTCTACTGTGATAAAGGATCTTCATTTAGGCCAAATTGTTCAGATATCTATATTTTCACAAAAGTCTCATGCGAATCATATAAAGGAAACATGGCAATATAAAGTATCAATATTTCATCATTAATACATCACTTGCTCAAACCATCTTCTTTTACCAGTGGTGCAGCTGTCTCACAAGTAAACCTGGGTTTATCCTGACATCGTAGGTGTGTCTAGAAAATGGATGGATGTATTATGCTGGATGTATTTCATGCATTTGCAGATCGTGCAGTAGAACATCCCAGAAATGTGAACAGCGCAGGGTAAAGACAGTAAGCGTGATTTAAAAGAGCTTTAATCTTGGGCTCTCTCTTAAATGAGATGACACTGCAGGGATGAAGCTCTTGGCAGCTCTTCGTTGAGATGGACTTCCCATACTGATAAGAGGCTCTCACTAGTCTTTTGGCCCAAAACAGTCCTTGAACGAGGCGCGAGTGCGCGAGTGTTCCAGATCTTATGGCCGCAAATAGAGATAGCTTTGTCTTCTCGAAGTGTTCATTAGCGAATCTGTGCTGAATGCACACACCGACCACCATTGTGTCTGACAGGTCAAGCAAATAATTTGTGCAGTGCCCACAAATTTGATCTGGTTTGGTATATGCAGAAAAGCACTACAACCGAACTGTTCTCACCACTCGCTGGTGAGAAGAAGACGTCTCACATGCTGTGAATCTAATCTGCTCATCCTTCCTTACATCACTGACTTCAGGGTCAGGGAAGGATCAGCCTGCAGGAGAGTGCTTTCCAGCTCAGGAGGTACGTTCTCTCAGTTTCGAGTGTTTACGCTCTTGTTGAATTCAAGCACAAACTGCTTTCTGAAGAACATGCAACTGACGCATTTGCCTGGGCACTGGGGTTCACCTTTCACGTCAGGGTCGTAAAAAGAGTTCTTGAGTGCCCGGTGGCCTTCTGCCATATTTACTCAGAAAATACTCATTCAACAGCAACCGATGGAAAAAGTGTAAAAAAAAAAAAGTCTGCCAAATAATTTCATTGCAGATGAAATATTCACAAACAAGGCGTTGTGCATGCTCTGATTTACAACACACTCTTATTTTCCAATTACAGAAGTAAACATTTGAGAAAAATCCAAAAAGTATTCCTATTTAGTCGTCATATCGCAACACACACTCACTTATTCTTTCCTTAGCCCTTAAAGGACATTTTGCTTTTTTGCTTTTGCAATCTCTCCCTCTATGCCTCCCCTTGTCCCATCCCTGTCTTTTCTTCACCCACTCACCACAATGGCGGAACGCAAATATCAGATCATATCTACTTCAGACCTGGTGCCAGTTCTCCAAGGCCTTGGCAGCAGTGAGACGTGGGCAGATGTCCATCATGTTGCTTCACCCTCTTCTGAGCCCGTCCAAATCTGGGCATGGAACAAGCGTTGTGGCAGGAGATCGAGGTGCCATGCAATGTTGAGACGGGGGAGGTGGTGAGGCCACGTGTAGGCCCAAGACTGGGGCCTTACGACACTCTCATTATTAGGCTATCTTTATATGCATTATGTCTGAGAGGCTCACTCCACTCAAATTCTGAACAGGAAGTGAGAAAGTTATCATTCACTGTGAAAAAATTCCATTTTTTTCTTCAAACATGGAATCAATTTTTGTGTGTTTTACAACTTGGATAAAAACATTTTTTATTTATAATAATACTATTTAATTTCAAGACTGCTTCCAGCCTTGCCACTTATTTAGTTAGAAGTAAGAATGTGATTTATTTTCCCAAAGGGTCGCATTTTTCATGAGACAATATAAAACCGATGGGAGAAGGAACAGAAACCGCGCTTGGAATCACGCTTCCCACTGGCTTTCCAGGGATAGCAAATGAACATCACTTCTTCTGTTATTCTGCATTTAGACCTTGAACAACGGTCTGAGACAACAAAACTCGGCTTTGTGCCAATAAGGAAGAACCAGCAGACCTTGACATGATGAATACTTGGTTAAATAACTGATGGCAGGAAGACAAAACAGCTTCATGAGAAGATACAGATTCTTTGACATAGAATTCACTATTCCACTTGCTAATTGCAAGTTCTACAACATCTCTGTGGCGATTATATGATATTTTCACAATAACAACACGCATGATGATTTCTGCACCTTTGAAATTAAAATACTGTAAATACACTGTAGTAAAAAGCCAAGAGCATGATGAACAAAAAATTCTGCAGTAGCAGCTACAGTCATGGCTTAATACCAGACGCCAGACCTACTTACAATCAGTAGTTACAGGGACAGTCCCCCTGGAGACACTCAGGGTTAAGTGTCTTGCTCAGGGACATGATGGCATTAAGTGAGGTTGTAACCTTCTCGCTTGTGGACTTCTGGCTTATAGACAAGTGTGTGACATACTAGGCTACTAATTCCAACCCTTATAATGATAATTCATGATGTTTTTTTAACGTAATCAATTCCGATGATAGAAAATGTGTGTGTGTGTATGTGTGTGTATGGCCGATGGCAGTTTTCCCAGGTTCTCAGTTGTTAGCGCCGTAAAACTGAAGCTATGCAGATATGAAAACAAGGCTAAATATAGATCCTCCCCCACGACTGGAAACCTGTCGAGATCTTCCAGCCTTCCAGCTGCAGAAACCAAATGAAGTCATTGTTGTTGTCGGATCTGGCTCGCCAAAGAACGACTACCGAGGCGCGTCATTAAAGTGGATTGAACCAGGTTCAAAGAAATCGGATCCTGAGAAAAGCGGGCGCGATAAAAGACCAGCATGAGCACACCGCTTGCATGTCTCCCTCTCGCTCTCTCTGCCTCGCTCCCTCGTGCTCACGGTAGTTTCCATTTTAGAGTCGGCGGCCTGCGTGCGTTTTTGTACTCAGTGAGCCAAGCAGCCTTGAGCACTCCACAGCGCTCAATGGCGGCTCTCGGAAAACGCAGCGGCCCACTCCCACCTTCCGAATGAGCTATTACCATCAGAACACCTTCGGAATCGAATTCCTGACGCCTTAAAAGCTTTTCCACTGTAGGCCATTCATAATACGTGAAAGAAAAGCTTTTCTGTTGTGGACTGGGCTCTCAATGCCAATCCTGGCAAAGAGGCCCAAGGCAAAGAAGCTCATCCAGCCCCCTCCTTCCCCTCTAGATGTTATCAGTGATTGTTAAATAAATTGAACTGAAATCCAATTTTTTTTTCCGCCCCCCGCATCTCTTTCCAGGGCCATGTGGTGTGAAGTAAAGTTCTCTGGACAGAAGAATGGGGATTCTGAAGTAAAACCACAGAAATGCCACATCCCGCAAGGGGCAGAATAATTGTTTACACCCCGCTACCCCTTGCAGTGTGTCTCACATTCAAATTCAACTGTTTGTTTTATTCGTCCCATGTGCAAATGCTACAGACATGTTTATAGTGAGGCCAAGAACAATCTCTAGTACAATAAAATATTAAGAAAATACATACATAATAGCCAGATAGGGTTGCACGGTCCAACATCACAGCCAGGTTCAGTGGTTTCTCTAAACTCCTTGGAAAATGCCCAAGGTAGTGATTTGTTGTGTGTGTGTGAGTCCCCACCCTATGCCCAATGTCCTAAGATGGACTCCAACAGCCGTGACCCTGATAAGGAATAAGCTCTCTCGACACATCTAACTTAACTTCAATATATAAGAAGTTCAGACACATGCCTATGAACCAGAAGACCCAGGTTCAAATCCCACTTATTGCCATTGTGTCCTTGAGCAAGACACTTAAACCTACATTTCTCCAGGTTTTTTGGGGGTGTTGTATGTTAGCTCAGTAGGGGACTTTTACTCTTGACACAGTCAAAACATCAAATTTAAGACATGCATGGATTAAATTTAAAAACTTTGCTTTGCAGACAGAATTAATTATGTTCTTGATAAAGAAAGATATTACTGCCATCTGCTGGTAAAGGAAGGAATAATAATAAAAAAAGTGAAGTGATTGTCATTGTGAAACACTGCAGTACAGCGACACAACGAAATGTGTCCTCTGCTTTTAACTCATCACCCTTGGTGAGCAGTGGGCAGCCATGACAGGCACCCGGGGAGCAGCGTGTGGGGACGGTGCTTTGCTCAGTGGCTCCTCAGTGGCACCTTGGCGGATAAGGATTTGACACAGCAACCTTCTGATTATGGGGCCGCTTCCTTAACCTCTAGGCCACCACTGCCCTATTGACACAAAACACAACACAAAACATGTGCATTTGCTTAAATTAGTGACATTAATAAATTAGAAACCCCCCAAAAATCAATCCAAACAAGTCACACACATGCTTAACAAATATAGTAACTTTATTATGTCAGTGTAAAGTCCAGTGTCACATTCATATTCCACACAAAAAAAATTGGGGTACCTTCACAGTTGTTGGTACTTTATTGATGCCTTACTAACCACTTTTTATCCTTGCCTCTTACACCAGACTACCAAATGGTACACTTAGTCAAAGGGGACAGAAAATCATATTGAGGAAGCTACCCCATTACATTCAAAACTAGTTTTCAAAATGATAACCACCAAATAATTCAAAGTGCATTTAGTACAACAATTAAATACGTTAGGAATAAAAAAAATTAAATAAAGGCAAATAATAATGGTAAAAGAACCATACAATATATATTATGCTTATATTATAAATTATATTATAAAGAGATGATGAAAAAAACACCTGGTCTTTTATACTCACAAACTATATTACATTTAATCAGTGTTCCAGCGTTTTCATTACATTTTGATTTGATAAGCTAGCCCACAAAGTTTAATTGATTCAGCAAAAAGGCAGATTTGCCCAGCACAGTGAAGCTACTGATGAGACAAGGACATCATTATCTTAATTCATGCCAAAATATTTCACAATTTTCTTTTCATTGTTCCCTTTTTTACAGTTCGGAAGGTAATGCAGAAGGCACATGAAATCAGACCAATTATAACTTGCTTATCCACAAGTCAAGGCTGCGTTGGAAGTAAGCAAGGGGATTCTCCACGTCAAAACCAGTCGTAAACGCAGGCTTTTTCTCAAGTGCAACAGCAGCGACGACTATGGCCAACAGCGCCGTGAGCCCCCATATCTCCCGCCGCTTGCCTGACGCGGGATCCAGGTACATGAAGAAGTGCACAAATCCCGGTAGGGTGGCTAAAGCGTAGCACGTGTGCTTGTGCGCTTGCGTGAAAAAAACCCCAGGGGCACAGTGAACACGTCGCTCACTTCGTCCGATTGGGACGAGCACGGAAGGATTCCTCGATGAACGCCACAACGGGTGTTACCAACAGGCCTCGCTGTGAACAAGAGACAACCATCAATTCTCTGCATGTCCTGTACATGTGGCAGAATTGACAATAAAGCTGACTTGATTATGCAGAACATCAGAACAACCGTAAAATCCAGTCTACAGTCGTGGCAAAAAGTTAAGTATGACACAAGTACTGGTTTTCACAAGTTTGCAAATATTCCAGAATGTTATGAAGAGGGATCAGATGAATGGCAAAGTCCCTCTTTGCCCCAAAAATGAACTTAATCCCAAAAAAAACATTTCCATTATCCTTGAGTTGCATAAAAAGGGCTTCACAGGCAAGGATGCTGCTATTAGGATTTCACCTAAATAAATCATTTATTTGAACCATTTATCGGATCATCAAAAACTTCAAGGACAGAGGTTCAAGTGTTGTGAAGAAGGCTCCAGGGTGCCCAAGAAAGTCCAGCAAGTGCCAGGTCCTTCTGGTGCCACCAGTGCAGAACTTGCTCAGGAATGGCAGCAGGCAGATGTGAGAGCATCTGAAGAGCAGGTGAAGATTTTTGGAGGATGGCCTGGTGTCAAGAAGGTTAGCAAAGAAGAAAATGTAGTGTCATTGGAGTGCTGATGACTGGGGTAAAATCATTTTATCTGATGAAGCCCCACTCCAATTGAAAATTGGGTCTATGGCCAGGAAACTCTCTGGACCTTAATCCAACTGAGAACTTGAGAGAACTGAGAACTCCAAGCACTGATTATGAAGGAATAGGTCGCCATCAGTGAAGATTTGGCCCAGAAGTTGATTGACACCATGCCAGGGCATTTCAGGGGGAAAAAAAAAAAAAAGGCCCAAAATCTTTTCTTTTTACTATTTGCATAAACTTGATGTAGTTGTCAATAAAAGATTTTTGAAACTTATAAAATGCTTGTAATTATAACACACCACAGAAACGACAAAAAGATGTAAAAACACTGAAGCAGCAAACTTTGTGAAAACCAGTATGTGTGTCATTCTCAAATGACTGTAGGTGTGTTGCGTGAGTAGGGCTCATACTGTCTGAGTATCCCTGGAAACCAGTGGTCTTCGTTTTAACCCTGCAACTACATTAAATGTATTAAAGTGTGAATTAGAGTGAAAAACAGAGACGCACCTTGGTTACCATGGGCCAAAGTCTGCAGACCACTTCCACCTGATCAGGAGGAAGACCGATCTCCTCTTCAGCTTCCCTCAAGGCCGTTTCAATCTCATCTCGGTCCTCTGGTTCGTACTTCCCTCCAGGAAAACACACCTCACCCGCATTGCTCCTCAGCTGAAGAGATAAAATGGCATCTCCATGAATTAACATTGGCTTTGAATTTCTCAATTCTTTTCAAAATAAAACCCCAACAATGACCATAACCCTTACCCTATAATCTCCGGCTTTCACAGTTGTCAAAGTACATGACGATGGGGTGGTAGTAGCCGAGTGGGTAACACACTCGCCTATAAACCAGAAGACCCAGGTTCAAACCCCACTTGCTACCATTGTGTCCCTGAGCAAGAGATTTAACCCTAAGTTGCTGCAGGTGGGGACTGTCCCTGTAACTACTCGCTCTGGATAAGGGCGTCTGGTAAATGCCAGAAATGTAAATGTATGATGTGGATGATGTACCTGGAGTTACACATGCAGTCTGACCCTAGCTGAAAGGCGCTATATTAAAAACCATTCAGTCTGGAACTTTTATTTTGAAACGTGGCATACATACGTAAATTGAACGAGCGTTTGAATTGTGTGTGTGTAAGTTCACAGAGCGTACGAGGCTTTGTGAAAGTGCACATTTCTAGGTGTTTGATGATGGCTGAGAGGAAATCCAGTCGAACACCGAACTCCCTGCCGACGTTACTGAGGGTCTGTTGGAGAATGAAGGTCCACGCACCTGAGGGGACCGTACAGTGAGGAGGACGTGCAGCTCCCCTCCTCTCACAAACAGCGGGATCAGCACAGACGCTTTTGGCAGAGCGGGCAAACAGGACAGCGAATTCCCAACCTCGAACCTTCTCAGAGCTTCTTTGGCCTTTTCTTTAGCATCCATTCTGCACATGGAGTACGCGGAAGTCCACACGCTCGCTAGCCATAAGTAGGCGCGGAGGTGGAAGCAGTCAAAACTGACCCGCGTACAGAACACAGCATGTTGTATCCGTTTCAGTTGGTCCTATTTTTGATGTCGCGCCATATTTCTCAGCAAATACAAACCCCCTCGTTCCTCCTTCACCTCCACAAACAACAAGCGCACACACCCGGAAAAGGTCGCAAGCGAAACGTGACGTCACCAGCACCGCTAAACTTCTAAGTTGCCAAGTCGGTTAGATTTAAGCGACATTTAGATTCTAATCAAGGTTTTTCAAAAGAAGTTAAGATATCACAGAGCAAAGTGCAGTATATACGATATTATTACACTCAGACTCTATACTTATATTATGAATGGTTGACCACTTATCTAATTAATGTCACTTTACGATACATGTTACAGTTACTTATTATTTATTTATTGCTGCACTATTAATACTGTTCTGTTCTTATTTTCTCTTTTTGCTTTGAGCATGCTTTTAGGACAAAATAATGTCCCTCGGGATAAATAAAGTGTATTTCTTAAGAAATCTTATTCTTATTGCTATCACGAGATCTGGCAACAATGCAAATGCTGCAAAAGTCTTATTTTCCAACATTTTCTTTATTTTACTTTATTTTTTTGTGATAGTGCTATTGCTTAACTGTTGCCTCTTCACCTCACGAACACCAGAGGTATTGGTGGACATTGGCCGTTTCCACGGACGCCGAGGCAACGGACTTCTACAGACTGACCCCGGATCAGCGCGAAGTCGGGCGTCCTCGGCCGCCGAGGCAACGGACTTCTACAGACTGACCCCGGATCAGCGCGAAGTCGGGCGTCCTCGGCCGCCGAGGCAACGGACTTCTACAGACTGACCCCGGATCAGCGCGAAGTCGGGCGTCCTCGGCCGCCGAGGCAACGGACTTTCTACAGACTGACCCCGGATCAGCGCGAAGTCGGGCGTCCTCGGCCGCCGACACGCCAACAGGAAGCGTGTAGGAAGCAGAAGCAGAAGCCCGCACAGCACCGGCCGCCGGTTCCAGTCCGAGACCCGGAGCACCGACGTTTAAAAAAAAAAAAAAAAAAAAAAGCCATGGGCGGTGCGGCCAGCCAGCTACCGAAGGAAATGGTGTCCGAGTATCAGGTAATATAGTAACCCCGACCGACAAACTGTTCCCCAACTAAACCCAACCAGCGCGGCGTTAAAAACACGACCCTCGTGCAGTTAGCTAGAAACTTGGAATTTCCATTAGCCAGGAATTACTTTTCAAGCAAGAAAAGCGCGATGTGGTGAAGTAGTTGACGTTCGTTCTTGTTCAACCTTGGCAGGAGCTGACGTTTTTAACCAAGCAGGAGATTTTGCTGTAAGTATGTTCCTCTTTCTTAGAAGCCGTCAATGCCTTTTTTCTTTCTTGTTTTTTTAGAAAAAAGTAATTGCTTAAATTCTACTTTTAAAACGTCATTAAATGTTTAGGTGACGTGGTGACAGCACTTCCTTGTCAGGAGAAGTTTGAGAACTGAACTCTACCCTCTTATCGACTCGGTTTAGCGTGTTGTCAGCGTCAGTGAGATCGGGGGATGGGAGATGATTTTTTTCTTTCTTTCTGGGTTTTTCTTAAGAGCACACAAAAGATTCTCAGAACTGCAAGACAGGGACAGTCTAAGTTCCAGGGTTCCCATGGAAAAGATCCTGACCATGCCAGAACTTAAGGTGAGAAGAGTTTCCTCCCGGCGTGAATCTTGGAACAATTTGATCCATGTTTTTCTTGTACGTTCTGGCTTGCAGTCTAATCCTTTCCGGAGAAGGATATGTCACGTTTTCTCCACGTCGGAGCCAAACGATGGAAGCCTGACCTTCGAGGATTTCTTGGACCTCTTGAGTGCCTTCAGCGACTCTGCAACGTTGGAAATCAAATCCCACTACGCGTTCCGTATCTTTGGTAAATCGTAGTAAATGCTGACTGGCGTCGTGTTTGCTCTTTCAACTGAAAAAATGAATCACGCGATTGATTGATTGATTGATTGATTGTGCCGGTGCAGATTTTGATGACGACGGGACCTTGGATGCGGGCGACCTGGAAAAGCTGGTCAATTGCTTGACCGGTGACACAGACGAGACGAGGCTGAACCCTGAAGAGATGAGACAGTTAATAAAAAATGTACGTCCACTGCATTTAACGCCCTGTACTCCCTGCACGGTGCTCAGTTTTTTTTGCTATACCACAGATCCTGGAGGAGTCTGACATCGACAAAGATGGAACAGTGAACCTCTCAGAATTCCAGCATGTTATTTCCAGATCTCCAGATTTTGTCAGGTGAGAAACCGTTGTGACGCATGTTAAGGAAATATAATTTTTGTCACAACAACCAGAAATAAACATGAATGATATTTAGTGAGGTGTTGGAAGTACCAGAATTTACACAATCCGACATGCACATTAAAGTATAATGAATGAATGCATGTAACACTGACAACAGCCCAATGTTTTATTTTATTTTTTTTAGCTCTTTTAAGATCGTGCTGTGAGGATCCGCGGCGACAGCCACTGTAGAGCTACGTGTAAATTATTTTACCTTTTACATAAAAAAAAAAAATAATAATAATAATTTGTACCTTAATATATTTCTATGGGTTTTTTTATGATTTCTATTTCCATGGGGGAGGGGGAAACTTTTTTTCCTGTTTTGTCAGAGCAATAAATAAGCTTTTTCATGTTATGTACAAAGTATTAAAACACGGAAAATAAGGTTGAGTTCGGTTGTTTAATTTATTTACACACACTACAGTCAGGCTTCCATTGGGACGAACCAGAACAACATGAAGGTTCTGGACGTGCAAATGCAAATGTGTTCCACTGTCCACACGTTACATCTTCCACGTGTAATCCACGACTGGAGAAGAAGTCCACACGCTCAGCCTGGTCCGAACTGCACGTCCCACCTTGTCCCAGTTGACCATACTCACCTAATCGTGAGGATTACAAGCTATTACTAATATTATGACCACGAGTTATTAAGTACTGCCTACTCACCCCATCCCCATGTGTAGAGATCGCCTGTTCCTGGAGTGAGACAAGCGTGTTTCAGATGGAGAAGAGGCCTTTTGTGTCTGACGGTCAGCGGTATGAAGGCGGGCTCACCTGTGACAGCAGCGGTGTGGCGAGACCCACAGCTCACCTTGCAGATTTCTGATACCTGAGGAATGTCCAGCAAGGCTGGGAAGGCTTGAATTGAGATGAAAACACCATGGCTGGACTTTCCGTCTTCTCCTCCAGGCAACGTGGTGTCTAATTGGAAATGACAGATAATGTACCGTGTTTTCATTTCAATAATAGCGATGATTGAAAAATTTTGGACGCATTCAGCTCACCCGTTGCGGCCCGAGTCAAGTCTTTTTTCAAGCCACGCGATGGCAGGCCAAGCTGCCCACTCTCGTTCCACCCCCAGACATAAAGATCTCCACCAGCTGCCCACAAGAAATGAAGTCATATCCAGCACACTTCTTCACAAATGGGTTTGAACACCAGAGAAAAATGTTAATGTCTCACCGCTGATGCAGGCAGAGTGCCAACCACCAGCTGCCACGCTGCTCATGGGCACGCCCCACAGGGCTTCCAAAGCTCGAGGCTCTTCTTCTGGAGACAAGAGCCCATGTCCCAACTGACCGTGGCTGCGTGAAAAGTGAAATCAGCGAACACTTAAGATTCCTGCACAAAATTCAAGAGTCAAGATCGGTTTATTGTCAGTACAACAGTATACACAGTATACCGTGTATTGAAATACTGTTTCACACAGACCCCCCATAGTGCAATCAAAAGAAAATTATATATACATACTAACTAAAACTTCAGCTTAAATACTGTACAGTATCTCTATAGGAGAAAAGTAGAACTTTTCTGTGCAATGAACAAGTGGAACAGCACACAAATGGACAACATCATGTAGGATGCTAGTAAGTGGATATGTTGGATATTTCAAACAGGACACACAAGGCAAAACAAACGTGCAAACTGTGCAGGAATGTGCAAAAATGAGGTGCATACGGCTGGAAGTATCTCACCTTCCTCGGCCCCATGTGTAAATAGTCCCATCTGCAGTTAGGAGCAGAGCATGTTCTGTTCCCAACGCCAGACTCACAGCACGCAGGTGGGGCGCAAGAGAGCGGAAAAGTGGCGGTTTGGACGCCACGTACCCCTCGGAGACCAACGGCAGGGAGACTGAAAGGCCTGCAATAGCATGCAAAAGTGGGGAGATTTAAAAAAAAAAAAAAAAAAGAGACTGGAATGGGCCATGAAATATTCAGATGTGTGTTTGAGCACGGGCAACGTTGCCTGAAGGATCCTGCTGCCTCTGACATGCGAGTGTCGTCTGAGCGTCAGTGCAACTCCAACACTCCACTCTGTCTGAGAAGCGGAGTGTCACGTATCGTTCCCCGATCTGGGCATCCACACACCCCTGGCTGTCGGGCACATGTCCTCCAGCGACGCCAAAACCGGACAAACACACTTGCCGGTCACCTGAAACACATGACACAGAAGGGCAAATCGTAACAGTCTCAAGTGTGATTGCTGCAAACCCTTCTGTCCCCTGGCTCTGGCCCCCACTTCCCTTACTTAAATGCATTCAAGTTTTGTTTTACACCGAAGGAAATTACAAATATTTTTATATATTAAAATATATATTAGGGAATCACACACACACACACACACACATATATATACACACACATACATATATATATATACATATATATACATATACACACACACACACATATATATATATATATATATATATTTTTTTTTATTTTTTTTTACGTATAGTTCAGATATACAGTACAGGCCAAAAGTTTGGACACACCTTCTCATTCAATGTGTTTTCTTTATTTTCATAACCATTTACATTAGTAGATTCTCACTGAAGGCATCATAACAATGAATGAACACTTAAAAAATGTACTTAAAAAAAGTGGAGCCCTGACCTCCACAGTCACCGGACCCGAACCCAATACAGATGGTTTGGGGTGAGCTGGACCGCAGAGTGAAGGCAAAGGGGCCAACAAGTGCTAAACACCTCTGGGAACTCCTTCAAGACTGTTGGAAAAGCATTTCAGGTGACGACCTCTTGAAGCTCATCGAGAGAACGCCAAGAGTGTGCAAAGCAGTAATCAGAGAAAATATTTTGAAGAAACTAGAATATAAACATGTTTTCAGTCATTTTTTGTTAAGTACATAACTCCACACGTGTTCATTCATAGTTTTGGTGCCTTCAGTGCGAATCGGCCCTGTATTCAGAAGTAATTATTTCCCAACAGATCGTCACTGCGCTCACCTTTCACTGAAAACGTGACAACGCGACTCCAGCTTGCTTTCAGACGGACGCCGTCGTGTTCCCCCCTCTCTCCCTCCGATTCCCGAAAGGGAACATTCACTTCGGTGGGAAAAGCGACTTTAACCTGCGGGCAGTCGCTGTCGCCAGCAGGAGCATCAGCCGGGTTAATTTGGCCAAACGCATTGAAACCAAAGCCAAACCAAGTCATTTACAAGATCGCCCGGTTCAGGCAGCATTCAAAATAATGTTTAAAAGACCGACGAAGATAAAAGAGGCAAAATAATGTGCCCTGTCAGCTTAGAATTGATTCTCTGTTTTGATTCCTGCTCGGCGCCATGCTTCCGGCGCGCGCATGCGCACAAGGCCTTACATTTCACGACCTCGTCGAACGTGATGACGTCACGGCTCCCACGTCAGATGTTTTTATTCTGCGCATCAGGACACCAAAATAGTCAACAAGGCAACAGAATGCTTAGCTTCAGTGTTCTTTATTAAAAATGCGCAGACAATGGCGCATACTTCAAACAAGTGTGAAACGATTAAAACGCGGTAATACTTGTGAACACAAATTCAAACATTGTACTCTTCACTGCTAGTGGAATGAACAGCAATCGCTCATTTAACATTCATATAATTTACAAACCCTACTCATATATAACAATGATACAGACTTCAAAATGTATGAGCATATTTTGGAATGGAACTGTGTGAAGTAAACAAAGGAATAAGTGTGCAATGAATATGCTGAACATGTGGTCTTACACCACAGCTGGTGCTACATAAACAAGTCCGGTCGGTTCTGGAAGGAGCAAATTCAAGATTCGCTGCCCCTCCTTATGCTTTTATTAAAACACCACAACTGGAAACCCTTCGGAACCTCCCCCTGAAATGTTGCATTCAGTCACTGTTTCAGACAGAACCTTCACGAATCACTCGTCGCCTTCCCTACGCGCCCCTCTGCGCTCTTGATGATTCCATAGCGCACTGCCACCTCCAGACACTGCTGGGCAATCTTCGAGATTGGGCCCCGGGCATCGGTGTCCTCCTTGGCCATGACAGAGAGGATCTCTAGAGCCTCGCTCTCCATGAGTTTCTCTGTGAGGTCACGTTCTGCTTGCATGATGTTCAGGGCGATGACCACGCCGCGGTGCCGCAAGTCCTGGCTGTCACTCAGCAAAAGGGCCTGCAGGATCTCTAGCCAGTGGCTGGTCTACAAGTTGAAAAGAAAAAAAAAGATAATCGCTTTTAGTCTTGCGTGGTCTATAAAGAACTGAACTCATATTGAAAAAGTACATTTAATTAAAACACAGAGATGAAGACGTGGGATTTACGGCTTTATCAGAGCTCACCGTGCCAGGTATGCGGGCACACAGCTCAGGCTGCTCAGCAGTCAGCATGGCCAGGGTGCCCGCCGCTGCCTTCCTCAGCCGCTCGTCCTCCTCCCCGCAGAAGAGGACGACCAGCTTCAGGCGGTCATTGCCTGTGGCCAAGAAAAGCTTCTGCACCTGATAAAGACATCACACATCACAATATAGACTTTAGTGCTTTTAGGCTCCATGAATTATTGATCAGGTTCCTCGGCTCCTTTCCAGACATCATTAAGTCAGTACACAAGCAAAAACCAAACAAGACGTCTCAGCCAGAGATGAAAGCTGGGAGGCAGACTCACCTCGGTGCTTAAGGCCAGGTTGCACATGCACTCTGTAGCTGCAGCTCGAACCAGCTCGTGCTCCTCAAACATGTAGCCTTCAACTTTTGACACTGCTTTTTCCTTAATGATCTTCTGCCTGCTCAATATTTTACAGTCTGCAGTCAGTAAAACGGCAATAAAAACCTTGAAAAAGCCTAGTCACATACAGCATCTCACAAAAGTAAGTGCACCCCTCAGATTTTAGTAAATTACTGGTCCCTTCAAAATGAATAAACACAGACTAAACCGCTGGAAAAAAGTGAGTGAATACACCCCTAAGTGAAAATGTCCAAATTGTCGGTTGCTGTCATTGTTTTCTTTATATACAGAGCCAGTCAAAGGTTGACACACCCAGTATATGGAGGCTATGAAACATTTTTTTTATGTTTGATTAATCAGATTCCACTGTGTAACCTCTCTTTATCTTTCATGACTGCCCATAACCAGCTTCATAAGATGCTCATTAACATGATTGATAAAAAGAACTGCTGAAAAATAATCTCCATTGTCTTAGAGAGTCTGAAATGCTGTCGTAAAAGCATTTATAAAGCATATTGTTAAGTACACAATGTGAGTTACTAATATTACTCAGACAGAGAAATATTCATAAATGAGTCTGAGAGTCTGAGAATGGTTGTGTACAATAGCACTTTACTGAATGCACCAATCTCATGCAGCTCGTATTAACATACATGCGTTGAGGAGAGTAGGAGCAGATCTGTGTAGATGAGTTTAGTTTTACACCCCAGCAGCGTAATGCAGGGTTATGAAATGATCATCATCTCACATTTACACTGAGGCAACATTTTAATTAAATTGACAGACCTGAGCCTTTCATTAATGCCAGCTAGGTTGGTCAGCGCCATCAGGGCCTCAAAGTTCTGCAGCAGTGTGCACTCGAGATGCAGCAGGTTAACCAGGGGACGCACCACCTCATAGATCTGCAGTCCGGGAGAAGGTCACACAACTGTTAGCATGTTTCTGGGCACACATCTCACACTCGGTCAGTGTGTCAGAGTTAGTGTGAGGTTTGCAAATGCAGCTTGTGTAGAACTGGGGACAGGTCCTTACCCTCTCCCCAGGGAAAGCAATCTCTGGATTGGAAGTGATGGTAATTTTGGCCAGAGCCTGTGAAGCTTTGACCTTCCCCACATCCGTATTCTCAGTGGCCAAAGGGATGAGCGCCTGAGAGAAAAGAAAAAAAAAAAAAAAAGAGACCTATGTATAATTCTGTCATGAATCTAACCGGTCCAACTTTAAAAATGATCAAAGAAAAGGCAGCCCGACCTTTCCCCCACCCTGTGCCACCACCATGCCCCTGTCCTCTTGCCGCTCCACCAGGGCCAGGAAAACTCTGCAAGAGGTCAGATGAAGAGATTCTTGTAGTCCAGACCAACTCAATTTCACACACACTTATTCTTTAGCAGGGCCACGACTGCTGGAGCCCATCCCTGCACGTGGGCAGGGGTTTATCGAGGATAGAGCACAAGCCCACCACAGAGCGCGCACGCACACACACACACACACACACAGACCATATAGTCACACACACAAAGAACAAAAATGATTTCTTCCCAAATCAAATGAATGAGGTGAGAGAATGAGGTATTTCCATCCTTTCAGCCCTTGAAATGAACTCTGAGTATAATAATAATAACTATAATAATAATTCTAATACAGTGTAATAAGTCTGATTTTTATTGTGTACATATAGGCGAAAACTCCAAATGAACACAAACCTGTCAAAATTGAAGATCAATTTTTTTTTTCTGTTGGCCCACTTTTTGAACCACTTCTAAAAAGCGAGAGGGGTAGTAGGGTGGTAGTAGCCAAGTGGACGCCTATGAACCAGAAGACTCAGGTTCAAATCTCACTTACTACCATTGTGTCCCTGAGCAAGACACTTAACCCTAAGTTGCTTCAGGGGGAGACTGTCCCTGGAAATACTGAAGTCGCTCTGGATAAGGATGTTTGATAAAATATCGTAAATGTAATTTAACCCTGGCACGGTACCTTGCAATGCACTCTTTACATGCGTCTGTAAGGGCGGGGCTCTCCTGCTTCACCATGCACACCAAAGCTGACACCACACCCGCCTGCAGAAGCTTCAGGAGACGCTTCTCCACGAAGGACTGAGCATCCTAATACACAAAAACACAACAGAGACACACGATTTAAATGAACGTTGCTATGATTCTTTTTTATGTCGGTGGTAGCAGCCTAATGGGGTACCAGAAGACCACAAAGTCACAGGTTCAACCTCCACTTACTACTACTGTGTCCCTGTAACTACTGATTGCGTCTGTTTAATGCTTTACATGTAAATTTGTGTTCTGTGTTCTAATTGCATGGACCAATACAATGATTCTCAATACCTTGGGATGCTCTTCAGGCACATGCTGCTTAGCATACTTGGCAAGTTCCACCAGCTGTGGGTCGGGCTTCTCCACATCATAGCTGTTGGTACAGTTCACCAGAGTGGAGCCCACAGCAAACAGCACTGTCTTGTCCTCCGACTGCACAAAGGACAGGAGCGGAAACAAATGGAAGACACTCAGCCTAGAGCATACGTACGTTTCTGCAGGAGTTCCTGTCAGACAGAGAAAATGTCAAGATTACCTTGGCCAACTCAAACATTGCATTCAGGGCTTTCTTGTCCTCCACAAGATCCTCCTTCACATCAGCATCAAATGTCAAGTATGCCAGCCCTTCAACAGCCCAGCGCCGTGAAGTTGCAGGAAGAGAATCATTGCATAGCCATCTGTCAAAAAACAGAACTCACTACCATCAATCATTTTTAATGTGGCGTTCAAGAGTAGGAATGGGGTTCAGAATTTAAATGAAAAACTAAAAAAAAAAAAAGGGGACCCACTTCCTGCACTGCTTTGCCAGTTTCAACGTCGAGCCCTCTGCAAACTGCTTCATGCTGAAATCTGTGCCTCCGGCTGAGCCAAGTTTACACAGTCCCTGAAAGCATGTCACAGGCACATAAAGCCACTCCGCTACTGTAACCACGACAACCTGTCTTTCTGCCATTAGTAAGGCCGCCGGCGCAGCAGCAGCACTCACCACTAAAGCCCTGACGCGTATCCTGTCGTTCTCGCTCGTCTTGTAGAGGTCCTTCAGCAGGGCCACGCCGTTGGCTGTGATGAAAGAGGCTCTCTTGGCCTTTCCTGCAGCGTGTATGAGGGTCTCTACCGCCACCTGTTGATGGATGAGGTTCTCGGACGCGCACATGGCAATGACTGTTTCCATGACACCCGACAGCTCCAGGGTGCGGTTGCCCACGTCGCTAGGACCCTGCAGCAGCACGGACACCGCCTGGATTGCCCTGACTTTACTTTCCAGAGCCGGTTGGCTAAAATAATACCTGCGCAGAAAATAAACTTTTCACACTACTGGTTTCACACAGATGGTTATGTTAAAAAATGTTATGTTGTTGTGGTCTCTTTTCAGAGCTGTATATATTGTCATAGAGACACATTCAGCACGTATTCATAATATATAGTAATACAATTCTATAGCTTGAGAATACTAATTTTTTTTATTTTACTTTATAATTACTAATTGTTTTTCCAGCGTGAGACGTGAGGCTTTAAAACATTCTTCTAGGCTAAGCACAGCAGATGTGTGGAGCCTGAAGGACTCATAATGACTTTTCAACAAGCCGACTCAATCACTACATACTGAACAAGCTCATTAAACCCCCATTGTTCTGGTAAACGTCTAGACACGATGTCACACGGCACACAACAAATAAAACACACGAAGAACAAGTGATCTGTAATGACAACACACTCACTGGACATATTCCTCACATAGACGGTTGAAATTCTCCCTCTCGGAGTCACACTTCAGGTCGTCGTACAGTTTGTTGAGCAGCACAGAGCAGCTCATGGGGGTGTTGTCAGTGAGTGGCGGCCCGTCGGCCAGCTCCGGGACAGTGCCAGCGACCTCCAGGACCTTCTTCAGGCCTGCGGTTAACATGGACAATGGACCTAAGGACATTTGACTGAAAGATGCAAAATAAATCTTGCTTTTCGTTCTCCTACCGTGGTCGACCGTCCACAGTGTGACTGAGTTGTCTGGGTTCCTCAGAGATTTCCGAGGCACCTGCTTCACAAGCAGATTGATGGCGCTGTCTCGGCCCGGTCCAGAAACGGTAGCAGCGGGCATCATGTCCAAAAGGTGCTGCAACATGGAGCGCAACTCACGAGAAGGCTCTGTGCAGCACCATATACATGTAAGAAGTGAGATTATGTATAAAAAAAATGTGGCACATTTTGCACGTCCAGGAACAAAAATGTAATGTATCAAAGCGCTGAATGGGTTCTCCTACCAGGCAAAATGGCCTCATCTTTCCCTCTGATGTCCCTTTTCATGCCTTCCGTCAGGGCTTCAAACATAACCTGCAGAAGGTGGCAGGCTGCCAGGGACACGGCGGAAGCCCCAGAGCCCATAACCGCACACAGCTGTGGCATCCCCAGCTCATGTACAATAGCCATGGTCTATCAATAGAGATTCAGAAGGTCCACGTTTAGATATCCAGGAAAGTGGTAGCATGGCAAAAGACTTTCTTTCTTTCGGGTAGCAGATTCTCACCCTGGACTGATGTCCCGTGCAGAGTCCAACTAGAGTCCTGAGGGCAGAAAGAACAATGTCTTCATGGTGGGATGCCAGAAGCTTCTGAAGGAGTTTCACACCGTCGTTCCGGAAGACCTGCTCAGCTCCTGCATCCTCACGAGAGAGCACTACCAGGTTCTGAGCAGCCTGGAGCACGGGGAAAAAAAGGAGACTGGTAATGCAGAATGTTCGTTGTCAGTCGGCACACCTATTTTTACATTGGACAAAAAAAAAAAAGACTATGAGATAAGTAAGCTTATGCGGTAAAATATATATGTTTGGTTGCTGTACTTCCTTGTTAAAAAAAAAGTTTTTTTGCTTTTATATCAATCTTATTGGTCCCCTAATACTGTATCTGACGTCTTCGTCTTCCTCTGCTTATCCGGGTCCGGGTCGCATAGGGAATCCCTCTCCCCAGCCACCTCCACCAGCTCCTCCGGCAGGACCCCAAGGGGTTCCCAGAACAGACTGAAGATATAATTTCTCCAGCGTGTCCTGGGTCGACCCGGGGGCCTCCTGCCCGAAACACCTCCCCAGGGTGGCGTCCAGGAGGCATCCTGACCAGATGCCCGAACCACCTGAACTGGTTCCTCTCGATTGTGGAGGAGCAGCGGTTCAACTCTTGAGTCCCTCCCGAATGTCCGAGCTCCTCACCCTATCTCTAAGGCTCTGCCCGGCCACCCTACAGAGGAAACTCATTTCGGCCGCTTGTATCTGCGATCTCGTTCTTTTGGTCATTACCCAAAGCTCATGACCATAGGTGAGGATTGGGACGTAGATCGACCGGTAAATCATGAGCCTTGTTTTCTGGCTCAGCTCCATCTTCACCACGACAGATCAGTTCAGCGTCCACATCACTGTCGATCTCCTGCTCTCTTCATCCCTCACTCATGAACACATAGGGTGAAAGTAGCCTAGTGGGTAACACACTCGCCTATGAACCAGAAAACCCAGGTTCAAATCCCACTTACTACCATTAACCCTAAGTTGCTCCAGGGGGGGACTGTCCCTGTAACTAGTGTAAGTCGCTCTGGATAAGGGCGTCTGATAAATGCTGTAAATTTAAATGAACAAGACCCAGAGATACTTAAACTCCTCCACTTGAGGCACGACCTCTCTCCCGACCCGGAGTTGGCTAGCCACCCTTTTCCAGTCGAGAACCATGGTCTCTGAATTGGAGGTGCTCATCCCAGCCGCTTCACACCCGGCTGCGAACCTACCCAGCAAGAGCTGAAGGTCAACTGATGGCTATGCGGACCAAACTCACGCTCCTCTGGTACAAGGACTGAATGGCCCTTAACAAAAGGTCATCCACCCCATACTCCTGGAGCGCCCCCCATAGGGTGCCCCTGGGGACATGTTATAAAACTTCTCCAAATCCACAAAACACATGTGGCAACCTCCCATGTCCCCTCCATCTCCCCAGCAAGGGTAAAGATCTGGTCCACAGTTTCCACAAATCCACATTGCTCCTCCTCAATCTGAGATTCTACTATCGAACGGACCCTCCTCTCCAGTACCGTGGGGTAGAGTATCTGAAGTCTCTTTCCGAAATTCATCCCTGGTACAGAATTAGTAATTCCGTCATTTTAAATGCTAATCAGGAGGAGAGAGGCCTATAGAAGCGTGGTGGCATTCATGGAAATGACTTCATCAACACAATTCACAAACCACAATGTTTGGTGCAAACAGGAAGTCATGTCTGCGTTTTTCCTAAATAAAAAAATTCCCCTTGTGATCACATAAGGGGACAAATCCCAGATCTGACAATCTGAGAATGACATAAGACGCTCTCTCTACACCTCGTATTAATGTCAAATAATCTCACAAAGTGAATTTCCGTGTCAGGGGACACTGTACATGTAAATAAAGAGAAAAAAATTACTTTCAACCTACTTTCTGTTTGTCTGAGAGCTGTGCGGAGTCATCCAAGAGCAGCTTAAACATCTGCTGGACTCGGGCATCTGTGGAGGAGAGCTGGCCCGCCTGCAGACGATGATGGTCCGTTTAATGAAATACTCTTCGCACACACTGCACGCTCTAGCTCACCGAGCCATTCTAAATCCACAACTCCTCACCTTCTGCTGGATCTGTGTTCCGAGCAGCCGCAGCAGCTCTTGGAAGGCCTTGTTCTTGGGCTCGAGCTGTGCACACTTCTGAGCGTCCAGAAAAGCCTGGTCCAGCCGACCCAATTTCTGCAAGGCCTGAGCCCGGCGGAAGCGAGCTTTAATGTCTCCTGGATCTGAATCCAGAGCTGTAGGTGAGGACAGGGGAGTTACTAACACACTTTGGCAACATAGAAACATAGTCCCTCGGTTTATGAACCCTGAGTGTCTCCAGGGGGACTGTCCTCATAACCAAGTCGCTCTGGATAAGGGTGTCTGCTAAGTGCAACAGTGATAGAAATTGTGTCGTATCGGGATCGCACCTTTGGAGGCATCTGCCTCTGCTTTGGCGTAATCCTCCAGTTTAAGGTAACATGCTGCGCGGTTGCGGTGGAGGACAGCGGCTTCGGTCTGGTCGCCGCTGAGCTTGAGAGCTTTGGTGTAGCAGGACAGAGCTCCCTGCGCATCGCCGCTCTTGAAGAGGTGATTTCCCTCCTCCCTCAAAGTAGCGGCGTCCTGCGACATCGTCGGAAAAACGACCTACTAAAAAAAAGTTATTGTAAACGTATTTTTTTTACTTCCCTGCGTATATTTATTTACGCTTTCGCGGACCGCCGCGGACAGCGCAGCTAGCAGCGTGTTCTTCCGGGTATGATGCGCGTTGATGACGTGTACACGAGGCCCCGCCCCGTCGCTGTGTTCCATAACCGTAAAAGGTCGCGCAGACGCGAAGGGGACGCTCCTGCATACTTGCATTTGCTTCTGTCCTGGCAACAATTCTATGTCCTTTAACGGAAGATAAAACTATGTCTAATGTCCCAATATATATATATAAATTCCTTATAGTGCGACCTATATACAGTACAGACCAAAAGTTTGGTCTGGTTTTCTTTATTCTCATGACCATTTACATTGGTAGATTCTCACTGAAGGCACCAAAACTATGAATGAACACATGTGGATTTATGTACTTAACAAAAAGTGGAGACCTGGCCTCCACAGTCACCGGACCTGAACCCAATCTAGATGGTTTGGGGTGAGCTGGACCGCAGAGTGAAGGCAAAGGGACCAACAAGTGCTAAACACCTCTGGGAACTCCTTCAAGACTGTTGGAAAAGCATTTCAGGTGACGACCTCTTGAAGCTCATCGAGAGAATGCCAAGAGTGTGCAAAGCAGTAATCGGAGCAAAGGGCGGCTATTTTGAAGAAACTAGAATATAAAACATGTTTCCAGTTATTTCACCTTTTTTGTTAAGTACATTTTATTAAATTTTTGTTACGTTTGAGTCTAATCTTCTGCAGATTGCAGCATAGACCAGTGCTTCAAAAGCCTTTCAACAGTTGTTTGTGAAGTGCTCCCTCTTCCAGTAATGTGATGCCGTGCACTCAGTTGCCTTAGAGACAGAGTCCCTGGTCCTGAGGGATCTTGCTCTAAAGGAAGGCCTTTGAGCCCCTGCTATCACTAAGGCACTGCCGTGGCTTTGTTCTGCAGACAAATTGAAAAGCAGCGCACCACCAAGGGTGGGTCATAGATTTGCTTTGCACCATTGAGCCACCGAACTGGATAAGCCCCCTCAGCAGTGGACCAGAGATTTGCCAATGACTTTGACATGCTCCACTGCCAGGTTGGATGGAAAATCTTACATACAGAGATGGTCTTTCAACAGGCCAACAACAAAAAAATGAATACACTCAGTTTAGTAGTGTATTTAGTAACAGTTCACATTAGACAATGTTTGCAATGGAATGGTCCTACATCTATGTTACTCTGATGGCGAAGCTCTGTACCACTTTTGACTGGTTCAATTTACATTCAATCTTTTACATTAGATGCAATATGTTCCCCAGACTTTTTTTTCTTTTTTTCTTGTCACTACTCTGCAGCAGCCCTGATCGCTGAACGAAATCTCATGCAAAAAAAAAAACCCAAAAAAACCTGTGTGACCGTTCCACTGTTAACAATGTCCCTTCAAACCTTAAGATCCATTGGGTGGCACTGCCGTGCCACACACAGTCTATTAAACCTGTATCTTTGGTAATCTAATATGCTGTACCATGCAACTTAATAACTCATTACATTAGCTTGGCAAGAGGAATGTTTAGTCATAGTAAGACAAACAGCTAGACAGGATGAGTTTTGGTTTTAAATGAGCACGGTATCCAGGTTACTCACAATTTCATGTAGAATCTCTCATATTTACAATATATTACATGCAACCGAAACATTACACATTAAATTTCAATTCACATGTTGCACATCTGCCTTCATCTTCACTTCACCTGCATTGCCAGGTATTTACAGATTATACAGAAGTGACGCATCTTTGCTGCTTTCTTCTTTTGCATGAACAGGACACCGCTCTTGACAGGCCTGCTTTTTTGCCGACGCGCAGAGCAGAGCAGGGCATTGTTTCTCGAATGTCTGGCAACGGCTCAGAAGAAATGGTGCTAAATGGTAAATAATTGACGAGGCACGCTGAGAGTTCTCAGGTTATTGAAAGAGGAACAGGGAGCTACGAGTGCTGCCTCGCTGCAGCTCTGCTGTCAACAGGTAAGGTGAAAAAGAGCATCCTTCCCACGTCCCAGTATACTAAACGTCCATGGACCATAGACAACACCCCAATTTGCATCATTTTTATTTATGTATAAATTGCACGGAACAAATTACTTAGGGGTTATTGTTGCAGCAGGGAAAACTGAAAATTGCATACAAATATGTGGGTTGTTTTAGTTTCCATGTCAACCTACAGTAGCGCCTTTTAAATAAGATTGTACAACTGTTTTTTTATTGCCGAGCACACAGTACTCCTATATACACAAATTTTATTAGTATATTTTGTAAGTATGTTTTTGGCGTAACAGCCCCCATCCTCCAACTACCTCACACTTCCTAAAGTATTGGTGCATGACGCATGACACACTTTATGCTCATCTAAAAATAAGTCTGAGAGTGTTAACTTCTCTTGTACATCAGCATCCGTCCCACATCCAAAACGCGACTCTACTTTGTATATTCTTAAATTAAATTCCCAAACATCCCAGGTTAAATTACAATCATGCAACATGCAATAACTGCAAGAAGGCCACTTCTTGGTTCGTTCATATCATGATGTTCAAATTACCAAATTATCATTGACTTAAAAGAGGAAGAAAAAAATATGTACAGTACAGGCCAAAGGTTTGGACACACCTTCTCATTCAATGTGTTTTCTTTATTTTCATGACCATTTACTTTGGTAGATTCTCAATGAGGGCATCAAAATTATGAATGTACACATGTGGAGTTATGTACTTAACAAAAAGTGGAGACCTTGCCTCCACAGTCACCGGACCTGAACCCAATCCAGATGGTTTAGGGTGAGCTGGACCGCAGAGTGAAGGCAAAGGGGCCAACAAGTGCTAAACACCTCTGGGAACTCCTTCAAGACTGTTGGAAAACCATTTCATGTGACGACCTCATGAAGCTCATCGAGAGAATGTCAAGAGTGTGCAAAGCAGCAATCAGAGCAAAGGGTGGATATTTTGAAGAAACTAGAATATAAAACATGTTTCCAGTTATTTCACCTTTTTTGTTAAGTACATAACTCCACATGTGTTCATTCATAGTTTTGATGCCTTCAGTGAGAATCTGTAAATGGTCATGAAAATAAAGAAAACACATTGAACGAGAAGGTGTGTCCGAACTTTTGGCCTGTACTGTATATATATGATCTACACGTGATATACTTGAGGTTTTTTTTTTTCATCGGCTAGATTTTCCAACCGAGCTGTGAGTTACAGCGCAAAGACGAGCCGTCGCACCCCCTGCATGTAGATCGTAAATAGCCAATCATGGTCCCGTGCGCCCCGGATTTAAAAACAATGCGCGTCGCTCGACCCCCACGGTGCCGCGCTGCGCGCCCTCGCCTCGCCTCGCCGCCGTGTAGCCGGGGCGCGGGGATGGAGGAGCGGCGTCTGAGCTGAACGGCGTCTCGCCCGACGTTTCGGTAAGGCGGTTCGGCTTTTGGAGCTCTTTTTCCCCACCCCACCCCACCACACACTCACACACACACACACACGACGGGGGCGGATTCGTCGCGATAGCCGGACGGCGGTGCGTCTGGTGCTAGCCGGCTATCTGCGTAGCCCGTTAGCATGTTAGCTCCCGCTACTCCTCCCGCTTCGTAATATCCCGACGGTAATTGTAGAAGCAGATTTGTGTGTTTTTAGGTCCGCACGCGATTTCTACGGCCGGTCCGGTCACTCGGAGGAAGCGTTAAGTCGGGGCGTGCAGGGCTGCGGCGTAGCCGCGGGTTCGACACGCCGGTCTGGGGACATCTGTCACGGCGAGACCGGGTCGTGCAGCGCCGGACAGCCGGACCGTTGGCAAGACGCGCGGAGTTGTGTGGAGGCGAAGCGATTTGCCGCTGTAAGGCACAGCGCGCGGTGACACAACGAAACGTGTCCTCTGCATTTTAACCATCACCCTTGGCGAGCGGCGGGCAGCCATGACAGGCGGCCGGGGAGCAGCGTGCGGGGACCCGCTAAATAAGCAGTAAAAGTTGTGTTGTTGGGTGTATTTTTGGTGACTCCCGAGCTTATTAGCCCTCGCTTGCAGCCAGGAGAGCGGAGGTGTAGCTAATCTCGCTTCCAACACAGATAAGTAGACCCTGAAAGTAGGTACCTGCCAGGATCTTTGTTTACCTGGGTTTCGTGCCCACGTTACCACGTACACCAAAGAAGGCATAAACTGGCGGTAATTTGTAGAAAGGAAGCCATTACATGTAAAGTGGTTGTCATTGTGATTCGCTGCAGCACGGCACACGGTGACACAACGAGACGTGTCCTCTGCTGTTAACCATCACCGTTGGTGAGCAGTGGGCAGCCATGACAGGCGCCCGGGGAGCAGCGTGTGGGGACGGTTGCTGAGTGGCACCTTGGCAGGTCGGGATTCGAACCGGCAACCTTCTGATTGACCGCTAGGCCACTGCTGCCCCCAAAATGCCCTCTTCACCTGTTAAACCAGAAATAAACCTGTAAGTGCCGTATTTGTTCTAATGGGAAGGCGCTGATTTAACCCAGGACACGTCTCGTTGTGCCCGGCTAGCTCAGTCGGTAGAGCATGAGACTCTTAATCTCAGGGTCGTGGGTTCGAGCCCCACGTTGGCCGTCTGTTTTGGGGCAGTGGTGGCCTAGCGGTTAAGGAAGCGGCCCAGTAATCAGAAGGTTGCCGGTTCGAATCCCGATCCGCCAAGGTGCCACTGAGGTGCCACTGAGCAAAGCACCGTCCCCACACACTGCTCCCCGGGCGCCGGTCATGGCTGCCCACTGCTCACTCAGGGTGATGGGTTAAATGCAGAGGACAAATTTCACTGTGTGCACTGTGTGCACTGTGTGCTGTGCTGCTGTGTATCACATGTGACAATCACTTCACTTTACTTTACTTTACTGATGTACAGGTCATGCTTTTGGGGCAGTGGTGGCCTAGCGGTTAAGGAAGCGGCCCCGTAATCAAAAGGTTGCCGGTTCGAATCCCGATCCGCCAAGGTGCCACTGAGGTGCCACTGAGCAAAGCACCGTCCCCACACACTGCTCCCCGGGTGCTTGTCATGGCTGCCCACTGCTCACTCAGGGTGATGGGTTAAATGCAGAGGACAAATTTCACTGTGTGCACTGTGTGCTGTGCTGCTGTGTATCACATGTGACAATCACTTCACTTTCTTTCTTCTTCTTTTCTTAAGGTCATACATATGTGTGTGTTCTGCGTTGAGTTGATTTGCAAAGTCTGGCAGGGTCAACACTAGAGTCTCACCTGCGGGGCAGCGGTTAAGGAATCAGTGAGCAAAGCACCGTCGCCACACACTTCAATCACTTCACTTTCACTCAACTGGTCGTCGTTGTTTTTTGAGAAACGTGTGGGCGCTAACGTGTTTTTTATTTTAATTTTTTTTACAGACCACCCATCTTGGTGCTGGTTGAGAAGTGGCGGTGAAGATCTTTCAGGAAGCAACATTCTGTTTTCCGCAGTGTTCGTCTGCAGATGGTCCAGCTATCCTTTTTGTGGGTGAAGGAAACCAGTTTAGCCGCTAACCAGTCCGCTGTGAGTGGTTTGGGACCGTCTCGTCCCAAATCCCCAGGGGGAGCCTAGGTGACTGACAGACTTTGAGCTTATAGGATTATGACAATATTAGATCTGCTCTCTGAGAATAGGAGGAGCACCTGTCTGACTTAACGCCGAAATCCGGGGCTGCCTGCCTCGCCTCACCTCGCCACGGCCCTGCTGCTTCCGCTTCCCTTGTTTCTTGCCAGTGACACCACCTGCTGCCCGTTTATCTCCCGTCCCAAAGTCCCCGGTTTAGAGAATCGTTTTTGAACCGGGATTCTCTCCTTGAGCTCGTTCCAGCCTCCATTCTTTCCCAGGGTCTCTCTGGACTTGAAGGCCCAGACGTTGGTAAAATAACCCATAAACCACCAATAATGTGAGATCATCTGCGTCTCCACGTTGCCAAGTCCGTTTAATGTTCCACCTGCCTGCTCGGCCCGGCCTGTGTGATGGCTAATCTTCACGGCTAGCCAAGGAGGAAGACCCTGGTGGACGCTGTGCTTTGGCCAGAACTGACCGACCCCTTGGCAACTTCTGCTGATAGCGTTTCCTCCCCTCTCCTGCCCCGTATGGGAGGGTTTGGGGGGAGAGAGAGCGACTTGGCGGGAATGGACAGTTGCTGACACTGGTTCAGCTGGACGCTTCCCGTAATCAGACGTTTTGAAGCAGCTGTCGTCCACATCTGCCTGCTCGCACCGCGCCCAGATCCTCGAGATGAAGCTGAAGAAGCAGGTGACCGTGTGTGGAGGAGCCATTTTTTGCGTGGCCGTCTTCTCCCTGTACCTGATGCTGGACAAGTTGCAACATGACCCAGCAAGGAGGCAGAACTCTGGTGGGAACTTTCCAAGGGTAAGTGATCTTGGAAATCGCAGCCTTTCATATTCTAGGCATGATCTCTGTAGCAATTAAGTTCTGGCGCCAACATGACCCGCCTACCTACAGTGCATTTCAAATGATTTAAGGCCAAAGTACAGAAATGTGACATGGTTTGAGTGCTTATTTAGGACTATAAAATTGCATTGATAGTCATGCAACAAAGTAGTAGCCTAGTGAGTAACACACTCGCCTATGAACCAGAAGACCCAGGTTCAAATCCCACTTACTACCATTGTGTCCCTGAGCAAGACGCTTAACCCTGAGTGTCTCCAAGGGGGGAATGGCCCTGTAAATACTGATTGTAAGTCACTCTGGATAAGGGCGTCTGATAAATGCTGTAAATGTAAATCCAAGCGATACCTGCCCAAACACCCAAGTAATACCGCAGTTTATGACTGTGCGCTTTAAATGAATATTAATGTGCCTAGTGTGACCAGTTTTAAAAAAAAAAAAATAAAAATCTGACAATCACTTAGTTTTTTGTTTTTTTTTGTTAAATATAGTTTGTAAAAGCTGTTAAATGTGCGTGGGGCTTGTATTTTTTAGATTAATTAATATTGAAAATAAGTCATATTGCAACAAAATGTGCATATTTTTTTTTTCTTGCGATATTGGCAAAAATGCATTAAGGGTGTTACAAATATGAATACAGCAATATATCTGGATATTTTACGTAGTGATATTGTATTGATAAAGAAATGTTAAATATAAATTTTTGTATGCAAATTTAGTCCAAAATTCAGTTCCTGGTTATGTTCGGCTGAATTATTAATGTATTGTGATCCACACAGATCGTGCACAGCATCTTGTACATCAGCTTTGTTTTTACATTTGTACAATATCACAATACATCATACATTCATATCGTGACCCATGTATCGTGATTTCATATCGTGAAGTCATTGCCAGTACGCACCACTGTGTTCCAAAAAAAGCTGGAAATTGCAATGTACCATCATTGCCTGTAAGCATGGCAGTTAAGAAGTGGTTGCACAGAGGGATAAATGATGGTAATAGGCTATACTGTTTCTGAATGACACCCAATCCCGCTGTTTAAATAGAAGCTCATACCAATATTCTTTCCATCCTTAATAATTAAATAGCCATTCATTTTTAAATCCCTTTTAACATAATAGGTTTTACGCATTCAATCACAAAAGGCTGGCACAAGAAGCAACTAATTGGAGTGTCCTGTTTTAAACAGTGGTAAAGTTACACAACATGCTGGCTCATTATGTAGTAGAACTTGTGAACATTTTGCAATGAATATCACTATACGAACACTTCCAAGATTATTTTGATGTTTTTATATCTAGGTGTGGTTGATCACTTTCATTTTAAAATGCTTGCTTCCTTATTTTTATGAATTTTTATTTTAATGAATGCAGCGTGTAAACGTCTCTGCATTGTTGAGTTGGTCACCAATCCTTCGTTTATGGGGATCATTGTCTCTTTGAAGGGTGCAATCTTTCTTTAACTTTGTCTTTGTGCCAGCACTTTTTTTTTTTTTTTTTTGCTTGGGGTTATTCATTATCCCCCTTTATCTAGACCAGAGACCTTGTCGTGCTGAAGCAGTGCAATAATGAAGTATAAATCTTCCACCAGCACCACCAGACTTGGCTGTAGATGCAGTGTTGCCTGTCAGAATATTTTGCTAACCTTTGCCTCCTAACTATTGTAGACCTGTGTGTGTTTGCAGAATCTCAACACTTTAGATCTTGTCTTTTTTTTTTTTTTTTTTTTCTTTTTTTTTTTTTGTGGAAAAGCAATGGAAGAACTGACAGGAGTATTACCTTGGGAACAAATGTTATGTCCTTGTGATGTCAGTACTCATCGGTGCTCGATGCTTTCAGGCATTTCAAAGACTTGAGTGTTTTCCCTTGTCTATTCAAACTCTTCATACATGAAGGACCTTTTGAAATGTGTGAGGCTGAAAAGTTATTACTTAAAGCTTTCTACTCGCTTATGTGAAAAGCAACAAATTAGGCACTTGACAGGCACACTTTTTTTTTTTTTTTAATAGTAATAATAAAAATAGCAACTAATGCAAATCCTAAACTATTACAGAATTATTAGTCATTTTAACATTACATGACTATACCTCCTAAGGTAAAACCATAAATAGGTTCCTTAAAGGGTGAATAAATATAGATCTCAGTGCGTGACTTCACTTTGGTTTATTTGAGTGTTGTTTCTATTAAGCAGGCCTTAAGCTGACTAGCAATTGGTGTGATTAGGAAAAAAGCACATAGAACCACAAATGTTCCCATAACCCAGTCAGTGGAGACATGCATTACAGTGTACCTCTTTGTGCTGGTGCTAAGCCCAGGTTAATTGTAAGGGTTGCATCAGGAAGGGCATCCGGTGTAAAACGTTTGCAAGGTCAGTTGTGCAGACTGACCAGTTGATCCGCTATGGTGATCCATAACGGGAGCACCAGGCAACCAAAAATGTTTCCATAATTTGGTACTTTTCTGCGTTATTTGAGGAAGTTCTAGTTGGTTTTAGGATGTGGCTGGTTACTTATTTAGATAATAGGTGTGCAATGGTACAGGTATCCGTACCATGGTTAGTTTTTGGTTTTGTGTGTAAGGGGAGAACAATGCACGGTGCAATGACCTGTTTGTTTACAGGCATCCTCAAGTATTCCGGGGGAGTTGTCTGTTGCCCATTCATGTAGCCCGTACTACATAAAGAACATATGTATTGGCTTATTTTGCTAAGTAAACCAATCATATTTCAATGTGGGCGGCTCTTATTGAACTTCTCGAGGACCGACGTTACGGTAACTGTTATCGTTGAGCAGAGCATCATGGCAGAGGGAGAGTTCTAGGGTAAGGTAACTTCCCAGAAATGTCTTGGCAGCTTCTAATGTCTGTGTTCCAAAGCATTTGTAACAGATGTGACATGCACCTTTTAAGAAAAACTGTGTTATGCGTTGGGGCGGAACCCTCAGCTACATCCATTCAGTGGACATTTATGGACCAATTTCAAAATGAATTGCAAAACCAAAATCCAACAGCCCATAAGGGCTTATTGGACTGTGCAGGGCAGACAGAATGGTTCTGTGTTTTACAGAGTACCATCGGACCCGTATTAGATTAAACATAAATTACTAGATTAATGAACTCCATTTTAGGTGAGCTCTGTGTAGTTAAAGGAATCTACCGGATACTGAACCGATTATGTCGGGCATGAAATTTATCATGGCGTTTTAATTACCAAACGGACACCAAAGCCAAAGGGGTAATTAACTTTTTATGTTGGTTATTGTTTTCTTTCTGAACTTAGTCTTATCGAGGCATTCATTAATACATGAATTAATTTACTTGGAAGGTACATGTAAAAGGTAGGAAGTCCTATTACCTATTACATCCCCACAAGAGGTCATGCACCATTGGTAGATTATAATAAGTCATTATAATTGTTCTAATAATGAAAAAGAATATTGCAGTTCCATTGGAAAATAACCTGAACAACATTGTATGTATTATGTTGGCCATTTATCTTAATGTCATTCTTTTATTTTAAAAGTTTAACTCCACATGGACCGAGTAATCAAACTCAAAGCTGAGTCTGAGGTCTGTTTTGATGGAAGCAAATCTTCATCGCATGGGAGAAAATTAAATAGTGATGTACATATCACGTGCATACAAAAATACCAAAGCTGAGCAAAATTTATGCATGTGTGTGTTGCTTTTTTCCCCTACAAGACTCCCACCCACAATAATTAAATGACTTTCATTACTCAACAGAATTTTGCTGAAATTAAGCTTTAAATCAAGCAATGTTACTGAAAGCTAAAATTTAGGCCTAATATTAACAGCCTTTGAGTTCCTTGTTTGTTTGCGATTGCAGAGTCAGATATCCGTACTCCAGAACCGCATTGAGCAGCTTGAACAGTTGCTGGAGGAGAACCACCAGATCATCAGTCACATTAAAGACTCTGTACTGGAGCTGACTGACACGGGGGCCGTATCGCCCAGCGGCCACCTTCCCTTCCGCAGCTCCAACGGCTCCTGGGTGCTGCCTTTCGATGGACGGGCCGCCTTCCTCTCAATCAAGCCTCAGGACTGTCAGTTTGCCCAGGGCCCGCGCTCCAGCCCTGCTGAGCTGCAGGTCTGTGACCCTGGAGAAAATAGTCTTTCACCGCAGGGTGTCGTTTCAGTTTTTTTAATTATTATTATTATTATTATTATTATTATTATTATTATTATTATGAATTTAAATTTGAAATACCCCAGGTCCGCTGGAACAAGAACATGTGCTGAAATCTGGAAGCTACACATTACCTGACTACAGATATTACATGTAATAATTACTATAGTATGTATTAACCTGTGAGTAACACAGGGGCAGTGGTGGCCTAGCGGGTAACGAAACGGACCCGATGGCTGCCCACTGCTCACTAAGGGTGATGGTTAAAAGCAGAGGACAAATTTTGTTGTCACCGTGTGCTGTTTCACAATGACAATCACTTCACTTTCACATGGTTATATAGTGGTAAACATAGATATTATGATCAGCTCTCCTGCTATATATCCGTTATGACAGAATTGACCATATAACACTATCACCAGGATATTGTATCATATCATGTGATCCCCACCCAGTAGATGTTACTGCTACTCTTCCTTGTCCCTGATTGAACTTTTGAAGTTTTTATTGCCTTGTATCATTATTCTATTAATGTCTGACCCCTGTTCCTGCATGTCCTAAGATGCTGGACGTCTACTCTCTGCTGAGCTTTGACAACGTGGACGGTGGCGTGTGGAAACAGGGCTTTGAGATTACCTATGACCCCAACGAGTGGGATGATGAGCCCCTGCAAGTGTTCGTGGTGCCTCATTCTCACAACGATCCAGGTCTGTGTCCATTCCTGCACTGTGAGCGCTCAACCTGCCTACCTCAAAAAGCAGCAGCGTTTTGATCTTTTTCCATACGCATCAAGCATGCACACCTGAATGCAATATTGATTTATTGATGTGCTTGCTTAATTTTTTTTTCTTCTTCCATGGGTAATTTTCTTTTATGAGTTTATTTGACCCTTTATCACCTCTGCTGGAGATTTTTGAAGATAGAATTTACCAGGGCCCTCTGTGTTGGGAATGGGAATTTGTCATCTGAAAGCCTCTCCGAAGAGAGTCCGTTTTTAAGGGTACACTTGGGGTAAAAAATGTTCACTGAATCACATTAAACCACTACTTTGCCTTAGTCCCCATTGCATATTCATTACAGAAAGTGAGAATTTATATGACAATGTGTAATAGCATGTCTCACAGCTCATTTTTCACAGCTATTAATACAATTCATCAAAAGTAACAGAAACTTGGCAACCAACTACAAATGGCTACTGTGCCACAGTAATGAGATGATCAGATGCACTGTTACAGCACGGATGAAAGATCCGAACTGTCTTTAGGCTCCATCACACCGTGCTAATGGCACAGCTCTGAAGAACCAATGGGTTAGTTTTTTTTTTTTTACTGGAAAAAAACGCCGGCACTGCTTCCTCTCTGTGCCGAACATTGTACTTGGTGAATGGTACTAATGACTTCATTTCCGCGAATTCCCCCTCAACTTCTATAGGCCGCTCTCCGCCTCATTTGCATTTAAAGCTACACCCACCGAATCTGTGCAACCTGGGGGAATCTCATTGTGTGACGGGCTAAAAGTGGCTGTATTATTGCACCACGGCTGAATTTCGGAAAAGGACTTCAGATACAGTATTAGTGGTCTACTAAGACTGATATAAAAGCTTAATTTAGGTTATGTGAATTCCTCCTTTTCATTACTGGATTTGCTTTGCCAATGGGCAAATGTCCCTTTCTTTTGCTCTATTCATTTATTTAAAAAATATCAAGAGGTTCTGTAACCATTGGCCTTTGAATTGTAATCAGTACCCATTGTTTTGTGTGTGTGTAACAGTTGGTGCAAACCCATTGTAAGCACAACCACAGTCATTCTGGTTACGTCTGGGGTCTTGTTAATGCGCTTGCCTCGTTTTGGCCACTTCTGGCATTAGGGGGATGTAATGATTATGTGTGAGCGCAGGTAAAGTAGGTCAAGCTGCAGGCGCCGTGCTGTGCCGGCTGCCATTTGCACGGTGCGATGGAGCCTAAAGACAGTTCGGATCTTACATCCGTGCTGTAACAGTACATCTGATCATCTCATTACTGTGGCACATTAGACATTTGTAGTTGGTTGCCAAGTTTCTGTTACGTTTGATGAATCGTGTTAATGACTGACAAAGCTGACTGTTTTTGTAATATTAATATTGTAGTAATAAGACTTGTCTGCGCTAAGCTTGGTTGATTGACAGGCTTTCATCTCACAGCACATTTTCTACCCTTTTTGTGTTGCAAACAGACATGTTTAAATTATTGAACAGAGGTTCATTTAAACTCATGGTGCTCAGTTGGGTTTCTTTTGAAGTGCTTTGCACTCCATCTTTGAAGTTAGGAACGTCAAGACTGGCGCAGAAACCCCTGCTGTCTTTTCACCCTGGCAGGCTGGGTCAAAACGTTCGACAAGTACTATTATGACCAGACGCAACACATCTTCAACAATATGGTGGTCAAGCTGACCGAGGACCCTCGGCGGAAGTTCATCTGGTCCGAAATCTCCTTCTTTGTCAAGTGGTGGGAAAACGCAGATATACACAAGCAGGAAGCCATGCGCAAGTAAGTGGTAGATCTATAACTTGTGGTATCAAACAGACTTTTACTCTGGTATTATTATTTTTATCCATCCCTCTGGCAGCTGCCATAGAGATACTTTGAATACTTGTTCCTGGCCTCAGAGAGCTAAGATGCTGATATTTGTCATCATATTTTCATATATATGATGAGAGCCACTCCCTGAATCCTCTCCTCCTTCAGGCTGATTCTTGGGGGTCAGTTGGAGATGGTGACCGGTGGCTGGGTGATGACAGATGAGGCCAACTCTCACTATTTTGCCATGATCGACCAGCTCATCGAAGGACACCAGTGGCTGGAGAGAACTCTGGGTATTTAAAACCGACCCTGACCTTGTAATTTGCCTTGGGTCAGACTGATATGTTAGTTCCACCATCTGCTGTGTGTGATCTCATGGGGTGGGTTCGTCCTGTTGTAGGTGTGATACCGCGCTCTGGTTGGGCGGTGGACCCATTCGGCCACAGCGCCACCATGCCCTATCTGCTGAAAAAGGCTAACATCACCAGCATGCTGATCCAGCGAGTGCACTACTCCATCAAGAAACACTTTTCCTCTACCCGAAGCCTGGAGTTCATGTGGCGGCAGTCGTGGGGTGAGTGGCTCAGAGGGTCTACAATCTCAATTTGGCAGAATATAGGGAACATGTGCAATTCCTCCAAAAAGTATGTCAGGGAATGCATCGGATCATAAAAATTTAAGCAGCTCCACTTTTCCTGAGGGAATGTTTTTTTTGTTTGCCAGAATGGAGATGCCAATTTCTTACTGAAATTTAAAATGACATGACCTGACCCAGTGGGTAATTCTCAGGTGAATTTAATCCAGCCTATATAGACCTTTTTATATTAAAAAGTCATCTTTCTGTAGGGGCGAGTGATATTCTGTAAGCCTCTCCGATGCCTTTTGTGGGCTCAAGTTTCTCTGTGTGTAAGAGAGGGTCTCTTCCTTTTCTGCCACTCTGTTGCCATGACCACAGCCCCCGACTCCAGTACGGACATCTTCTGTCACATGATGCCCTTCTACAGCTACGACGTGCCGCACACCTGTGGCCCGGACCCGAAAATCTGCTGCCAGTTTGACTTTAAAAGGCTGCCTGGGAGCAGGGTGAACTGCCCTTGGAAGGTGCCACCACGAGCAGTGGTGGATGCCAATGTGGCCGAGAGGTGAGCACCCAATCTGCTCTTCAGGTTGCTAATTACTGCACAAAAGTGGTCTGACTGCAGAAGTTCAATGGTGTTAATTGCTTATTGTGTCCTTCAATTACCTTCATTTTTTTAGTAAAACAATTTGTTCAAACCAAGGCTCTCAGATAATGCTTGGTAATAAATTCTGGCATGTGTCTTAACATGGCCGGTAGTGAAAACTGACATTTGTTTAGTCTTTCCATCCGTTGCCAAAGCATGTCTCCCAACAGCATTTCCCATCGCCGTCATTACCTGGAATCCTTGACAAGCAGAGGAACTGATGTTGCATTAGCTGTGTTCAATTTGTGCCACGTCAAATCACAGAAGGTGCTGTCATTGTGACATTTGACAACAAAGGATTTTCTCTTTTTGAGGGAAAGTGTTTGATTTTCCTCTTTTTTTTTTTTTTTTTTTTTATTGAAAAGCACGTTCTAAGCCACAGTTCTGACTGGTTGTTCCATCTGTTTGGCAGAGCTGCTCTTCTGCTGGACCAATATCGCAAAAAATCAAAGCTGTTCCGCACCAAAGTGCTCCTTGTTCCACTGGGTGATGACTTCCGTTACGATAAGGCCCTGGAGTGGGATCAACAGTACCAGAACTACCAGCGGCTGTTTGACTACATGAATGCTCGCTCTGAGATGCACGTCCAGGTAAGTCCTGATCTGAATGTGTTTCTACTTTTTTTTTTTTTTTTTTTTTTTTAATGACGTTGGATGATCTGTGTGTTCAGTTCGGAGTGCGTAATTCCACCCGTGTGCCGTAAAGGGCTTGGCAGCCTTTCTCTGTGATGCACAAGTAGCAATAAAACAATAAAAGGCCTTTTGGTGCTCCGCTGGCATCATTAAGCCTGGCAGGAAAATTAAATCCACTTGAATAAATTGGTAATAAAACACAGCCTTTTTCTATTTTCTGGGACGTCTTAGATGGTGTTGTTTTGCTCCCATGCCATGGGTTTATCCAGCGTAGGTGTCTCTATTTGTCTTTTACAGCCAATAAACACTAATTTCAGGACCTCTTTAGCACTTGAGGTGAAAGCCCATTAAGCGTGGCATGGGACATAAGATGCACAAATTAGTAATTCATGGCGTGTTCATAAAGTTTTAGAGTGGGAACTTGCGAAGCGTAAAATGAAGTCCCTGTCCATTTTCCTTCAGAGGCGTCCTGTGGTTTTTTCTATTTTTGTTAACACTAGGCCCAGTTCGGCACCCTTTCAGACTACTTCAATGCCGTGTACAAGGCCAACGACGTGGCCCCGGGTACCCGGCCCCCAGACCACCCCGTGCTCAGTGGAGACTTCTTCGCGTACGCAGACCGGGAGGACCACTACTGGAGCGGCTACTACACCTCCCGACCCTTCTACAAGAACTTGGACCGAGTGTTGGAGTCTCATCTCAGGTGAACTTTTTTTTTTTTTTTTTTAATGAACGTGCATCCCAGGTCACTTTTTTTTTTTTTTTTTTTTTTTTTTTTTTTTTTTTTAACACAGTAATTTTACTCCCAGTAAAGAGTTTGACTATTTTGCAGGCAGGGCTCATTAAAGTTACCCCACTGAGAAAAGGAATGGAAAATTGCACTATGCGTAGCCTTTTAAGCTTTAATGTGAGCAGAGCATTGTCTGGCACAGTCTGGGTTTTTTCCCCCCTGATTGGTCCCATAATGGTGGTGATTATTCAAACTGTGAACATCTGCCTTGAAACTCGGTAGAAGAATAAAGCAGCGGCTCAGATTGCCGGCTTGGACGCAGGTAAGGTGCCGGAGATGGAATCTGCGTTCTGCTGTGCAGTGAGGTGAATTTTTTTTTTTCCTCTCGCGGTGTGAAGTAATTGACCTGGCCCACCTCTTGATTTTGCCTTGTTTTTAAGCCAGTGGAAGAGGAGTGATCTCGCTTTTGATCTCCGCCTTGTTTGTTCTCTCGCGCAGGGGTGCAGAGATCCTGTACAGCTTGGCGGTGGCCCATGCTCGCCACGGCGGGATGGAGGGCCGCTACCCAACCACCGACTACGCCCTGCTGACTGACGCGCGCCGCGACATCGGCCTGTTCCAGCACCACGACGCCATAGCTGGCACCGCTAAGGAAGTAGTCGTCATCGACTATGGCAGCAGGTAAATGCCAATGACGTGGGGGTCTGGCTGTGTGGTTCAATTCCGAGGAAATGAGGCGGAAGATGGAGCTTTTCTTTTCTTCCTGCAGGATGTTGCGTGCCCTGGTTGGTCTGAAGAGGGTTATAATCAATGCAGCTCACTTCCTCATCATGAAGAACAAAGACGTGTATCGCTTCTACCAGACTGAGCCCTTCCTGGAAACGGTACGGTGTAGCCTTTCTTTTCTTCAGTATTGACAGCACTTTCTAAAAAATACCTGCTGCATGTTGAGCCTAATTCCTGTGTCTGTTTCATTTGGGATGCTAGGATGACAAACGTCCCACCCAGGACTCTCTCCCTCAACGCACTCTTATTGAGTTGGACCCAAATTCGCCACGGTAACACAGTCCATACCATCTAAACAAACTCCATATTCTCACCGAACTATGTTTTTCCTCTCTTTTTTTTAATTTTTTTTTTTATTTGGTACACACACACACACATACATATAAATTCATTCAATTCATTTTATCCCCATAAAGGCAGCATGATGTGGCTTAAAAATATTTATATTGCAATAAACAATATAGAACTAATCACTATGTAAATGCTAAATTCAGCCCTTCATTGCATAAAATTGTACCAAACCAAAGTTTAAAATTCACGGGTTCTGCTGTTGTGGAGAAGTGTCTTACATTTATGAACTGATCACTCCGGAAGAGCTTTCTCAGCAACCCGGCTGTTGACACTTTTTGATGTCTAGTCACCCTTAAAAAATTGTGGGTTTTCACTTAAGTACTTATATACATTGCTTAAAAAGTAAAGGGCACACAAAAATTAGCAATCTGAATGAATGGAATATTTACAGAGTTGAATGTGCTGACAACACACACAAACATTATCAACAGAAATCACCTTTACCAAACCATGGAAGTCTGGATTTGGAATCACACTCTAATTTAAATAGGAAAAACACACTACAGGCTTCCTACAATGCCTGGGCATGCTCCTGATGAGGTGGCAGATGGTCTCCTGAGGGCTTTCCTCAGACCTGGACTAAAGCGTTTAACAAACTTGGTGGATTGAGCGAGACATGTCCCAAATGTGCTGAAGTGGATTCAGGTCTGGGGAACGTGTGGGCTAGTCCATAGTATCAATACCTTCGACTTGCAGGAACTGCTGACAAACTCCAGCAACATGAGCATTGTCATGCATTAGGAGGAACCAGCATATGGTCTCAAAAGGGGTCTGAGGATCTAATCTCATTAAGCACATGGAGGGCTGTGTGGGTCCCCAAAGAAATGCCACCCCACACCATTACTGACCCACTGCCAAACCGGTCATGCTGGAAGATGTTGCAGGCAGCAGAACGTAACAAAGCATCTCCAGACTCTGTCACGTCTGTCACATGTGCTCAGTCCGAACCTGCTTTCATCTGTGAAGAGCACAGGGCGCCAGTGGCGAATTCGCTAATAATCTTGGTGTTCCCTGGCAAATGCCAAATGTGCTGCACAGTGATTGGTTGTCGGACGTCTGGGACGTACCACGCTCATGGAGTCTGTTTTGACTTTGACCATTTGTGGCCTGCCGTAGGTCATTTTGCAGGACCCTGGCAGTGCTCCTCCTGTTGCACAAAGGTAGCGGTCCTGCTGCTGGGTTCCTACGTCCTCCTCCACGTCTCCTGATGTACTGGCCTGTCTCCTGGTAGCGCCTCCATCAGTAGTTACAGGGACAGTCCCTCCCTGGAGAAACTAAGGGTTAAGTGTCTTGCTCAAGGACACAATGGTAGTAAGTGGGGTTTGAACCCGGGTCTTCTGGTTCATAGGCGAGTGTGTCACCCACTAGGCTACTTCCACCCTATTAAAGGGACAGGCACCTGTTGTCTATTCAATTTGCGCAAAAGGAGACCCTGGTTCAAACCTCACGTGCTACCAGACAGACTGTCCCTGTAACTACTGATTGTAAGCCGCTCGGGATAAGGGCATCTGATAAATATTTCGGTTCAAAACATGCATGTGCCAGGACTATTTTCTGGGTGGAGCAGCAAACTGTGCTTAGACTGGGCAGGAAAAGTACCTGTAAGGCAACCAAGATGCTGTCTGTTTAACATTAGGATTTGTACTCTACGTTCACGATAGTCATTTAACTAAGTCTCATTTGGAACAAGCTGCGTTTCATTGTGTATATTCGTTATATTGCTCATCCCTAATCCCCATCGCCAGTTCATTTCCACTGCATTGCAACACCTCCTCTCTCGCTCCCTCAGGTACCTGGTGGTGTTTAACCCAGTGGAGCAGGACAGGCTGTGCCTAGTGACTGCTCTGGTGAACACGGCCAGGATCCGGCTGCTGACTGAGGACGGGCAGACGCTGCCTGTGCAGTTAAGCGCCCAGTGGAGCTCTGCTGTGCAGATGAGCCCAGAGGTTTACCAGGTTTGTGAGGCTTTAGGCTTGATGCTTAGGGGTCTGGATGTATGTCTGGTTATGTAGAAAATGCTGTTTTTTTTTTTTTTTTTTCATTTTGCTTGTTAATTATTGGGTATTTTCTAAATGCGAACTCCTGCTGTTCCAGGCCTCCTTCATGGCCCGTTTACCTGCTCTGGGCCTGGCATTGTTCCACCTGTACGACTCGACGGATTCTCCCATGACTCTACGGTCTGACACCTTATTAAGGCTGCCCACTCACAGCCAGACTGTTCATGGCCTGGACCCCCTGCCACTGCGCACGGTGACCTCAGACTCTCAACCCTTCTACATCCACAGCCAGGCACTCACACTGGGATTCTCTGGGACTACTGGTCTGCTGGAGGTCAGAAGTTAATAAAGTCCCTTAGATAGAGTGTTGATAGATGTTATCAAATAGAGACTGGGCATTGATTTCTTTTTCTCTCTATCTTGTTCTTCAGACCATCCGGAGGAAGGATGACCCCCAAGTCATGCGAGTGCAGTTTCAATTTGTTACTTATGGAACCCGGCCATCTAAAGACAAGAGTGGGGCTTACTTGTTCCTGCCTGATGGAAAGGCCAAGGTGGGATTTGGTTACCCTCTCAGAACAGTTTTCTTGCAGGCCCAATTATTTCTAGACTGTTTTAACCACCCTCTCCTCTCTTCTGTTCCAGCCCTATAGGCAGAAAGATCAGCCTGTGGTGCGTGTTGTGGAAGGGCCGCTCTTCTCTGAGGTGGTGGCTCACTACCAGCACTTCGAGCAGACTGTGCGCATCCACAACGTGCCTGGTAGGATACCACTGTTGATGTTCACTGGAAATTTTATTCAAACTCTGCTCTGTTCTCAGCTGTTTATAGTATGGTGAAGGTATTTCCATTGAGTAGGCACAACTACACAACTTGTGAAGTGATTGCCATTGTGCAACACAGCACAGCACATGGTGCACACAATGAAATGTGTCCTCTGCTTTTAACCAATCACCTTTGTCGGCAGAGAGCTCAGGGAGCAGAATGTGCTTAGTAATGAAAAACCAAAACGAAAAAAAAATGTATAGATTACATCATGGCCCAGTTTTTACTTTAAAGCCAGTTTTTGTTTTATTTTTTTATTCATCTATCCCCTTTTCCTATCTCTCTTCCCCAGGAGAGTACCTGTCCAATGAACTGTCAGCATGTCAGTGACTAGTCACGTACTAGATAGAACTGCAGAGCAAGATGCCTCATTACAATTTATAGTTTCTGGAGCAAATGGGAGAGAGTTCTGGCCTGTGTTAAGAAGCACTTTGCTCTGCAAACTTTTCCACATGGCAGATGGTTCATAGTTGCTGGATATTAGAAAAGTGAAAATGGGGAGCAGTGTGTGGGGACGATACTTTGATCACCTTGGCGGTTCGGGGACTAACTTTATTTTATGCAGACCTTTCAAAGTTTAATAAGAGCATCAATTTTTGAACATCAGAACATGCATTTTTTTCCACTCTTGTTACCACATAATGCCATTTGAAATATCACTGTTGTTGATGCACGCAAGCAGTTTTGTATCATTTGATTTGCATAAATTGATCTCATTTTTCTGCCTGACAGGTGTGGATTGTCTGTCTGTGGACATCACCATAATGGTGGACATAAGAGATCAGGCAAACAAAGAGCTGGCTATGCGAGTAATCACTGATATCCAGAGTGAAGACACCTTCTACACAGACCTCAATGGCTTTCAGGTCAGTCTGCAGGCCAGATTTTGGGACTTTTTGTGACTTCTTTTTTTTTTTTTTTCTCCTCTTCATGCGAGAATGTGATCACTGATGCTGGAGCAGCCTGTGGTATTAATGAACCCTCTACCATAGATTCAGCCCCGCCGATACTTCCAGAAGCTTCCACTGCAAGCCAACTTCTACCCCATGCCCACCATGGCTTACATCCAGGACGGCCAGTACCGACTCACTCTCCATACGGCACAGGCGCTGGGAGTCACCAGCATGGACAGCGGTCAGTCTCAGCAGGGGAGAGGCATCTGCCCATTCATTTAGCTGCTAGTGGATGGAAGGCAGCGCATCATCTGCTTTTCTCTCCCTCCCTCTCTCAGGCCAACTGGAGGTGATCCTTGACCGCAGGTTGATGCAGGACGATAACCGCGGGCTCGGCCAGGGCCTGAAGGACAACAAGAGAACTGCCAACCGGTTCCGGCTGCTGCTGGAGAGGAGGGCCGGGAGTGGGAAGGTAAGGGAAGGGGCTCTGTGACTCAACCAAAGTGACTGTTTTGTCTCTCTACTCCTTTTAGTTGCACGTTTATCGTTCTGGATCTGTAGCTCTGCCAGAATGAAGTGTGTTGTGCGGTATAATGATGCCTCAGAACAGGCTTTCAGATTGCTCGGCGTATCAGAGCGAGACTTTTACAGCTTGTCACGCTGTCTTTATGAGAGCGGAGTTGTTGGGATGACATTTCAGCGAGGAGGCTTTTGTCAGGTGTAAGCGCTCTATGTGAGATCCATTGCCAACGCTCCCCTTCTGGCTGCAGGTGACATGTGGGTGTGGCTATGGCTCGCTCGCACTGTTATTAAATCTGTCTGCTTTCTCACTGCCTCGCGTCTCACTTGGTTTCCTGTCATATCATCTGTCACCCTTTGTTTTCTTTCTCTCTCGCTCTCTCTTTTTTTCTGTCTCCCCACCTCGTCCAGCTTCCTCACGAATCTGGCATATTTGCCAGAATCCGCTCCATGTTTCACTCTGTCATTTCCTACCTGATTGGAAGCAGCCCTCACGAGGTAATGTTGTCATGACAACCACAAACATCTCCCACTCCCTTCCCAGTGTTGTCATGGCAATCATGGATGTAGACTTGTAGGATGTTGTGATAGTTTAGAGTAGTTCTAGTGAGGTAGTCATGACAGGGCATTTGGTTAATACATAATTCCACACTTTTGACTTTTTGATTGAAAAAGGGTATATTTTAAGTTCTTGTGATCATAGTAGTCATGGTGCTTCTTATTGTCAAAGGCTTTAATTTATACTCTTTTTGTCACAAATGCATGCAGACTGCCTGCTTTTTTTTCCCGCAAAATAAGACCTGTAGCTGAACATGTGACATTTTACCAATGACTGGGATGAGTGTCAGGGATGTGCTGTGAATGTTTTTTGCCTGAAACCACCCTAATTTCCTATGATGTGTGTGATGCGGAAAACACGGACTGGGAATCTGCTATAAACCGCTATTCTGGCTGCTGCAATGCTTATTTATTTGATTAATTTGATATGTTGAATGTCAAACTTGAAGCACTTTTGTTTTACAAAAGGAAGAATCTGTAATATTGTGAAATAGTTCTTTGCCTGAATTTCACATATTTACATTTAAATGGTTTTCAAAAGCAAAGTGTAAATGCCCAAGCACTTTGTTGAGCAGTGATTTAAATATAAGTAATATAGCAGGTTATTTTTCCCACCCACTCCATAATCCCAAATGGAATTTAGCAAAAAAAAAAAATAGGGCCGTACTCATGTGCTGGTGTTCTTACTCAAACAAATTCTTCTGTACATTAAAGCAATAACAGGTGTAGTTATGTGCAGCGGAGTTCAGTCATTTTGGATTTATTGAAGTAGCCCACATCTCGTGCGCTACAGGACATTTTGAGAGTAGTATGCGTGAAGTACATATGAGTACGTTGCTTGCTTGTCCTCTTCTATGGAGCGCCTGTGTCAGAGCAGTTTGGTCTGGTACCTGTTGCCACTGCTGCCTGTGGTATGACTGCTCCCCTAGCCTCTATACTCTCTGTTGAAGTGAAAGTGGAATGATTTGTCAATGTGAAACTCTGCAGAACAGCGCACGGTGACACAACAACATGTGTCCTCTGCTTTTAACCACCACCCTTGGTGAGCAGTGGGCAGCCATGTCCAGGTGCCCGGGGAGCAGTGTGTGGGCTTCGCTCAGTGGCACCTTGACTGATCGGGAGTCGAACCGGCAACCTTCTGATTATGGGGCCGCTTCCTTAACTGCTAGGCCACCTAGCAGTTAATGCCTCCTTTTTCTTTTTCTCTCTTTCTCTTTTGTTTTTTTTTGTTTTGCCACTTTCCGTGGCCACCATTTCTTCCCACTACACTCTGAATCACAGTGTGGGCAAGTGCGAACTGCACGTCAGTCCTGTAGTTCACTTTGTTTGGCGGAGTTTTACTTAATGTAAGGGGTGCATTAAGTGGACCAGGAAATTTGGCCGAGGAAAAAACGTAGGAAGCTCATAGAACTGCAATAGATTACAATCTACGATCTCTCTGCTTTGGTGGATTTGTCAACACATAGATTGTCTGTCTTCACAATTTCATATCATCATACCGCCCGATATTACTAGGAAAGGAGGAAACCACCAGTAAGTGGGGTGCGTTGGGAGGAGATTTTAAACCCCAACCTGCACACAACAAAACACAAGTCGCCTCTTTTTACTCTTTGCTTTTCTCCACTCTCCACTTCTCTTAAGTTAGACAACGGGGACAGTTTCCGACAGTCCTGAAGGTTTATGCAGAATACTTTCTTACCATTCACTCATGCTAATGAGCATCTCATTTCAATTATGCCATGAAGGTTTAAAGAGGCGACTTGTTTTGTTGTGTGCATTTTTGGAAAAGACAGGTCTGGGTTTAAGTCTCCTCCCATAGCTCTGGATAAGGGCGTCTGCCAAATGCCATAAATGTTGCCTAGAGTGCCAAAACAAAGGTTACGTGACCAAATCATTTAGCCTGGCTGTATATTTTATACGCTGGTAACATGGCAAAATAAAGTCCTGTTGAGCAGAGAGTTTCAGGGCCATTTGATGGTAGACGATGTGCCGTGGAGTGTGTATCTGTAGTAGCCCAGTAAGCTAGGTGTGTCAGATCACCAGTATCTGACCGTTTTTGGTGGTGTGTGACCTGGTGTGTTGTCGCGTCTCAGGTTCTGGACAGCGAGCCGGTCAGCTTCCCGTCGATAACCAGCCACATGACCTCTGCATACCTCAACCACGAGGTGCTGGCGCTCCCCGTGCTGCCCAAGAAGCGAGGCGTGCCGCCCCTGCAGACCTTCGCCCCGCTGGCGGGCACCCTGCCCTGTGACTTCCACCTGCTCAACCTGAGGAGCGTGCAGAACCAGGTAACGGCCGACCACCCAGTGCTGAACATGGGGCCCCGCCCTCCGTAAGTGACTGGTTCTCCTGCGTTGACTGACGGTGAGGAATTTGATGAGGTGGGTGTGTGTAAAGAAGAAACGAGCCGTTTATAGCAGCTTTTAATTTCCAGTTTAAACATAGTCATCACACCAAATCACAAAGTGGGATTATGCGGCTGCACATTCTTTACTTTATTTAACTGATGCTCTGTGATGCTGAATGCTCCAAAATAATAATAATAAGCAGCAGATGGCTGGTACTGAGCTCTTCAGCTTTTAACTCCAGGCTCCACGCGCCACAGGCTCCCACAAAAGGAACCCGACGCCTTTTATGAACAGAGGATTTCAGGGCCTTGCTGTTTTTTCCATTGCGAGCAGCATGCATTATTTGCCTGCTCTCAGTTAAGTTTAATGGCAAATGCGGTAAGCAGGAGAGCGCCGCTGCCTCTCAAGAAGACTGTTGTGTTGGGAGTTGTGCGTCTCTACACCTGAGTTTATTCTGAGTCGGGTCTGATTCTCATGTCTGTGGGTGTTGCATTACGTCCTCTATATGGGTATGCAAAAATAAAGAAACATTTTTATATTATTCACGTAATCCATTGCCTATACAAATTACTCTTCTATAGATCTTTGAGTGAAGTGAACTTTCCCTTCACTTTACCTGAAGATCTGTAGAGTATTTGTATATGCAGTGCATTACTGATTAGCTGGTACAGTCGCATACGTCCATTCTGTAATCAATTAATCAATCCTGCTCCCGGCCTCTTAAAAATTGCCGTCGGCCACAGTACTTCCCAGATCAGAGCAGGGCAGCGCAAACATATGTTGGACATTTGTTGAAAGCGGTGAATGCCGGAAGGGCCGGTCTTCATCCTGCCAAGCTCAGTCTGAGGCCGGCATGATCAGTACATCAACAGATAAAATGATTTTACACACTTGATGCGTAAGTTTTGTCATTTGTCTGTCATTTTTAAAATTTTTTTTAAAACTGTTTAGTAGTTTTGTTTAACCAGTGAATCAAAATGAATAAAAGAAATCTACTGGATTAAACTGTGTGTTTTTGTGTGTGTTCAGGAAACTCAGACGCCTTCACCCTACACGGCCCTCCTGCTGCACCGTAGAGGGTTGGACTGCAGGCTGGAATCCCACAATCTGGGCTTCAACTGCACCACTACACATGGCCAGGTCCGACACACACACACACACACACACACACACACACACACTATACACAGCCGAAACGCCATGGTGGCCACAGCCGTAAAGATTTTTTAAAACTTTTAATTAAGTAAATGCCGGTAATATCCACAACTACATTCATTCCACACGTGTGCTTTTGGTAATTTCATTGGTCTGATAGGATGAGGTTAAATCTATTGGTGGCAAGTTAGCCCATAAAAATACATAAATTAGCCGCAGGTCTCAAACCGTGAGAGAAAAGCAGCGGCATAAAGTCCCGAATTTACGGTATTTTTAAGTTCAAGTTCTTAATCATACCGCACTAAGGTCGTCTGTTCTCTGAAACGACTTCGTGTTCTTAATACCGTGACGCGACCTGACTAGCATGTTGACTTACACATCCAAGGCCATGGAGCACTTTTAACCACCACAGGAGTCTAATAAAAAAAAAAACTTATCACTAATGAGAGTGAAATATGCTGCTCTGACACCATCGTAAATCCTTCTCTCTCTCTCTCTCTCGCTCCCCAGCTGTCCATTTCCAGTCTGTTCCGGGGTCTGGACCTGCAGCTGCTGCAGCCCATGTCCCTGTCTCTCATGTACTCCAGCCCCCCCCTCGCCAACGACTCGTCCGTCAGCCTGGACCCCATGGAGATTTCGGCCTTCAAACTCAAGCTCCGCTAGACCATCTGGCACGGCGCACAGCCGCCGGCGGCAAGCCGAGGGCCGGTCCCCTGCCAGGGCCTTCCCACCTGAGCCTGCGTTTCATACAGACTCCTCCCCCTGACTGCAGAGAGCAGAGCTGAGGGACACGCTGATGACCGGGCGGGGCTCGCTTACAGATCCCGCGGCTCTCCTGAGGTCAAGGGGGTCAATTTGAAGAATGTTAACACAAGAAGACTTAGTGGTCGTCGCTTTTTTATTTTTAGGATCAGACACTTTATGTAAATATTTGTACCATATAGACTTCTGGAACTCTGGATAAATGAGCAAGTACAAGTTTTTTTTTTTTTTTTTTTCTCTCTCTACTCTTCAGTTCTGGAGGTGTGACGCTCCAGACTAGTGTAGGCACATCTGCAGATTGCTGCTTCTAGCTGGAATTGTTTATAATTTTCTATATTATTATTATTATTAATATTTTTGGTAGTGTAAAGCAGTCTTGTTCGAATGACTCGTCGTATGAAAATGCTCTCACGCTCCTTTTGGTGTTGTGTACTATACTGTATGCAGTAGAAGATGATACCTCATATTTAACATATGAACAATATCAATGTGTGTGTGTGGTACTGTTGTGGCTGCTTTTGTCAAGATATGAAAATATGATTGGGAGCACAGTAGGGACAATGGTTAATAGCTGATCAAATTATTATTATTATTATTTTTTTTTTTTTAATGATTATTTTTTCCCCCCTGGACCTATGAGTGATGTGTCCGAGGGGTCCAGTATCAGCAGGTGATTATTTCACAGTAGCAATATTTATCACCATATACCCTGATTCATCATCATACACTGTGAAGCAGAAACCAAAGGAGATGACCGCTGGTGTGCACGCCATACGTACGTTCCATTTAATGTTCAATAAATAAACATGCGCTTGCATATATATATATATATATAAAAAATACTGTGGGATGACAGATTTTTTTTTTTGTGTAATTTAATTTCCAGAAGGTAAATGTAAAAAGTCTGTGTAGACTGTAATTGTCTTAGTTATATTTCAAAATATAACTACTGACAAAACTGACTTCAGTTTTGTCCTACAATGTAAAAAAAAAAAAAACAATTCAGGAAAAAGAGACCTATTAATTAGGAGCTATGCCAAAGCGTTCGACTGGTGTTTATGACTTATCCTGTTTTAATGAAATTATGAGTGCGTGAATACGGTACTTTTATCATTTCAGATGAAAGACTGGCAGCTTGCGTCTAATATTTTCAGGATTTTATTCTGCACTCTGGCTGCCAGCTCCCGGCTTGTAATTGCTTCACGCTCCTGATCCTGGACCTGTCTCCGTATTTGCTCGGTGTTAAGTAGGGGCTTGAGCTCTGCCACGCATGCTGTCCCCAGTGTCTGCTCGCCCGCTCTGACACCGCCAGTCACCGGCGCCCACTGCACCGGCAGTCAAGGCTCCTCCACGGAGGCTAATGATGGGGCTCCTCTATTTTAATCCCTGTCAGCGGCTTCTCCTGTTCCCTCGTATTCCGTGCAGGCCTCCCCTGCCGCCTCTGCCCACTTCTACTACCGTAACAGGTTTTTAAACCATTTTCAGCATACATTTCCTGATCCACAACCAAGATTTTAAATATGGGTCCATCAAAATGCTGAGAATGTTCATAAGATCCATGTTCACACTGGACTACATAACTAATGAGCTGTAGTGTGAGTTTCCACGTTATAATAATAGAAACTAAAGAATGGAAACTGGGAGAGGGAAAAAACCCACAAAATTCCATTCCTTTATTGTTCTGGTCACATTCTCCCAGTGGCTTGAGTCCTAATCCTGCCGTAATCTTGTTCCAGAGGGCGAATACTAAACCAGTATATCCAGTCAGCTGCCCGCTGCTCTCCATTAACAGCCCATCAAACTGGGAGCCGTTCATTCATTCCGTCAACCCGGCATTTATTTTACCCTTCTCACCTGAGAGAGAGAGAGTGTGTGTGTGTGAGAGAAATGAAAATGCATTTAAAGCAATTGCAAAGCAGGAGAAGATGAGTGAAATAAAGATCTGCCCGAAGCCTGCTGGCTGCACGGCGCCCTGATTTATTCTGGGACCTGGTGAATGGGCTCATTATGCCACCTCGCTTTATCCCGGCTTTTTTGGACTTTATGAGCACGAGGCGTCATTGTGTGAATTTCCCAATTTCTGGTTGCCATGTCAACGCCAAACTTGCATTACGCCCGTGTGCAGTACCGCGGCCTGCCGGTAGAGGGCACAGCGCGCCGTCTGCGGGGGGAGCGAAGCGGCTCCCAAGGCGCTGGTGGCAGCAGATCGGGGTGAAGACGGGCAGTTTCTGGGGACAGGAAGTCCCCGCAGACCCTCCCACTGGGGACAACAATGCACTCAATTCGAAATTGATGTCAGCTAAATGGTCCAATCAGGAGGAGCAGAGACGGATGCTCTGGTCAATGTGTGTGTGGTTATTGTAGGGTGTGGAGCCCAAGGGAAATGTGGTTCTGCTTTATTTGTGTGATCCAACAATGGAGCTAGGTGTGTGTGTGTGTGTGTGTGTGTGTGTGTGTGTGAGAGAGAGCGAGCGAGCGAGCCAGAGCATCTGAGGCTGCAGCATGGACCACTTCCTCTCCTTACTGCTCCATCTGGCTGAATCAAACACACCCTGTCCCTCCGGGGGACAGTCCAAATCACTACACGGCTCAAACACACACACACACACACACAGAGCCAGCACTGCCCTGGATCTGTTCACAGTTCTTACACGGGGGGCAGCCTCCGCTCCCGCAGCCTCACTGTCATGCAGAGCTGTGGCATTTCCACAGATCATCCACGCTCCTCTAAAACAATTAGGCCATGACACACGCGGTCCAATGCAACGCAAGTCCAATTATTACTATATTATTACGGGAAAGATAAAATCACTCTCGCATTCCTCTCAACCACACAGAACGTAAGAGAAAACCATGAGATCTCTTGTCGTTACGCGCTCTGCTTTCTACTGACACTCAAGTGAAATTAAAGGATGAGCACCCATCAGAAATAAGGGGTGCAGGGCCTGGGCGACACTCTCCAGAGGAGATTGTATACAGATGCACAGCACTCCTTGTCCCACATTCCATAATCTCCCATAGGTTTCGGTTCGAGTTGAGCTGAGATCCAATCTCGGGTGGCTCCTGGAAGCCTTAGTTCTTCCATTGTTGCTCATCTGTATGTAAACACAGTCTGCATGTAATTTATTTTGTGTGTGTGTGTGTGTTTGTGTGTGACTGCCGTTCCACACATGCATTCGAAAGGCATCAAGATGGGCTCCGATTCCTCCCAGAAGACCTAATTATGGAAAGCATTTCAAAATGAGTATTTGCAGAAACCAGATTCTCCGGCTCATTTGGGACGGTGGCTTGGTTGCTCAGCCACTACACAGCCGCGGAGGGGGGGGGGCGCGAAAAAATAAAATAAATCCCCCATTCACGTCAACGCAGATTAATTATAAATGAGGCTTCAACTGAAACTGCGTCTGGAGCCGCTGGCGCTCCATGGATTATCTCCGATTGATGAAGTCCTAGTCACAGATCAGTATGTTTTAAGCACAGAGATCTTAATTGCTCTTCGGACCCTCCCTCTTTCTTATTAATCACTGGTTACCCCGCCTCCCCCCTCCTTCCGCTCTCTAATTGGTGGCTTGCTTTGGTGGCCCCGCGCTTCAGAGAGAGGAACCCTGCAGTCAGCATCAACGCTGCCTGGGCCTAACATGACAAGCAAAGCAGCGCGCTCGTGACAACGATTTTTTTTTATTAGCAATTTAAAATGCACAGTATTAACATTAGTTAAATAAAAAAAAAAGAATAAATGCTAGAAAAAAAAAAAAGACCATCGACTTCCAGATTTTTTATTCCTCTTTCCCATATCGAAGCGACTCCAAATGACACACAGTATCAAGAGAGATCAAGTCACTTTCCTAATGCTAAGCACGCCGTCTGTCACACACACACACACACACACACACACACACACACACACACACACACACCTCTCAGCAGATACAGATTCCATTCAGAATTGTGTGTTCGGTCTCGCAGCTGAGGCCTGGCCTCAAGATATGAGTTAACCTTTCGAAAGACACACCGACTCTTTAATTTTCGGATCCGGCATTATCTGTGTACAAAAGAGGGGAGGAGAAAAAAGAAAAAAAATCAATGAACGTCTTTGGGGAAGAGGAGGAAAATGATTCTCAATTTGCTCGCTGCAAGACAAAGATGCGAAAGACACTCATTAAAAAAAAAAGTTTTGGTACTTTTCACAAAATCGTGCTGATTTGTACAGAGCAACGCTTGTCTGGTCTTAAAAAAAAAAGAAAAGCTGAATATGTTATTATGGATTTTCTTTTTTTTTTTACAATGATGGCTTTTCAAAGCATGGGTTTTAAAGGGAGAACCGAATTGGTCAGGCCGAGACAGGCCGCACTTCTACGACAAATTCAACTGTAAATCAGGCGAGAAATGTAAAGTGGAGATGTTCCAGCAGTATTTGGTGCTTTTGCAATTTAAAAGCAAGAGTCCAAAAATCCTCGATGTTTGCAGTATCTCCACGTCACGTGATCAATCACCAGGCTCGGTGGATTGTCCGTGACGCGCAGCGTAACGCGGGCTGCGGCGTGGACGAGTGCAGGAGAGGCGCGGCCTGCGGGGCGAATGAAAAGCAACTTTAAATCCCACGCCGGGATTGCGCCGGGTGCCTAATGTGTCCAGACAGCAGCAGCGCTCTGGTGTGCATATAAATCCAGCCCTAGCAGAACGATTTCAGCCCTTGACAAGGTATACACACACACACACACACACACACACACACACGTACGCGAGCAAGCACACACAGACACACACACGCCCTGCTTTAAGTGTTTAATGCTGCAGAGGGGAGCAGAGATATAAACAGGATCTGCAGGGGTGTGGAGCAGTGGGCGCACACACACACACACACACACACACATCTGCTACTTAACGGAAAGTCCTCCCAAACAATCAGTCTAAGGGCAGGACCTGCACCACTGCTGAAAGCCAGGGGGATAGAAGGAGTGAGGAAGACTCAGGCCGGCCTCGCCTGATTGGACGCTACAGGGAGCTCTGTGTCCTGATGAAGGCAGTCCTCTCGCTGTGGCAGTCGCACTCCTCGTTTTCCGACTCCGAGCCTCCGGCCATGTCCTCGTCCCTCCACACGGTCGGGATGCCCCTGTAGGAGATCCTGCCGATCCCGTCGCGGCCCCCCAGGCCGAATCCGAAGCCCACGCGGATGCCCCCCCCGCCCCCCGACTCCAGGTTGTGGGGGTCAGCCTTTTGGCTCCAGGGGGCGCTGCCGGACCGCGACTGTAAGACCATGAATAGCGCCCCGAAGGTGGTCAGGATGAAGGCACAGCTGAGGCCCGCGACCACGGCGGGCAGGTGGGACGTCGGCTGCAGCCTGAACGCGGACTCTCCGTCCTGGCCCTCCTTCTGGGCGGGGTCGCTGGGGGACTTGCGCTGCACCTGGCTCTGGTGCAGGCAGGAGCTGAGCACCAGGTGACTGTGCTGGGGGCAGGTGAGGCAGTCCGCCTCCCCCGTGGACGAGCAGGTCAGACAGGACGGGTGGCAGGGCATGCAGGCCTGGACGGAGGACTGCTCCACCCAGCTCTCCAGGGACAGGTTGAGCTGCTGCGGCCCCGAGCTGAAGCCTGGAGGACAGACCTTCACACAGCCCTGCAGGAAGAGGGAGAACCCTGGGCTGCACTCTGTGGAAACAGACACACACACACACACACACACACGTACATGATCAGAGACAACTGAAAAAAACACACAAACATGGGCAAGCACATGAGCACACATTATACCAATAGTGTATGTACACATTGCATAGAAAATCCAGGTACACAGTAAACCTTCCGTACATATTACGACTTGTTAGACCAAATGTTAGGAGGTTAGAAGGTTCAGGGCTTTTAAAATGTTATATTATATTCATATTCTATCATGCTTCAAATTCTATGCACTTACTGTCACAACACATAAACTGAACCATGATACATAATGACAATATGCAAAACACACACAAATATATACACACATAAAAACGTTGGCGCTTTAAGCTGCAGGAGGAACATGACTCACGCCTGACGGAGCAAAGCGGCCAAACGCGCGCCGCCGTTTTACTACGCGTCAAGAGAGACTAAATCCTGACTAAGCCAGCTTAGCGCTGGAGAGGTGCGCCGGATAATAGATGGGGCTGGAGTGAATTAAAGACAAAAAAAATGTAAATTGTTTCCTTAGTTCTTCATATCCATACATATTCAGAGCTACACGGCAAGCGCGGCAGAATTAAAAGAGCTTGTGTGTGTGTGTGTGTGTGTGTGTGTGTGTGTGTATAACAGAATTACCCCTCGGCGGGTCTCCACTCACCAATGCAGATCTGCTGAGGGTCGAATGTTTTGCAGCTGTTGTTGGAGGGCAGGCTGAGGTCGACGGCGCAGGAGCCGGTGCCGTACAGGACCAGCGTGAACTGGGACAGCACTCCTATCACCGCGGCCGAGAGAGAGAGAGAGACCACAAGGACACAAAAAGGATGCTGAGGACAGTTTTATAGTCTTTTTGGGGGCAGTGGTGGCCTAGCGGTTAAGGAAGCGGCCCCGTAATCAGAAGGTTGACAGTTCGAATCCCGATCCGCCAAGGTGCCACTGAGCGAAGCACCGTCCCCACACGCTGCTCCCCGGGCGCCTGTCATGGCTGCCCACTGCTCACCAAGGGTGATGGTTAAATACAGAGGACACATTTTGTTGTGTCACCGTGTGCTGTGCTGCAGGGTTTCACTTTACTTTCACTTTTATTAACTAGTAATGCAACGTAGATATGTAACTTGGCCAGAAAAAAAGGACATTTTTCCTGATATCATATTAAAATGGATTATGTAATAAATGCCTTAATGAAAAGCCCGAGCTGATACGCGACAGGGAAGAAATAACATAATCCATATTAGTTTGTAAATCCTTACACAAGCCCCGCCGCACCCCAGCGGTCACACGGCCGGTTGCACCAGGCCGAGACTCACTGCTCCGGATTTAGAGATGCGCTCGGCCGCCCCGCACATCCCTTTACAGACCTGGCTACGTGGCGGAACCCATTTTAGAGACTGCTGACCACGCCCGGCACGCTGTTTAAGATGCTGTCCCTGTCGGGAGGCTTCTCCAGCCTGCAAATTTTTCATTATTTAATTAGCAGAGTCCATTTTATTTTAATTGACTTGACCTGCAGTACTCCGAAATGCAAAAATATACATATATATAAATATAGATTTTGTAACATTAGCATGTTTGCTAATGTCACATCACATGTGGGTGTTAGTAGCCTAGAAGGCAACACACCCACCAATGTACCGAACCCCACTTACTACCATTGTGTCTCAGAGCAAGACATTTAACCCTGCATGTCTCCAGGGGGACTGTCCCTGTAAGTCCTGGTTGTAAGTCGCTCTGATAAATGCCATAAATATAAAATGTAAACATCAATTATGGATTTACCAATCCAGCCCCATTGGTCGGTTTTAATGAACAAAGTTTAAAAAGGGGTGGCGCCCACAGGACATCACTTTAACACCCTCAACACAACACAAGCTCAGGCGTAGCAGTGTCCATCCACCCCATGAGCCTTTGCTCTTGGGGCCATCGGTAGATATGACAAACATGATCTTGGGACCACGCCCACTAGCAAACCAAGCATGCTGAATTTCGGTGGTTTAATTCAAGCTGGTTTATCTGACATTAGGTTTACATCTTATTCAGTGCACTGAAACTACTCCCTTATATTACATAAGAAATATACATAAGCAATCATTTAGTTTTCATTTAGGCTTTTTGCTTCACTTTGACAAAGCTGTCCCATTACAGATATTCATAACTGCATATAAATCTTTTTTTGTTGTTCACATTTTGTTTCTACTCCTGTTGTAAATTGGATTAATCACAATATATATCATTTGTCTTATGCTGCCACAGCACCATTATTTTTCTCCAAAAAAAAAAAAAAAAAGAAAATTAATTACCATAGTCGGCCATTCCTGACTCATTCTCTATTTCCAGGGTCCACTCTCCATGGGGGTCCTCGTCCCAGGAGTGTGTGGTCATGAACGCCCAGTCATTAAACCCCTCTGAAGACATGTCCTGCGGCCTGGAGAGGGAGAAGAGAGGCTGATCACCTGTGTTTGAGTGCTTAACTGGGGCCCGATTAGGATAAAGTGTTACAAGCCGTTCATCTATGTGAGTGTGTTTGGCCGTGAGCATGTTTATCAGTCACCAGTCACCATAAGAGCTGAGTGCATCTCCACGGAGGTGAATAAAGCACATTAGCCAACGTGTGTGTGTGTTCTGAAGGTCCGATTTGATCTGTGTCTGCAGTGCGTGTTCATATTTACCTGGGGGCCAGCAGGGTAGAGCGGGTTCCCAGGGGGCTGGTGAGGTAGATGGCCAGGTTCCCTCTGTGCTTGTAGGACAGACTGAGGCGAGCCTGAACGTGCTCCAGCAAGCTGACGAACTCAGGCCGACCCGCACACGCCTCCACGCTCTTACTGAACACCAGACGATTCCTGATGTCTCTGGAGACGCAAGCACGAGCAAGAGTCAAAGACAAAAACACAAAAACACACACAGCGATCATCCACAGGACACACAGAACAGCATGAGACACAAAGCTCAAACACTCCATTGCTAATTGCCTCTAAGCATGGCTGCTGCTTTCAGGCTTTGGGTTCCACAATTATTATTCATAATCTGTTGAATCAATCATTAAACAAGCCATTTTAATATATTGATTATTATTAAGCAACTTACATGATAATGTGTATTTGAAAGATCTTAAAATTAGATGCACTTTTCAATCGATTCAGTTTGCCTGTTTAGTCTGAAAATCATAGCTTTGGAAAATAATAATGAAGTGAAATAAAATACTACTAAGGTACCTCGATCACCTAACTATTGGCAGCAGCATATCCAGCGGTACTTCCTTATATGACACTACAGACCATGGACAAGATCAGTTAATTATTAATGCATGCAAAAGTTGCTGATCACAAGCCCAGGGAATACATACATTTTTTAGTGCTGGGACACACCCCAAAAAACGATTAACAAACTGGAGCCTGTTCCAGCCCTGTTCCAATTACGACTGCTTTAGAGTAGAATAAGTTGCAAATTATCACTAAAACAGACAATCTGCCTACCTTCAACCTCACTATGTTACACGATGCGAAAAAGCCAGCCTGCTTCTGAACTACTATAAATACTGGCATTCGAATGTGATCACAACTGCGTCCAGCCAGAAAAAGAGTGTGAACACACCGCAGCTGTTATCTGCATTGAGACGCTGGAAATGTTGACGACGGCTTTCATCATCCCAGAGAATCCAGCCCCCACCTGCCCAGACATAAGCATCCTCGAGACAGACATCATCGGAACGGAGGCAGATAAAATCCTCTCCAGACGCCAGCGTGCGCGAGTCGTCTTGTTTGCCGCCTCTTCACGTACCCAGCACACCACGCCTGTTAACCAGGGCCGTGCTGCGCGCAGAGAGTCGGAGCCTCCTTTCATTCTTATGCAAATACTTTCGGACTCCATCGATGCCGCACAACACAAATGTGACCTTTTTATTAATAACCTGTGAAAATGAGCAGTAACTGTTTGTTGCTTGCGCCCGTGGCCGAGCGAGCTGGAGGTGTTTTCTTATTTACAGCGTGAGTCTTGTGTTCCCCAAGTACCTTGAACTGTTATAAATAGTACGAATGTATCCTTGCCGTGTCCTGTCCTCCTACTGTTGTCTTTTTTTTGTCTATTTGTCTTTCACTCTTGTTTCGTGACCGTGTGAAGGTCCACATGACCAGTTCATTTATATTAAAAGCCTGTGTTTGTGAGTCGTGTGATTGAGTCCTTTCCTTCCCGTTATCCATCTGTGACAATACTTCTAAACTACTCCATAATTCAATTTTTTTCTGAACATGGCAGTTGCCATGGAAACATCACATGTCCTTCCAGGGCCAGATAAAATAATAATAATAATAAAAAAACCACAAAGAAAATGATTATTTTATGCTCCACTGAAACAGCTTGCAATGTGAGATGGGGCTGAATCTGGAGGGTTGGATCTACGAAACACTAAATATTCTGTACTTATCCAAAAAGCCACATATGACGGCTTCATGCCGGCTGTTCCTGGGTTACCTGGACTCAGACAGCATGTTGATGACACACTGGTGCTGGGGTCCCACACTGGTCCAGTTCTGGGCTAAGGCCACCATGGCACTGGCATCCAGCAGACCATAGCCGTACGAGTGGCTCACTGGAAAAGAAGGAAAAACCATGAACCTGCTAATCATCAACCTCAGCTATTAAACTGCCGATGACAAAAAAAGTCCTCACTCAAAACCCAAATCTTATCAAATCCTGCTCCTACTACAACGGGTTCTTCCAAGTGGTCTGTTTCTGTAATAAGTGCATTATGAGTGATGTGACGTTAGTGTTGGGGTGGTTGTAGTCTAGTGATTAACACAGAAGACCAAAACTCACAGGTTCAAACCCCACTTTTGTGTCCCCGAGCAAGACACTTAACCCTGAGCGTCTCCAGGAGGGACTGTCCCTATAACTACAGGATTGTAAGGCGCTCTGATAAATGCCATAAATATATGATGTTATTTAGAGCCCATATGTATCTCGCTTTTAAATGCATAAGAAAAAGATTAACATAAAAAGTTTTTATTCAAGGAGGAGCTTGTCCATACCTCTCCGACCGACCCCATTGGTCCTCCAGTCATTAGTGACGAGGTGGGCGGGTCGGGAGGTCCGCACAACCAGGTGCTGCATGTCCCTCCAGGTCAGGTTCATGCTGCAGACATGAAGCAGAGGACAGGAGATGAACGCTCCTCCGGGGCGCAGCGGCCAAAACTGCAGTGGTGAGTTACGGCCCGTCACCGGGCAGGGCACAAATTAACCGTCCGGTTTATGTGAAAATAACGAGTCAGCGCTGCGACTGCTGGCGGGGCGCACGTCCAGGTCTGAGCGAGTTAAGAAATGCCACGCCTCCCGAGGCTTTTACCGAAATCCTCTCTCCCCCCCCCCCCCCCCCCCCCCCCCCCCCCCATCTCACTTTCAGCTTTTATAAAAGCGGCACGGCGCTCTTTCAACATTTCCAGCACGCAGACGTGACATGTCTTGTTCAGCAAGCCTTCGTGGCTAAATAATGTGTAATTACAGAGTATACATTTTAAAAAATCCACTCCTTCATTTCTCCTTTTCCGCTCTGCTCACTTTATACATATTTTTGCATACTGAAATCTTTTGATTCAATTGCTATTTATATTTATATTACATTTGTTCAATCGACCCAATTGTGACTTCCACCGAGTTAAATGTCTTGTTTTTAATCTTCTGTGAAGAACCTGATCTCGATAAGATTTTTTTAAAATCATGCATAAACATAAGCAAGCAGGCTTAGATATTCGATAATCTTTCCATGTCAGTGGGTGTACTTTCACAAGAGAAATGTATAGAAAAATTCTCCAGACGAGTGGGGCTCGCTGCACCCACACATCACCGATGAGTGGCCCGTGCTCTCCCTGTAATTGGGTAATGAGCGTCCTAAAGGATAAAACAAGGCTCATTTTCATCAGGACCCCGAGCAGACACTTAACGGCACTTGAAGCGCCGCCACGCGCCGATGTAGGGAAGGCGTTCACAATCATCCGCGCATCAAGCGCCGGCGAATGTTTCATCTTTACAAATAATTCATTTCGGCGAGGCCTCATTTGCATGGAGATTGGGGCTGGGATTGCGGAGGAAGGAAGGAACATTAGCATGCAGCACCGACCCCCCCCCCCTTTATATCTAAACGCTCATCTTCGGCAGTCCATAACAAATGTTTTAATAGTTCGCTGATAATTAAATGACATGAATTGAAACGTTTGTCAGCCTCCTGATTAGTTATTTATGGGGGGTGGCTCTGGATGCTGCACGGGGAGGGTGGGGGGAATAACACCTCCTGAGGCTCTCGCTCCATTAACGTCATACCGGGAGTCACCTTCAACTCCTGAGAGAAGTTATAAAGGCCTCCACCTGATTTAATGGCCAGGAGTTTAAGGAGTGCAGAAGACACGGACCGAGATGGAGGACAACATGAAACGAACGGAGAGGAAGCAAGCCTCCACCGGCGGAGATAATCAAACCATGAATCACTGGGGCTTACTTCAGACGGAAATAGAAACGCCGACCACCGGCAGTCCCCTGTCTCCGTATCTCCGCCGGTCTCTACCGTCGTGCAAATCGGCAGAATCCTCTGCGCCACGACTCCACGTCCGCTCACCGGCCCCCGTGGTCGCAGGGAATATACGCGCGACTGATGTGAAGCGGTGAGACGCCCTTATCGTGGAGATAAATATTGCATCTGAGGATAATTGTGTGTGACTGTGTCTCTGAAAGACTCCTGCGCCTCATTAATACGGCAAATGTACCGTGGTCTGTGACGAAAAAAACGAAACAAAAAAAAGAGCCGCCTCTCCTTTGCCGAGGTTTGCAGTGAAAAGAACACGTGTCAGAAACGTTCTAACGAGAAAGGTACTCACTTGGCTTCCAGCGCGAGAGCGATGACCCCTGCAGCCAGCGGAGCCGAGGCCGACGTGCCGGTGTGAGAGTCCGTGCACTTCTGGTGAAGGTCGGTGGTCACCTGGCACAGAGGACAGAAGACGAGTGACCACGCTGGACCAGGAATCAGACGGCCGAGGGACCTGAGCACTCGTCGCGACGGTAACTTGGAGCACGGCTGATCAAAGGACAGAGAGGGTGAGAGCTTCTCTCCCTCTCCTGACCCCCCAGGAACCCACGGGGAGCTGCCAATCTGAGCTCATGACGGAAAAGAGGCGAGAGCCCCGGGCCTGACACGCACCACCGAGAGTCCTGGGATTGGTTATTTATAGAGCAAACAAAGTGACAGTTGACGGATGTGCTTCCTCACACTTATCATAAGATAAGATACGTGCTGTAGAAAAGAGGAAAAATAAAATGCTGATAACAGGCTAGAAGTCAACAGGCGCGGCCATCGAGCCACTAGCCCAGCCCTGGAACTCAGATACACATCCAATAGAAAATGAATACGTCGACTGTATATACAAAAAGTAGTGGTTTTTTGAGGCATAATCTAAAATGATGCAACAACCTAGTGGCTAATGAAGCAGACTCACAACCGAAAAGATGCAGGAACCGACAAGGTGCCGCTGAGGTCCCCTTGATCAGGGTACCGTCCCCACACACTGCTCCCCGGGCGCCTTTCATGGCTGCGCACTGCTGACTAAAGTGATGATTAAAAGACACATTTAGTTGTTCCCCGTGTGCTGTGCTATGCCGTGTATCACAGTGACAATCGCTTCACTTTCGATGGGCTTCTTTTAGCATTTGGAGGCCTATAGTTTTTGCACCCTGAATTGGATTTGCTAATCTTCTGTTACTAATCTACTCATCCACATGTTCACAGTCTTTGAGGCTTACAGTTATGATCTTCATTAGGAAAATATATATCCAGTCTCATACATATTTGATTCAAGATTAAAGAAAAACCGCGTCCATGCCAACTGAATGTAAATCTCTACTGAGCACTGTGCTGTTTTCCCAGGCTGCAGCTAATTTTCATGTACAATAGAAATGAGATGCCTTAAATGACATAGAAAGCATTGAATGTTATTTATTAAAATGAATGGATAATAAATTCCATTTAAACTTTTTTAGAAACTCTATTAGATTAGTAATTCTGCATAAATGGCCATAAATAAATAAAAAATGAAGGTCAAGAACCCCTGCTCTAGGCAATAAATAGACACAAAATACAACCAATGACACAACGGAAGAGTTGACTTGTGGATATGCTGACCTGTCAAAAGTGATCATTAGTGTTGTAGTCAAGAGAAGACTCCGCAGGGAAGTGTCCTGGGCCTATAGCTCTACTTCTTGTTTACACATGATTGTCTGGCCAGACACAGCTCCAACACAATCATCAAGTTCACTGACGACACCACCATTGTGGGCCTGATCACCAATAATGATGAAATGACCTACAGAGAAGAGGTGGGACTCTTGGTCTCTCTCAATGTCAGCAAAACTAAGGAGCTAGTAATGGAGGTCGTAAACCTGACTTTGTCTATTGGTCTAACTGTAAGCACCATATATATATGTATGTTGTATTAAACACTTATTTGTAAGCTGAAGTTATTGAAATGTATTATTTACATTTACAGCATTTACCAGACGCCCTTATCCAGAGTGACTTACAATCAGTAGTTACAGGGACAGTCCCCCTGGAGCAACTTAGGGTTAAGTGTCTTTCTCAGGGACACAATGGTAGTACGTGGGATTTGAACCTTCTGGTTCATAGGCGAGTGTGTTACCCACTAGGCTACTACAACCCCTATTATGTATTGTATTATGTATTATGAAATGACCATTGTTGCATGCCTAAGCACACACACACATAGAGGAGATGAGGCTTGTCCTTGAGGCGCTCAGAATGGTGCCTCCCTTATCTGACCTCACAAGGACCCTGGGTGCGAACATAAATCTCAAAACAAGCATCTAATGCATTTAAATGAACCGTACATGCAGAAAACATGGATAACACAAACACATTTTCTGTGCATACTGAAAGATAAGAGGCTCAGCCGACAGAAGGACTTGACTTCATCCAGGAATAATTACAAATTCCAGGGAAATGCATAATTATGAAAGTGAAAGGGACGTGATTGTCATTGTGACACTCAGCACACGGTGCACACAATGAAATGTATCCTCTACTTTTAACTTCACAGAGACTGTACTTCTCAAAGGGACCTAATAATATTCGGCAAATTGATTCAAATCACAAGTTAAAACACTTTTGCCATGTATATTAAAGCTATTTATTTTATATAAGCTATTTTATAGAAGCGTTAAAAATATTACATAACTGTCCTAAACATAACTTTTGCGTACATGATACATTTTTCCATTTCGTGGTACTTAAGGGGCAACGTAGTAGCAAGCTAGCTGCTTACAAAAAGCAAAAAAATCTCCCACTGAACAAACTATGCGTGCATATACGATATTCTTTGTTTCTTTTTGCGTGCATGCTTCTCACTGGTTGCATTTGAATTTAGGCGCGTATTAAATATTGATACTGTTCAGTGGGGATGTGCTGTTTTCTCTTTTTTCTCCCCATCAAATCGAGACCACTATGCCCGAGACCAAGACAAGACTGAGATCAAATGGCATTGAGACCAAGACCACAAAAAAAAAAAGAAAAGAGAAGTACAACACTAGTAATCATGTCGGCTTGCGTCTCAGTGTCAGAGCAAGGTTGTTAGGAGACGTAGCGCCGCCCTACGGGCCCACAGGATCTGCGGGACAGATGTCCACCCTCCACAGATCCCCGGGAGGCGCCGCGCTGAAGGTTGTTTTAAAGTTACCCGAGCTGTTTTAAAGCTGCCACACAGATGCGGGCACGAATGGCGGAGAGTGAAGTCGGTGTGGCGGCCGCTGGCAGATGCCAGCCACGCCTGTGCCCACAGCCCCGTGCCGAAGGAACTACACGTGCGTGGACCCCCTCCCCTCCAACACCCATCCATTTAACCCGGCTGTCCGCTGCTGCTGCTGGAAGGAGTATGTGTACTACACACACACACACACACACACACACCTTGCACCACAAGCCTGGTAAATATAGAAGTGTGTTGTGGAGAAGGTGTGACAGCAGCACTGCTTCTGACAGCTGAAGACAGGAGGTGTGGGTGTGTGAGTTTGCATGGGAGTGCTGAGAAGCAAACAAGCATTGCAAAGTGTGGTTTTAGGTGTCAGACTGAGTACACTATGCATATGTGTGTGTGTGTGTGTGTGCTTGTGTAGTGCTTCTACACTCTGAAAGTGCACATGGATGTTTATGTGTGTAGAAATGTTTGGATACGTGCGCATATGGCAGTGTGTGTGTGTGTGTGTGTGCGCTTGTGTAGTGCTTCTACACTCTGAAAGTGCACATGGATGTTTATGTGTGTAGAAATGTTTGGATACGTGCGCATATGGCAGTGTGTGTGTGTGTGTGTGTGTGAGAGTGTCGGTGTGACTCACGATCTGCTTCTCGTCAGCGCCGCCGCTGCTGTATGTGGTGGCGAGGGTGGAGGAGCAGGCTTCGCTGTACCACGGCACCTTGCCCTGCTGGGTGGTGCTGCTGATGGACAGGGTGTAGATGCTGTTGGTGTAGCCGTCGCAGTTGCAGCTGTCCTTCTCGCGGCCGCCGTTCCCCGACGCCCATACGAAGATGGAGCCCAGGCCGCCGCGGCCCTGCAATCCCACACCCACAGAGGCACGTTAATTCATCTCCTTTTTAAACTCTCAAATGCATACACACCCGCACAAACACACAACCCCCCGGCCAATCTGTGTTCTGAATTCCGTTTGTCGTTTGGTTTTTATGCAGCTCGGCGTTTCAGGGAGGCTATACGTGGAGACTCAGCGGCTCCTTCACTCCCGAGTGCTACTGATGTTCTTAAAGGCAGATGGCCTCGCATCGTGCGCTGCCACGCCGGCGTGTCTGCACTCCAGCACATCGCACATCTCCCTTCCGTACACGCCGTTATCGTTCGTTTTTCTCACCGTGGCAAAGGCACTTATTTTATTCTTTTATTTTTGGATCCTATGGATGTTGAATCCTGGCTGCAAAACTTCCTCCCCCAAGGGAGAAATATTCCAACTTGCAAAGAATGTTTAAAAGAGGATGAGCTATTCCACCGTACATTCATACGCACACACACACACACACACACACACACACACACACACACACACACACAGACATGTACAACAAGTGGACCATTGTAGGCTTCCTGGAAAAGGACACAGGCACAATAAGAAAAGTCTAGCAATACTGTTATTTGCTCATTAAATTAAATACAAAAAAACAAACATAAATGTCCATGAAGGTCACGAGACGCCACCGACTCTGGTTCAAAAAGCCCAACAGCCGCCCAGAAATACTAATCTGCCAGATTTACCACCCCAAGGTCCAGAGAGGCTTCATCCTCTATGTAAAGTCACTCTGTTCTGATTAACTGTGGTCAGCGGTTTTAAAACTGCCCCGGTGCAGGATTTCGAGATGTTTGTGTTTCCCTGGTCGAACGGAGGAGACCGACCTCTGCAGGCCCCCCCCCCCGCCCCGCCCAACGTTAAATAATCCAGGAGAGAATTAGCTGGCCGCCATGCGCTTTCTCGAGGCCAAGATGCAGAGACGCTCTTCACTGTGCTGCGAAAGACAGGGTTGAGCCTGGCTTTCCAGCTGGTAATGTACAAGCAAAGCGAAGGCGCTTTATTTCCCCTTAATGACTAACCCAGGGACAGGAGTGGCCTCGAGTAAAGCCGCCGTAAAGAGCACGCGGCGCAGCGCGTTAAAATAAGCGGCATGCAAATACCCCCCAGCTGCTTTTCCTCCGACCCCTGCCGGGGCGTAATAACAGTTCGAGCGGGAACAGCACGTACTGCCGGGCACCTTCAGCCGACAACCGACAGAATAACGCAGATCCCGCAAACCGGACCCGCCGAGGGGGGACACCGAGCCAAAGGACGCGGATCTGAAAAGGAGAAATTATCTGGGGGGAAAACAGCTACAGAACGACAAAGGAACAAAAGAGCAAGGGAGGGAGGGGGGATGAAAGAGAACCAGAACCACAGAGAGGGCTGATACAGATCAAGAGAAGGAAAGAAACAGGGAGAGGGAAGGAAAGAAAGACTGCTTGATTATGGAAACGGCAGAAAGAGAAAAAGTCGAGGAAAGCGGCAGACAGAAAATGAGACAGACAGACAGACAGAGGAGGGGGACGGTGGGGTGGCTCTGTTCTCTTGCCTCCTGCTGTGCACCTTCAGACTGAGTCAAATGTGGGAGACACACGTTAAAAAAAAAGAAAAAGAAAGAGAGAAAGAATCAAATCTCCAAATATTTGTTCTTTTTTTCTAATTTCAGGCCCTCTGGAGCTTTTCTGCCAACACGTGTTATTGTGTTTTTCCTGTAAGGTCTTATCCCCCCGTGACAGAAGGCGTCATTCATACATCCATTCTGCTGAGCTCTGTTCAGCGATAAGCACAAGGAGAACAGAACTCAGCAGCTCAGATAACACCGGGTACAGGTACAGGGGAGAGCTGCAGAGAACATAAGTTATTGCAACACTAATATGCAATCAATACAATCGATTAGAATCAACTGTTAAAACAACAGTTGTCAGTAGGTTTACTAATCGGTTAGTTACCAGGAAAGAGCTTCAGATGAGTCGAAACAGAAATCTTCGGCTACATCAGAATCACAATCAGAATCGTGTTTATTGGCCTATCAGGTGCAAGCACATAGAAGGAATTTGATTCCGGTAGATGGTGCCTCTCAAGTACAGCAAACAATGTGTAACGATGTGTGTAAGTGTTACTTGTACGGGTTGTAGAATATGTTTATGCTGTTATAAATATATACACTGAATATAAATATAGGTATGAATGTACATGGGTCTATAAGTGTGTATAGATGAACAACGTGCAGTACAATAAATACACAAAAAATCTAAATCTTATAAACATAAGAGTGAACATAAAGTGCAGTGCAATGTTAAGTTTAAGGTGTTTAGGAGGGAGATGGCGAGGGGGAAGAAGCATTTCCTGTGTTGGGTGGTCCTGGTCTGCAGGCTTCTGTAACGTCTGCCAGAGGGCAGCCGGTCAAAAAGTCTGTGACCTTTTCCTGGATCTTGAGAGGTACAGGTCCTGGATGGAGGGCAGGGGGGCACCGGTGATCCTTTCTGCTGCCCGTACAGTCCGCTGAAGTCTGATCCTGTCTCTTTTTGTGGCATGACAGTGTTTTAACGACAATGACTTCCTCATTGTTCAAAGGTGATTGGAATTTTTTAAAATTGAACAGTTTAGATTTATCAGATGATTCTTTTTTTCAGCTAAAAAATCTAAAACAAACAAAATAAAACCACATTATTGTGTAGCTGCACTGAATGAATGTTTTAAAATCTCTACCGTCGATTCATTCCCAGTTCCTCAGTTACCATGGTTATCGTCAAATCTGACTCTTACATTTGGCCGTATCAAAACTTGACACTAGTTTATCTAATTTATTGTACTTTGCAGGGAAGTATGACAACATTTCGTTTCAGATTTTTGGTCCCAACCCAAGTGTGTGGGTGTGTGGCCTAAGATGGTGACGGACCTCTGTGACCCCACGCAGGAAGGCCTCCTTGGCCAGTTTGGCAGGACCATCCACTGTTTTCCCATCATCCTCCGGTCCCCAGCTGGCGCTGTAGATGTGGATGTGCTGAGAGTTTAGGCTCAGAGACTTGGCCTCCACCACATCTGTCACCTCCCCGTCCAGCATCCGCACACCTGCCAGGAAAGACGTAAAGCGGCGACTGAGAAGGGTGGAAGGAGGCGGGGCGAGAGAATGAGAGTGGGGGGGGGGGGGGGGGGGGGGGGGGTAACAGCTTTCTGCTCGCCCGAGCGGAGCTCTACAAGCAAGGATAATAAAAACTCGATCGGAGCGTACCAGAGATGATGAAAGAGGCAGAGAGAGATTGTGAAGGACAGAAACATTAATAAGGCTAAATGACACATGAATAAATGAAGACGAATCGCCGTGGAGGGAGACCGGGGGGGGGGGCGGGGCTAGGCTTCCCCGGAGACTGGACGGAAGCTAATCTTTGACTTGAAGTTAAGTTTCCCTCCGCAGAGGCCCTGACCCGTGGGCAGAGCTGCGGTGTGACGGAGCGGCGTTTGCTCCGTTCTCTCCTTCATTAGATCCGGGCTGGCTCCATTTAACAGGAAAAATAAACACGGGCACGCGCTGCCAAAAAAGGAGACAGATTTACGCGCCGCTCACCACCTTCAGCTGCTGCTTGGAGATGGAAGCGATGGGCTAGAGACCTTTTTTTTTTTAAAAGGAGGGGAGCTTTCATTCAACAGTGGCACACAACATGGACGCCACTGGCCTTCTGCGGAGCCTCAGGCACAAGCGCACCTGGACCAAACATGCACAAAACCAGGTTACACCTTCCTGATGCTTCCAGAAATCTCCCTCGCTTTCCATTTCCACTTATTAATAAGCAAGGTCGCCCCTGGACACACACACATGCACACACACACTGCTGGACCACACTATTCACTTAGTGGATTCGTGTTGGGGTGGAAACCCCGCACCAACGCGGGCACAAAATCCACAGTCAGGAATCAAATTCACAGTGAAAGCCAGGAATGTCACCTACGTAAATTAACGAAACGAGTTTTACACTTTTTTTTTTTTTTTTTTTTTAATAAACTTGTCGGATTTTCCGCTGACTTTATTTCTCATTTCATTAACTCCGTCCTGGCGCACACTGCTAATTTGCAGACACATTTGCAGACTTAAGTGCTCGGATGATAAATAGAAACTCTAACAAATACAAATTCAGTCGCTTTCTGTGTGACCGCCGCTGTTTCGAGTCGACTTCGCTCACCTCCGATTTTGGCGTCGTACGCCACGCCCACTCCGCAGATGCCGTTGCTGGCAACCGCTGCCACTTCTCCTGCACACCTGGTCCCATGCCTGGATACAAAAAAACATAGGAGACATGGGGAATTAAAGACAGGTTTTATATGATGTAGCGTGTGGCCCACGTTCTGAGTAACCATTTCTGACACCCAGAAGACAAACTGTAGTGGATAAGTTTAAAATGGGTGGAGCCTGCGGGGGATGACTGACAGCTACCTTTTTGACCCTGCTCATCCCTACATATTAAATAGCTCCAGGAAAACCTGTCCCAAAGACATTTTTCAAAATGAACTGTAAACCTAATTAGCCTTTTTGACACTTCTGAGGAAAACGTGATGGTAAGGAACAAACGAAAGAGGGAAGAGAGAAGAGAGAATCCACCACCAATTTGTAAGGGGTTGCGTTTTTTCAGTGCAGACTTTCAGGGACGCTGGATGAGGCCATCGCGGGCCTGGAGCGAAGCAGGCAAGAGACCACTGGAGCACATCTGCAGCCCGGCTCCCATTACACACACCGACCATGAGAGAGACAAGAGCCCTTCTGGATACAGCAACATATGAGATGTTATCAAAATGCAGAAGCAACCCTTCAAAAAAAAAAAAAAAAGAGAGAGAGAAAAGAAAGGAAAACGCCTATTGGCTTTGTGAGGGGAAAGCGTTCATCAGATTTCCCGACAGGCAGAGAAGATGGGATTTCAGTGGCCCCACTAAAGGGCGCTGCCATTTCTGAGCTGCTCTTCATACCGCAGACGAAATGAATCTCCAAATTTCGTGTGCAGTCTGAGTGCAAAACAAGTAATTACGCAGGTAATTAAGATCTAACGCTGATAACGCAGCACACATCTGATTCATGTCCTTTCATAGGACATGCTGTGAAAATGTAATTTGAGGAATTACAGGCCAATCCATTTGATAAAAATCAATGAATATTTAAAGGTACTCTGAACACACTCATTATTAGCAGCTCACACCACTGTGCATTCTGCCCATTAGTGCGCATGACAACTCTATTCTGCGATGGTGTGCATTAGGATGCATTATTTGCAGTCGGCCGAGTGCGATTATCTTATTGCAATTGACTGACGTTTCATTGGTTTACTCATCTGCAAAATGGCAGCTGTAAACAAGGGTCGCTGCCGCGAGGTCATCTATGGCGGCAGGAAAATTGTGCCTCAGTGTCGGGGAGAAAATCAGATCTGAGGTCAGTAAGCTGTTCTGTGGCAAGGCAGAAGGGATCATTTTAAAGTCTTGAAACGGCTCTGACAGCACATACGTGAAATTCGCACCCACCAGGGCGCCAATGAGCCACAAGGTCAATGACGTGGAGAGTTTCAGGAGAATTCCACATCTGCATGGGCTGGTCTGATTAACGATATCAGGTCAATAAAACCAAATGAACAATGATTAGGGAAATCTAAGCTAATAAAATGAAAAACCGGTCACATGGTGTACGTCAGTACCATGACATTCTAGATCTGGTGCCACTAGGAACCGCTGTGACATTTTATTCTACAGGAAAAAAAAAATGCAAAACACAATCTCCTTCCCAAATTTTTGAACAGTCATTTTTCATCTTAACGTCGTTCCATAGGTGTAACGTCGGATGCTTTTATGAGGCGGATGTATCATGATGTATCATGTGCAAGTCGCTGCTGCAGGATACGTGCCTTCTAACGGCGCAATTTAAACACCAGCAGTAACAAGCAAAGCAGCTATTCAGACTCGCCAACGACGATACGATGAAATGCCTTCTGAGATCAGCCGACTGGCAGCGGCCCAACCATAAAAGCCATCAAATGATCATTTACTGTGAGCGTAGGAACAAGCTTGTGTCATCTCTCGCTCTCGCTCTCTTTCTCTTTTTTTAGCCCCATCTCATTTTAAAGTCGGACTACATCTGCAACATCCATTTAAATCAATCACTAGGACGGAGGCGGGAGAAGCCTCCATCTCTGCTCTGTTTCGGTCTCTGGCCTCGCCCTCACTTCATTAAATGACAGTCGCTGAGAATTTGGCTGGGTGGGGAAAGAACAAGAAAAAAAGAAGGAAGCGCATTCGATTGCAATCTTCAAGCATTAAAGGTACCCAGCATGCCTTCCTGCAATCAGTGAATTCCTCGGAACTGGAGGCTGCAGATGGGCTTCACGTCAATAAGAAAATGCTGAAAAGCAGAAGAAGGCCTGATGCGACATTGATGATGATGAAAAGGTTCTCTTATAACTGTAAATAATTACACCTCCCGATCTGGTGAGAGCCCTTTTGTCAAAGCACTAGAGGTTGTTCAATAGTGCCTTCAGGACCGCTTGCTAGCCTCAGCTCAGCTTTGGTGGCTTCGTGTATCGCTTCAACCCAACATTGTGCAAATGTGACAAACACACACAAAAACGGCAAAAATCTCATGTTTCCTTAACTAATCTCAACAAGCACAATCTTCCAAAATTAGGAGTTCGAAACCACCCAACCTGGCAACACTGGTCGCAACATCCTGTCTCCTCAGTCCTCCACTGTTACCTCCATTCAGCTTCTCTGTCCTACATTCACACCATTTATCAGACGCCCTTATCCAGAGAGACTTACGATCAGCAGTTACAGGGACAGTCCCCCTGGAGACAATTTTAGGGTTAAGTGTCTTGCTCAGGTACACAATTGTTTTAAGTGGGATTTGAACCCGGGTCTTCTGGTTCATAGGCCAGTGTGTTATCCACTAGGCTATTGCCCTACACTCTCCTCACAGCACATCTGCTGCCAAAACAATTTCGAGAATTTTATTGAAGAATTCGAAATGGCGATCATAAGTAAAATCTTAAGTAAACCCTGGAAGATGTCAGGTGTCAGTGTCAGACTCGGCATGTGTTTGCGCCCCAACTAGCGAAAATGCAGAAAGTGTCGATGGACACCGGAGGGGAGGAGATGATTGAGCCTGGCATCGCTTGTCAGGTGCAAAATGCCATGAATGCTACAATTATACGGCGTCAGCTCCCTGCGGTGACACACCGCTGAAGCCGAGGCCTCCTTAAAAACACGCTCCGGGGTGTCCTCCTGAACCACGGCGCCGCCGCTTTGTCCCACGTCCTTCCGCTGCCTTTTCCGTGGTTCAGGGTCAGAGCTTTTTCACATTTTAATTAAGTGAAAATGCTCCAATTTTTCATTCACTCAAGACTGGCCGTGCCCTATTTGGGAGGCGGGTAATGCTCTGGAAGATGTAGGGTGATATTAAAATGCACACATATCCTAATCAGGCCACTGGCAGCCTGGCGTGTGTTCGAGTGGTGGAATTGGTCCATGCCTTCCGTGCGTCTGTAGCTGGAGCGAATGCAGCTGGATTTATGCCCTGCTAAAAGGATTAGGGAGTTTTCCAGCCAGCTAAATACAGCCCGAGGCCTGCGCCTCTGTGTCCCGCTCCTTCTGCAGGGACTGAAAGGCTGGGCCAGAGCCTGCGCCGGCCGGAGTCTGTGGAGCGGCTTCATTTCAGCGGCCCTACAAATCCCATTCAAGGTTCCACAATGAATGCCTCCGACCTCAATGTGGCCCTGAGAGGGGTGCGGGGCTCCCTGTTTCCTGCTAACCTGGTGCAACATCCCAATATACATACAACATCCCACTTCACGGGTCCGGTTCATCAGGGTCGTACCATTCTGAATTAAAATGGGAATCTTTTTAGCTAACAATTTCCTCAACACACATTCAATAACGTTAGTTCTAAGATGCAACAACACAGTAAGAGAGTATTAGATTATAAATCTTGGTTTTTAATTGGTTTTATGTAGTTGATGACAACATGCCACTGGGGATGCACGTGACAGTGTGTTTCTTGGAGCCGGTCCCAAGCTCGGGTAAATGGGGATGAAAAAAAATAGGAGTGTAAGGAAGAGCATCCGGTGGAAAAATTTGGCAAAACCATTTATGTTTTCAACCAACCCAATTGATCCTCTATGGTGACCCCTAACAGAAGACAATTACAACATTTGATGAAATCCATGATGTTAAAAGACATTTGAAAAAAAAAGGAATAGAAAGGAATTGTTCATAAAATAAAATGAGGAGGTTATAGCTGGGGGGTCCTGAAATTATAACTTCAGCCATAAATGAAGAAGAACCCCAGTTGAGTTATGAAATAGTTGTGTTATTAAAGTGAGTTCAGTACAGCAGTGCTGAACATATTTTGTCATTTGCGTCACATATTTGTGGAATCAACGTGTAAAAGATTTTTCTGAGATAAGGAAAGGACAGAAACTGTCAGAATCGGCAGTGTTCTTGATGGAATTTGAGCCGAGACGTGAATTGAGACAGTGACTTTTTTTAAGACTGTTTATGGCCTGCATGCCATTTCAACACAGAGAAGAGGTCGGGTTCATCCGCGATCTGCAGCGCGGTCCAAAGGGGGCTCAGAGAAATGTCAAGAGAACCAATATAAAAAAGGGCAATCTTTGCAAGAACCGTTAAGAGCCAGCGAGGAGTGTTACCGTCTCAGGTGGACGCTCGGATGGCTTAGGCAATCTGTTCTGCTGAGGAATCGGCGAAATAATCAGCTCATGGCGGGGGGGCGGGACAAGTGCGGTACAATTTCTCAGCGCTCTGCAATGCTGCCTGGCAATTAGCTGCAGGATGTAGACTATTGTCCTCCAAAACTCCAACAGAAACATGAACATGGGGATGGTTGGGGAGCCGCTGAACTCCAGCCAGAGATTTGACTCAACTAAGCTTGCCACGACGAGCCCCGAGCCACGTGACCGCTCAGGTCCACCGACACAGAGAGTGGTTGTCCGTGTAAGTTCGGCACCGGCAGAGATAAAACGAAGCCCCTCTGAGTTCCTGTTGGGTTCTGGTCATGCCGGGTCGCTGTGGTCCGTCACATTGAACTGAGCGTTTTTGCACCCTATGGACTGTAATCTTTATTAAAATGTCAGAATGTTTAGTCCCGTATGAAGATGTAAGGCACTGCAGTACCAGTCAAAAGTTTGGACACTGGTGGTTATGGAGACTTAGATGGAGGCCATTTTAAGTATGTTTGATGAATCATCTTTTTCCAGAGTCACCTCTTTTTAGGGTGGTAGTAGCCTAGTGGGTAACACACTCGCCTATGAACCAGAAGACCCAGGTTCAAACCCCACTTGCTACCATTGTGTCCCTGAGCAAGACACTTAACCCTAAGTGTCTCCAGGGAGGGACTGTCCCTGTAACTACTGGTTGTAAGTCGCTCTGGATAAGGGTGTATGATAAATGCTGTAAATGTAAATGTCTTTTTAAGTTCATGACTGCTTTGTTCACTATTGCTAACTTAAGAGATGACAAGACTTTCTGCCTTGTTTGCTATTTTTCTGTTTAGTACATAACCTCATATGTCATAGTCCCATGCCTTCAGTTTTGTTCTATAAATGCGAGACCCATACATTTCCAAACGGTTGGTAATGTACATCCAGAATGCACCACTGGGAACAATATCTTAATTCAAACACTAAAGGGTTTCTCTCTTCAAGCAGGTCCATCTAGTGGTGCTTTCTTATTTCACACTGACTTCGTACTGAAAGTTACAATTTGTCAGATTTTTTTCATTTGTTTTTATTTCTTTCTTATGATTTCCATTCATTGGATTATCAAAGCCTCAAAAAGGCATTGACTGCAAGCCTATTCATTTTTCAAACGCACATCCACTTTTCCTGTCAGCAGAAGCGTGTTGCTGCTTTCAACTGCACCGAAGCGTGGCTGGGAGAGTTGAGGCTGTCAGTCCTCTGGTCAGCAGAGGTATCTGAGAGGAGCAGAGTTAGACTGTCCTGACCCTGCTGCACTCACGGAACAGAACAAAGCCCCTCACGCTCCCCAGATCAATATTATTGACACTGGAGGGAAGAGATACCTTCTTGAACAGTGCGCCTTCCTGCCGCGAAGCCAGAGCACAAAAGAATTACCTGCATGGCTGGAGATGGATCCCATGAATTTAGAAATGTTCCGAAAGATATCCAGCAGGTTCTTTTTATTAAAAAAACAGGAGTACAGACCACATGTCGGTCTCTCTCGTTCTCCCTCTCTCTCTCTCTCTCTCTCTCTCTCTCACACACACACACACACACACACACACACACACACACACACACACACACTCTTACTGATGCAGGAAATCAGCATGAATACATATTGAATTCAAAACGCAGCCTTCTGTGTCGGAAATACAAATGCGGTGGCCTTCGCAGGACGCCACGCCTGCCCCGCCTGGCATGAATATATTCATACAATCTTGTCGGGCAGCGGTGCTGCGCCCCTCTCTCGGGAATTACAGAACTCATCTGGTGTCACTTCACCACAGTTCACACAAAGTGGCGGCAGTTCACCGCTATTGACACAAGACGCAAATTTACTTCTCATTTCACGCTGCCAAATTGATACGGCTCCAGATAATCGCTCTGACAGCAGGAGAGTGTGTGCACCGCCGCGCGTTTCCTGTCTGTTTAGGTGTTGTTGAGTCTCGGAGATCCGAGTGTCATCCGGCTTCCCGGGGATTCTTTTTTTTTTTTTTCCCCGCCAGCCTGCAGGGCCGAGCGATGTGTGCTTTCATCAGACCAGGAGGCCGGCCTCAAACGCGCCTCGAACTGGTCTTCAGTGCGCCGCCGGGGATGAAGACGGAGCGCTTCGACAGGGAGCGGGGGGCACAGACCGGCCCGCGTTCAAACGCTCCGTTTTCGCTCCTAATGTTTTCCTAAAGTCTCCCAAGCCACCCACAGTTGAAAATGGATTCAAAACTTTAAACGCAATGGCGGCAGCACCGAGAAACAAGGACGGAACGGCTCCCCTCCCACGGCAGGCGGATTCGGGCCTAATTCCCCCCCCCCGCGTTTCACCAGAGGGCTGGTGTGAGGAGAACCACGGAGCTCTGGGCTCCGTCTGCTTTCATGAGCTCAATCTCTTATCACCCATCCCCAAACCAATCTCCAAAACACAAGCCTGACAAACTCAGAGCTTAAAAGCTTTAAAGGTTTTGAAACGAAGCAAAATTGTGATTCAAACATCCATCAGAATTGCATTTATTGGCCAAGTATGTGAGCAAACACATACAAGGAATTTGATTCCAGTCAATGGTGTCTCTCAAGCACAACAGTATAAAACAGCTAAAATATACAATATATGCAAAATATCCGCTATACAGAAAATACAAAAATTACAGAAATAAGGCCACAAGTGTACATTAAGTGCTGTCGGAGTGGTGGAGGATTTGCTGAAGATTTGATCAATAAACTCAAGCAGCAGATGGCAAAAACTGAAGAAAATGTGTGTGTGCTTAATAATGTGTTTGATTGTCTGTGTTATCTAAGTTTTTCTGCAGCTGCAGTTAGTTACAATGCGTTTAAATGATTTGCGCTCACTCCCAGGATTCGTATGGAATTCGCCAAGGACATTCGCCCCGTGACTTCTGTATGCTTAAGCATACAACAATGATCAATTCATATTACATTTCTATAACTTCAGTTAACAAATAAGTGTTCAAAATATAACATGCATATATGTATAGTGCTTACAGTTTTATATATGTCTCCAACAAATATCTTATTTATCTGTGCACCTTCATTCACACACAAAGAGTTAGACCCAAAAGTGTGCGAGTTCACTGAATGTAATCGCACATCTGTCATCACAACACGGCTCCTAGCTGCTGAGGCCTGGCCAGTAAACAGTTCTTACAATTAAGCATTGTGCACCCACTGTGTGATAGTCGGGCCTACCAACCCTCACCATAATTTATTAGGCCTTGGGTGGGCCTTGCTAGTCTTATCTCATTTCTTCCCATACCTCCCAAGCCTTGGTTGGCCTTCGAACTCTAGGACAGATGTGCATGAGAGCGCATGATGTCACTGAAAGGGTATATAAAGTTTAGACTGAACCTGAGTGGAGGGTCATGCTCTGTGCCTGCTGCAAAGGCCCACAGACATACTATGCGATTAAAAAATAGATTAACAGAGATATTTTTTTTATCGCCCGATAAGAGTCTCACGTTAACGCAGCACGTTAACGCCGATAACGGCCCACCACTAATATATATACACAAATTACACTGTAAAAGTTAAGTAAATAAATATAATTCTTTGGATAAAAGTGTCTTCCAAGTAAAGTAAAGTAAAAGTAAAGTAAAGTACAAGTCTTGTTGGGGACAGAACAACTGCTTCTGCACTTGGATCTCTTATTACACTCTTAGTAAAGTACAGCCCCTGAAGGCTCTATGGAGAACGAGACGGGTTAATCGTTGCTCAGGGCGGCTGGTCCAGGGAGTATGGTCCAGGAGATCTGAGCACGTCATGCCAGGAGCACGGAAGCACGGTCGACTCCTCACTGCTGAACTGCAGAAGATTTGTGAGGCGGGTAGACTGCGGGCCCCGAGGGTCACCGATCGTGGAAAGACACACGCCTACGCCATGTGGTGCAAGCTGAAAGAGTCATGCCACTGGCCACTCGACACCTACTCTCTTTACGCCGGTGCTAAAAAAACTCAGCAAACGGACAAACATATCAAAGTGCACAATCACTGTGGTCTGAAGCAATGCCTCCCGAGTTGGGTGTGAACCTGGCGGTGGTGTTGGAAGATTCCAGACACAAGCTTGTTATCTCCCACGGAGCCCCCGGCGACTGCCACCTTCTCCCTTTATGCTTTATACCAGCCCTCAGCTCCAATTACACTGCTGCATGCAAATGGCCGAACTCTCGGAGAGCGAAGCTTCACCGCATCAGACATCCCTGCCTGTTATGCTTGTTTGTTTGTGGTGTGCCGTCGATGAACGAATTCAAAAATAATTACCGACCGAAGGATGTGGGGCGCTCTCTTTGGCATTCTGATTCCAAAATAAACGAACGTGTCGAGATAGCTTGAGAGTGGCCTTGCCAGAGTTACGTGTGCCGACTGGCAAAATCACTGGTGTCAGACCACGGGTTGTGAGTGGAGCGCAGTCGTACCTGTTGTCATTGAGCTGTGTGTAGCGTGGTTGTGGGTCAGGGTCTCGGTCATTCACATCATAGCTGGCATCTGGGTCCTGGGGCACAAATACAAACACTATTTACTCATGCCTTGGTGATATGGTCTAAATATCGAATACCAAACTTGTAATAAACGAGAAAGCCAACATTTGACACAGTATGCAAATGTGTGACTGGAACAATTATAAACATATAAATACATAAAAATGTAGGGCTGTCGATCCATTAAAAAATATTAATTTTTAACACTTTTGTCATTGCAATAATCATGATTAATTACAATTAAGTATCCAGACTATTTAAAATTGCTGTCAGAAAGCGGCTCAGGCTGTGAAAGTGCACGGTACACACAGAAGGCATCACTTTGATGCTCCGTCGCTTAGAGTTGCTTGTGGTGCTGGTGGCTTAAAGTTAAAAAGTGTTGAGCATTTCAAGTGCGGCGCAAGCGCAAGCGAATCAAATACATTTATGCAAATTTGCTTACAAACGTACAGTAAACAAAATGCAGCTGCACTGATTCACTTTAATGTTGACAGCCCTATTAAAAATACATTATTATTTCTTTTTGAAATTTTACCAACTGTATGTGCGCATCCCAGACAACTACTAACTGTGAATATTGGAATATTGCATTTTCCTTATTCATCTCTTTGTACTTTTCACACTGCCATCTATCAGAAATGTGGTGTGAACCAGAAAAGTAAAACAAAAAAATATTCATTGTTATATACGTAACTTCTCAAATAATCAAATAACCCAGTCAATCAAGTGTAACAGTTGGAAGACAGACAGAATCTAATTAAGACGTGATTAGTAAATGGGCAAATTGGAACGTGAAAGATAATATTGATATTTGTCTGTAATTATTAATGCTTTATTATGCATGCAAATATGAGATATTTGAAAAATGGGTCAATATAAACTGTCACTATTATGTGAAGATATGTTCGAAATGCTGCCTGGCCCTATTCAAGCTCAATTTGTTTTTATACCTTTGACCTTTTGGTTATTGGTTTAGGTCTTTGTGTTAAAGAAGAAAAATCACTTGCATAATTCTGGGCCAGATCAGGGTGGTCTTTTTCAATGCCGTCGTCCAGGATGGTGACCACCACGCCTCTGCCAGTGTACCCTTGTGCCCACGCCTCCTTCACGTTCAGGTCGCAGTGGTTTGGGTTGTACTGAACAGAGAAATCCAGTCACGTCATGAGAAACGCAACACACAGAGTCACCATTTCAAACCAACATGCACAGAATTTGCACAAGACTTTACTTGCGGTGAAACAAACGTGTATTATGTGAAAAGTATTTCACTTGATGCCCCAGAGGCCGAGAACTGAAAAAGAATTCTCACTTGCCTGGTAAAATAAATAAATAAAATCAGTCTCGCTACAGGGCACCGTGACATTTTCATTTGGTTAATACTCCCCCCGAACCAGGGGAGTGCATGCTCGGAAGAGCTTTGCGGTGGGAAGCCCGTTGAAAAGCAACAAAGAAGAGGAGGAGGAGGGCAAGAAAAAAAAAAGACCTCACCACAAGCACATATCATTTAGTTTTGTTGGTGCTGCACATTTTGGGGCGTTCAGAGCACCAGTGCTAAGCAGGTGGGGATTGAAAAGCCGGACGCCAGTGCCGATTTTTTTCCTGACACCCTCAGGTAAATGGAGCCGGGGGCACTGAGAGCAGCTATGAATCGACTTCCTCTCAGCCAAAACAAAAACGGCCTTTAAGAAAAAGCTTTATGGGCAGAGAAAGCCGAGAAAGAGCCTATTTAGCTTTCAAACATGGTGGTAAAAGAAGAGAATTAGGGCATGGAGCATTCCCACTAATGTCACCTCAGCAGAAAAATAAAGTAAGAAAGTAAGTAAGGTGGATCCTACAGAGTTTGAACTACCAACCCAGCCCACCATATATATCATCAACCCTTGAACAAATTAATGAATGCAATTCTAACTTGCTCTATCATTGAGTCATGATTTCTCCAGAAACGATTTTTTTGCATATTTTGCATACTAATCTAACATATTTTTGCAATAGATCAATTGTGTTACATTTTAAAATATGATAAAAAATTTTTTTATAATTATAACATTCTATTGAAAATTATTACATCTATACAACTACTTACAAAACTATTATGCCTAAAATGTCAATGGAGGCGCTTCCCATTCAGTTGGGATGGGGTGGCATCATGCTTCACATTTATGTTGGTATGTGACAAAACACTGCTGCATTTACTGCATCCATTCAACACATTAAATAATTAAAATTAATTTAGCTATTAATGTGTTAAATGTGACAGCCCTAATATATATTATTGCCTTAGCTTTATGGCTTTATGACCAGAAATATCTTTCTGCACCAACTGTTCTATGAGATATTAATAAATATTCAGCAATGTCTGTCTCCTCTACTTCTTGCTCCTACGTCCCCTTGTTCACAGGGCTGATCACAAATTCAATATTCGGACCACGCTCGTTACCAAACCAGACATGCAAATGACAATGACTGACATTGTCATTGCTTTAATTCAAGCGTTCTGTTTCATGAAGACCTATGATGCATTATGATTGCTATCCTTTGGACTGGTTTGTTTCCTATATTGCTCATTCAGATGCTCCCAGTTAAAACCTGCATGATGATTACAGACAATCAACCAATCAGCATTCAGCCGGAAGTCAGTGCTGGAGTGACAGCCGTAGCTCAGAATTCCCTTGTTGACCTTGAACGTTTACCCTACATATTCAGCTCCGTTAACAAAAAAGGGGTTCCAACCCTGGCCCCAGAGGGTTCTTTCCCTGATCCACCACACCAGATTCAAAAGGAAAAATAATAAATGAGAGGAAACATACTGGAGGGTGCTTTTTATATTCTGTTGCCGAGCTTCACCCCAACAAAACGGGAGACGCCCCCCAGCAACCACTTGGATTTCAAACGTCCATGTCACGAAGAGAGATGTTCTCCTACAGGGATACGCCCACTCTTTATTTGCACATTATTACATGTGCATTTCCAAAGAAGACATTATGTTCACTTGCTCTGAAGAAAAAACGTGCCTTGGAGAAATGCACTTGATGGAAATTTACGGAACATTACTGCACATCATCAGCTTGCTGTGGATTATGGCTGATTAATGAGCACTCACCAGGTACCACTGCTGGGAGAACTTGGGGTCCGACGGCTCGGCGTAAACATCCCTCCGCCGCCGTGGCTTCGCCACCTGCTGCTCTGTCCACGTGACCTGCACACCCACACACACCAAAGCCGGTAAACACTAACGCTCATTAGCATGTGATGATGGGGCTGGGAGCGGAGGTTCACCTGCACGCACCATACACACACACACACACACACACACACACACACACACACTCACACACAGAGGCAAAAAAATAACTCACCATGCTGCTAATTTAAAGTTAAAAAATGTAAAATGCCCATTTATACGTTTAGACGCAAGTAAGACTGAAGTAAGCCAGGACACTTAAAGGTCCACGGTATGGACAGTAGGGCTGGGCGATCATGATATACTGTGGCATATTGAACGATTCGATCTTTATCACATAGTTTTCTGATAATGCTGTGCATGCAGTGCATTTGCAATACTGATTATTTTGCCTCTGCCAGTTTGCTGTAAATAATTTCAGTGTATAATCTCAGTAAAACAAAATTGAAGCAGCAATGATGCTCATCATGCTCCACTGTGCTGGTAACACTTATCGGTTTTCAAAGTTATCATAGCCTCCTCCTGGCTTACCAATCAGGATGCTGTTTGACTAGGGAATCAGAAACACACACAGTGATTCACACACACACACACACACACACACACACACACACACACACACACACACACACACACACACACACATTCTCTCTGTCTCTATTCCTCTCTCTCATTCCATTGTGTGAGTGCATGATGCAAACATTAATGTCTCGCATGATGGCTCTTGTTTGCTTGCTCTAGTTTTTGCATATTTTATGCAATTTAAGGACACTCTCAATACGTGGGAGATTTCCGGAACTTCTGGGAGACTTGGTACACCTGGCATGTCTCTGCTTACAAGTAACATAAAGTCAGACACAAAAGATGCTAATTTCTGACATTTTATCAATCGTGAAAAATGTCCAAGGCTGATCACCGAGATTGAGCTGAATTTTTTCATGATCATCAATCAAGATCGTAGAACCGCCCAGCCCTAATGGACAGAACCCTTTCCAAGGAGACAAAGAAAGGGTGAAAAAGATCGATGGCACTGTTTTCAAAATGCCGTAAAGCGCAGCGGTTAGCGTCTTCAGGTTAAAAAAAAAATTAAAAATGAAAGAACCACTGCGTTTACCTGTAGCTTGAAGAAGAGAAACTTGTCTTTCTGTTGTTGTGTGATTATTTCTGTCACCCAGAACACAATCTTTAATCATGTTTTAGTTTTAAATGGGAGAAGCCTGATGATTGACAGCTCTCACACATGCTACTTGCTTATACGTCACTTGCACAAACATCAAAGTTTGTTTTTCTTTATTGTTTTATGCACATATTTCTAGAAGTGGTAAACACGTTGCACGCTATGTGCGTAGTGCTGTGCTTAGTGACAGTTTGCAAACAGGGCCAATGCGGCTGAGTTTTCACAGAGCAATATAAAATGTAGTGCACAGGCTATAATCAATAAAGCCTTGAATGAAGCTCATACACTATCAGCCAAAAGTTCTGAGGCACTTACTCGGTGGTGGTTATGGAGACTATGGTGGAGGCCTTGGAAGAATCCAGAAACATATTTAGCATTTTTTGTAGCAGTGAAGAGAAGTACGTTTGATGAATCTGTTTTTTCAGTCGCCTCTTTACCTTCATGGCGGCTTTGTTCACTATTGTCATCAAGAGCCGCTTCATTAGATGCTCATTAACATGAGCGAATAATAAGAAAGTGTTTAGTATAACCCTTCAGAACTGTTGTAAACAGTCTAACAGGGAGAAGACAAGAGTGTGAAACGCTGCCATCACAGCAAAAGCTCCCTGCTTTGGAGATACTCAGATGTTAAACTTATTACCATGTTTGCTATTTTTTGCTTATTGCATAACCTCACTTGCGTTGTTCCATAGTCCCGTGTCTTCAGTTTTAAATACAAGAACCAATAAATGAGTAGGTGCATCCAAACTTTTAACTGCTAGTGTATTTGGTTTGGTAGTGGGCATGGTCCTGACACGTCTACAGCAGAGATCATTCGTATACGGAAGTACGGAGTGACATATAGACAGCTGGGGGTTTAAATGAGTCCAGGATGAGGAAGTTCTTCAGACTGGGTGGGTAGTTAATTCCTCCCCGCAGAAATACAGATAAATAGCAAGCGGCCCTTTTCCTTTCCTTGTACCTGTTTATTTCTGTAAATCTTAAAGATACAGACGCTGTGGTAGTGCAGAACCCTCCTCGTGCGCTACGTCTTATTTGTCTGAAATATACGGCCCGTATTGTTTTTACGATTTTGAGTTACACGGGAAATAAGTGCTGTTCAGAAGCGGTGCGTGAGTTCGCACTGTAGCTCCAGTCCAGACGACTGGGGGAGTTCTGAACCGGAACCCGGGGTTATCCACACAGATGGGCATTTTTCTGCCCGTCTTAAATCCTCAGCGAGCCGGCAGAGCCGGGCGGCAGTGGCTGTGTAATCTTTACACTAATCACCGGCAGGAGAGAGAGAGAGAGAGAGAGAGAGAGAGAGAGGGTGGGAAAAGAAAGGCCTTCTGGGAAAAGAAAATACATGAAACACGAACAGCGGAACATAAAAGCATAAATACGAGCCGGGCGTGAACGGCGTGTGTGTTTTAACTCATTAGCAAAAAGCGCCGGAGTCGGCCGAGTCGCAGGCTCGCTGTTAATGACCGTACGCGGGTTTTTTCCCCCCCGGCGATGCGGTCCGATACGTACGCGGGCGTTGAGTTATCTGGTCGGGAAGAACACGCCGAGGATGATGAGCGAGAGGCCTCTTCACCATTGCGCTTTATATAAGAAGAGATCACACCCACTCCCACAAAACACACGTATGTGTACGGCGCGCTCGGAATCCGGTGATTATGAGTGGCGTCCGGCCTCTAGCTGTATTGTTCGTCTGTTGTAAGGAGATTACGGGGGACGTTCTCCTCTCAGATCCCGCTCCTTTCGCGGACACTTGTCATGCAAATGAGCCGCCGATGACGACGGCATTGCGCGTTGGACTCCGGTGTTTGGGGAACGCTCGCTCGCCCATTTTAGAGAAGGCCTCGTGGCCTCGGCGGCGCGCTGCTTCTCGGCGCCGTCATTAGCATGCGCTCCGCCGACCGGCGGAGCTGGAGGTTAACCGCTGTGTGAGCAACTAAGAACACACACCACCTTCATCTGCAAGTGCTGCCATTAACACACACACACGCGCACACACACGCACGCACGCCACCTCACCCGTGAAGAAAGACAGACACGCGCTGCACCCGCAACAGCTCACACACCAGTAAACACACACACACAGGACACACCATACCACTTACCCACTGACCTAGACATGAAGAGAAACACACACACACACACAGACCCACTTTAAGTCATACTCATCCATTTTGTTACACAGACACATAAACACACCAAAAACAGACATATAGACACTCAAATCTATCTAGAAATGAACACGCATTGCTCACCTATAAGAATATAACACAATATACCACACACACAAAAACACACACGTACATTACTCCCATCTACACAAACTTTCCCCAGAGATGAGAGACACAAACACACAATACCTTCCCCACTCACTTCAACACAAATACAAAAATACAGTGAATAGAAAAATTTACACACATCTGAAAAAAAAATTAATGGTACAATTAAATTGGAGGAAAAAAAAGTTCAATACATTTGTTTGAATAAGTGTGCACACCCTTAAATCAATACTTTGTTGAAGCCCTTTTGGATTTAGTTACAGAATTCAGTCTTCTTCGCTGGAAGTTCTTGTAAAAGTGTCCTAAATCGGTCAGATTACAACAGAGCCTTCTCCAGGTCACCACACTGATTTTCTCTTGGGTTTAGGTCTGGGCTCTACACAACTTAGATTTTCTTCGCTTGAAGCTTTTTGACAGCTTCTTGACAAGAGTACTCTTGCCTCCTTTTCTGCACATAAAATTGGGTGCTCCATTTCTGGGTCGGGTTCATCAACATGCTTTTGACAAACATGTTATCGCTCCATCAATTTCCATCCAAACCAGATCAGAACAACAGAGAATCAAGACGACCTTCATGCCGAAGGCTGACCATCATTCGGCCCTGGTGGTGCCCTTGGTTAATATGACCCTGGTAACCAGGACTGCAAACAGGGAACGCTCGCTCAGTTTCTAAAAACATGCAATGTCCTTAATGGATCCAGACAAACGCCGCCGATGGCTGAACCATTCCAGGCTCTGGGGGTTTCGCTACAGTGAATTCGAACCCCTGTGCTCCAAATAGGTCAAAATGTTTTCCAAAGCCGGGCCTAAGACCGTCCAGGATAATTTCACACTCTGGCTTTCACGTCCACAGTTTTCATCGTAGATACCACTGACTCAATAATCCTTCCATGTCCATTCACCCTGCTCGAACCCGTTTTTTCAAATCAACACCTCATGACCACAGTTTTCACCGTGGACACCTATAACTCAACACATGAGCCCCTCTTGACATCCATTCACCTTTTTTCCCCCCAAGTGAGCCTGCCCCACTTTTCAACAACACCTCACGGCCACAAATAGACATGGTTGACATCATTTTCTCTGCTTTTCAAGCCACAAAGTACCATTTTCTAGTCTTTGAAACTTATAAAATGCTTGTAATCATACTTCAATACACCACAGAAACAAGATCTAAAAATACTGAAATATCAAACTTTGTAAAAACCAGAATTTGTGTCATTCTTAAAACTTTTAATTCACACGGCATTATGCTGTGGGTGCAGATAGTCGTCTGTGGTCCCTTTATTATTTCATTTTGTATTATGTAAAATGACCCACTGTGCACATGAACAGGGAAGCTTCTCATTCACTGTGAATTTCGGGTTCGGACCAAGATGTATCATACAGGTTTAAGTGAAACTCCATATTAGGGGGAAACTGAAGCCAATTCCCCCCAGACATCAGTAATGTTGAAATGCCTACACAGTGCTTACAATGCTTATATATTTTTTCTTCAGTCCAAAGAAAATGGTCATATATTTATGACATAATACATAATGCCTGAGTGGTAGTAGCCTAGTGGTAACACACTTGTCTATGAACCAGAAGACCCAGGTTCAAATCCCACTTACTACCATTGTGTCCCTGAGCAAGACACTTAACCCTAAGTTGCTCCAGGGGGGGACTGTCCCTGTAACTACTGATTTTAAGTTGCTCTGGATAAGGGAGTCTGATAAATGCTGTAAATGTAATGTAAAATGAAAAAAATAATACTGTTTCAAAACGTTACAAAAATTACACAGCTATACACTTCATGATCGTATAACAGAGAACTGTACTGAAATCTATCAAACTATGGCAGAGTTGATAATTCATATAGCCAGATTCACATTTTGAATTGCAAGGTTGAATTGTAAGTCTGTTGTTTCACTGTACTTGTGTGCAAAAAGCCAATTAAAATCCACACAAAAACTTATATTATTTCCCAATCTGAAAGCAGAATTGGTTTCTATGTCATATATAAAGATCATTTTTTGTAATTTGTGATTGACAAAGGTACATTTCACTGCATGGTGTACTTGTATAGCTCTGCAAATAAAGAAAAAATCTTGAATCTACTTAATATGAAATTGTGCAGCTCTGGCACAGACCAGAGGCTTATTGAGATGCTACAGCAGACCTTCAAAATACACAACTCACGCTTGAAGAAATAATCACTTCTCAGAGTCTGTGCACTTCTGCATGGAGGAGTGGAGCTGAATAAAGCGCCTCCCCTCCTCGGCTGCATCCTGACAGACGGATCAATATCTCCTGGAAGCGCTTGGTCGCAGTCATCTTCTGCTAATGACGGCCGCTGACGGTTATTGGGATTGAAAGCGGCGTCGTTTCCACACAGGGCTGTGTGCACGCAGTTAGCGCCGATTCGATTATGCACTGTTAAAGCTGTCATGTGTCCAACACTACAGCGTTGGTGATAATTCTGAAAATAGCTAACCACTCGCCAAAAAGATACAAGCACACACACATGCACTAGCGCTGCCCTTTTGTCTCATTATACTATTTTAAAAATGTCCCATTGAACCGTGTGTTTATAGAATCCTCCTTAATGAAATAATTGAGTGTGAAATCGTGTTGTTGAAAGTAATTGAACGCTATTAACAGCCCACACAGAACGATGTTCTCTCAACCGCATTCACCTTTTACCCTTATGCATTCGGACCTGTGTGTGTGTGTGTGTGTGTGTGCATGGGTTTACCTGTGGGTCTGAGTCCAGCCGGACATGGACGCCCTGGTGGGCGGACAAAGACCTTTTTGCCACCGAACGGTGCTGGAAATGGTAATAATCCCCAAAGACCTGAGAGAGAGAACGAGAGTGACAGATTATTCAGATTGCAAGGTCAAAGTCACGCCCTGCAATTAAACACTGATGGATCGAAGGAAATAAAAGCCCACGGGTTCTCCTGAAGGACGAAGGGCTGCGGCTTTAACCAGGCGCCCGCCGCGAGGAGACGCTGCCTAATCAACGGCGCCGCTGGTTTGAACTGATTGGCTGGGAAACCCCTGGTACCCGACCCCCCCCTTCGACCAGCGAGGGCACTTTCATTGCGCCCCTCGATTAATTAGGACCAGCTGATCATTAATAAGCCAACGATGCATGCGACAGACCAGAAGCACAAAAGCCTTCCCAGGAGGAGATCCCGGCCATGTCCAGGAACCCTTCAAAACGCTCCGATATGACCGCACATATATTCTTGCGTTGACGCTGCATAAACAACGAAAATAAATATTTTCCACTCGCCGGTACTCATAACATCCGATTAATCATGTCACAAGTGATAATGTCCCCGATTCATTAGCTACTCGTTACCCCGCCTCCAATAAAATGGCCAGACAAATGAAGTCTCGGCTCAATGTAATACAGAAATCCATTTGCCCCGAGTGGGACGAAGTGGTGTGAGGTTATCGATACTCCAGGGGCCTTATTTCGCACTTTGCTGAATATTTAGTTTTTCAATCATGAGACCAAAGCATACAAACACACATCACACACAATCAGATGTTCCTGGATATGAACAAGTACAGTAAAAAGTAAGAGTAAGGCCATTTTGCTGGTCTGCGTTAATTTGTTAAGTTATAGCGGTTAAATAAAAAAACGAAACAATAGTTTTTGTGCGTCTTGGTGCATTTTGTTCCTCTTCATGTTTAACACAGGACCCTGAATGTATTAATATAGTCAAATCCATGCATCACAATAATCTTTTCTTCTGTATTTTCTGTTTGCCTTAATGATTTGATATTATCATAGCACCCAGGACGGTCTACAGATATCTGTACTCTATACAGATTTCAAGACAATTGGTTATGACAATAATAGGCCTGAGATGTGATCTGTGACAGTCGAATGGGAGCTCCTCGTTGCTTCCCTCACTCGTCAAAATCCCCACGCCGTGAGTGGCAGTCGAGTTCTCTGCACATGGCTCACGGGTCAGAGCAGGGTGCCTGCGAGGCTGCTTGGCGACTGCTGTAGGTCAGACAGGGGGGGTCACCCCTCAAGATGCCGCGTCTTATCCGGCCTGACAAACAGAGGGCACCGAAGTGCTCCTGGTGGCTGGTGATGAGAAGATGGAATTGTGCCTTCGTTTTTGCTTTGCTGTCCCACCAGACCGCCTATTGGACAGCAGAGTAAAATCCCACAGAGGGGAGAAGCTGTGCCCTTTCTAGCTTCATAAACTGTGAGAGGTGAGGATATTGAAAGCCTGGAACAAAGGTGACCATCAGCATGTACAAATCAAGCTTGGGTGGGGGGACAGCAGACGTCAATGTGTCTCCTGCTTTTCCAGATGGGTCCACCACCCCCTAAAACATTCATTTCCCGTTACAAGAAAAAAGAGCACAAGCAGTGGTCTATCATTGGAAAAGAACTCCAGTGCCCTACTGCATCTCCACATTTTAAATCCGTAAAAATAAATAAATAATAAAATAAATAAATAAATAAAAAGCACCCGGCATCCGGTGCTTCGTCCGAGTCTCTGTGCACGCTCAAGGTTATCTGTGTGCTGGTAGTGTTCAACAGGGGTGGCGAGATCGGAATCCAGAGCTGCCACCTTTTTTTTTTTTTTACGGAGCTGTTTACTTTAACAGCGCCCTCGCCAGGGTGTTGATCTTGGCCTCGGCTTTTGGGAAGCCAGCATCATAATGCGGCCAACATGACCCGTTAAATCATCCAAAAAAAGCTCAGCGCAGATGAATTCGCAACAGATGAATACGAGGAATGCATACTACTGACCTGAGATCAGCGGAAGCACAGCCACACTTTAAAAGAAGCATACCACCTTATAAAGACTGACTGCATCACATGGAAACTGTTGCAGGAACTAATTGATGCATGCCTATGTACAGTCGTGGACGAAATTTTTGAGAATGACGCAAAGTTTGCTGCTTCAGTGTTTTTAGATGTTTTTGTCAGTTGTTTCTGTGGTGTATTGAAGTATAATTGCAAGCATTTTATACGTTTCAAAGACTTTTATTGACAATTACATCAAATTTATGCAAAGAGTCAATACTTTTTTTTTTTGCAATTGGCCCTGGCGTGCTTTCAACCAACTTCTGGGCCAAATCCTGACTGATAGCGACCCATTCCTTCATAATCAGTGCTTGGAGTTTGTCAGAGTTTTAAAGGGTTTTTTGTCCACCCGCCTCTTGAGGATTGACCACAAGTTCTCAGTTGGATCAAGTTCCAGAGAGTTTCCTGGCCATGGACCCAAAATTTCAATGTTTTGTTCCCCGAGCCACTTAGTTCTCACTTTGGCTTTATGGCAGGGTGCTCCATCCTGCTGGAAAAGGCCTTGTTCTTCACCAAACTGTTCTTGGATGGTTGGGAGAAGTTGCCGTCGAAGGATGTTTTGGTACCATTCTTTGTTCATGGCCATGTTCTTTGGCAAAATTGTGAGTGAGCCCACTCCCTTGTATGAGAAGCAGCATGAATGGTCTCAGGATGCTTTTACTGTTGGCATGTGACAGGACTGATGGTAGCGCTCAACTTTTCTTCTCCTGACAATCATCATTTTAAGATGCCCCAAACAATCGGAAAGGGGCTTCATCAGAGAAAATGTTTTCACCCCAGTCCTCAGCAGTCCAATCCCTGTACGTTTTGCAGAATATCAGTCTGTCCTTGATGTTTTTCTTGGAGAGAAGTGGCTTATTTCCTGGCCTTTTTGACACCAGGCCTTCCTCCAAAAGTCTACGCCTCACTGTGCATGCAGATGCTCTCACACCTGCCTGCTGCCACTCCAGCTGCCAAAAAGCCTGAACTATATACAAGCAAATTACTTTAATTACTCAAATTACTGCCCTTATATATAGCTCAACAGCTTATTAGATTTGTGAAGTGAAGTAATTGTCACTTGTGATACACAGCAGCACACGGTGCACACAGTGAAATTTGTCCTCTGCATTTAACCCATCACCCTGTGTGAGCAGTGGGCAGCCATGACAGGTGCCCGGGGAGCAGTGTGTGGGGACGGTGCTTTGCTCAGTGGCACCTCAGTGGGATTCGAATCGGCAACTTTCTGATTACGGGGCAGCTTCCTTTACCGCTAGCCCACCGCTGCCCCCTATGAATTTCCAATCAGAACAGTATCAAAAATCATAACGAATACCACAGATTCCCCTCTACCCCTCAACCATGAACCTACTCTTCACCAAAAATAAACGGGATCAGAAGCTGAAAAGACAGTTCCCAGCTGGAACTAAGAGCTGTTGGATGTTCTATTATGAGCGGATCATGTGCTCTGGAATTTCCTCTAATGATGACACATTTTTGAATGCAAAGGTTCTATTCAAAAAGCCGATGGAAGCTCGTTCTGTTCCATTATATGGCAAATACATTCAATGAGTTTTAAATGGAATTCACTTCAAGAACGCTTCCCCTGTCGTGTGAAAGTATGGGAGGGCTTGCAGAAGCATTACAGAGTCATTACAAAGTCAGATGTGCAAATTACTGATCCTACTGACACACTGAGAGTTAAATGAAAAACTAAAAAATAGAAAATTGTATTAACTAAGATTCATTCACTTTAATTCTTTATTTTGGCCTGTATTTGAAAATTTCACATGGCTGCCTTATAATGAATCACAGTTTCATTTAGGGCTGGATGATATGGCAAAAATCATTAATCACGATATACTTTCCCATATCGAAAGATTCAATACAATATTTCGATATGGGAAACAATACAATCTTCAATACAATATTGGCAGAATGAAAACCAAATGTCTTTGCTAGCTTTACGCAGTGAACCACATCTCATGTTACTGCATGCATTGCTTTCAATGTGTTTTATATTACAATTTTTTGGAAGTCACTCTCTCTCTCCCATGATGCTCCACTGAAATCTGATACATAGACTCACAAAGATCCACTCACACACACTCTCTCTTCAAGCGTGCCTCTCTCAAGTGTGTGATGTACATGCTACTGTCTTGCTATAATTTCTGGGATATTTAATTCGATTTGTCGGCATCAGGGAGCCGGCCAGTGTCCAGGGATGGGCTCCAGCAGCCGCAACCCTGAGTGACCGGACCAAGGGTTTAAGAATATTGAGGGATGCTTTTCCTGTTCCGTTCTTTTCACTTGCATTTGTGATGGCCCGGAACGTTGCCAGGTCCCTACAAAAAAAAGGCCCGTTTACACATAACCACGACCCGGTAAATTGCCAGAACATTTATAGGTTAAAGGCCTCGTCACAGGAGGCACAGGAGGAATGTGAAATGGCTCTGTACAGTGTGATTTTATCAGCTGGAAAAAATGGATTTATTTTATTCACCGGTAAAAGCAGTGTGATGAAATTGGCATCTAGAATGCCTATAGACTGCGCAAAGCCAGATCTTATGATTCCGGTTTTTATTTCTGAAGCGCCAGCCAATCCCCCCTCATGGTGAAGAGAAGTGAAGTTATCAGCAATACTTTATCAGCAATACGTTTCTGAGAGACTGCATTTATAAGGATGTTGGGATGGATTCGTAATCTTTTTTTTTTTTTTTTTGCTGTCTGCTGTATAAAAGCAATTTCCTGGAAGTTCAAGGATCATATTATTTCTCCAGGGCATTTGCAGAGAAAGTGGCTTTTTTCCCATGCTGTAGACATCTTAAACGTTCATTAACCAATATTCAACAAATCGTTTCTGCTACAGAACAATTGGCATGGTTTTCCGACTGTGACTGTTCTTACATGCATCTCTCCTCTATGCAAAGTTCTACTACGTTGAATAACGCACAATACGCATGTTGAAGTCAAGGTCAGAATCCATGGCAGCACTGCAACATTATAAATGCATCACCATGGTGCTAATAAAACCGAGATGAATGCAATTTTGTCACATTCAATAGAATCAGAGTCATTATCCACTAGCATTAAAAAAAAAAAAAACATGTAATAAATAAATAATTAAAAATACCGGTCAACACAAACAGTGGCCTCTTACTTAATTAGAACAGTTGAGACCATATCCACAAAATTCAGGAGCTGGGAATTTGTGTCACCATGCAACTTTTCATTTAAAAGTTATTCATGATGGATGTTATTCCAGAATTACTGAAATATATATTTGCACAGGGAAACACAAACAAATACACAGCAGAGTGATATGCCAGAGACACAGACATAATTTCCATATTTTTACGGTAAAATGTCCACAGCAGGATGAAACAACAGGTGGTGCAGACCAAGTTTTAAAAAGAAGACGAGTTCAACGATGCACGTGGTGCAAACCTCCGGACAGCTAAAATATACGAACAGGGTTGCAGAGTCGTCCTCGGATGTGATTCATGCACACACAAGCAAAAAAAAAAAGTAATTTACAACATGCCAGAGTGGACGTCTGTAAAATGGTGCACAAATGCTGCGTGCACAATTCGCATCCACAATCGATTCAGGTCAAACTGACAGGAGATGTATTTTATAATTCATTCATTTAGGTTGGAACAGTTGATCAGCTAGATTCTTAATGCAGACTGTCAATGGACGATCATTCACTGTGTTATGACACTAATATACTGGTGATGCTGTGTACTGGGGATGAAACGCTAGATCACTATGGGAATATACAGCAATAATTCCTCTACTGATGCATAATCAATACCCTGGTATTCACTGATGTACAGAGGTCAAAGCTTTATAGCAGAACCGTGGGTACTAAAGGCAATTTTTGCAATACCGCAATGATGAAACATGGAGTGATTAATGATCAAATTTGTACTTTGTGGGATCTCTTGTCCCCCTTCTGTTTATGGATAACTGTCCTGAAAAATACTGAAGGTTTCTCCAGGATCTTCATGAAGGTACACATCTGGCATTAAAGATACCTGCATAACCTTCCTGTCCTGCCCCCCACCCTGATCACTCCCAGCTACCGCTGATTTGGCCCTTTTATAAGATGTTTGGAGGAGACAGACATTGTTCCTGCATTAATGTGGTCACGTTCCAGTGATGTGTCCTGACAAACTTTGTCACATGTTACCGGTTCTTTGTAGGCCCTCGTTCTGATTTCTCTGACACGTCGGGCTTTTGCGCCTCACTTCATCTGTCGTGTAACATGACAGCTAGGGTTAATAATCGATATAATTGTTTTTTTTTATATTTGTTTGAACACTGTCAATATTAACAGTGCCAACTGCAAACAAGCACATTAAGGAACATTAAAATATTACTAATGTTACTAATCAGTCTTTTATTATTGTTTATAATGTTCTAAAGTATTGTTTTTTTTTATTCATTATTTTAAATAATGCTTTCTTTTGGTAAATCAAGATGCTTCTAGGTAAAAAATGACAAAACTGAGCAGAACTCACCACAGTTGGTTCAGAATTTGCCCTCATTCATGGCAATGCAAACGACTAGCCCAGCTATCTGCCTGTTTACGAGTCCGTTGAGATGCTTTACCCCCAAAAAAGGCCTTCCTGTGACTGATGTGGCATTTAACAATGTCACAGTAAGCTTCTCGTTGTGCCAACTCCTTTCTGATGTGTTGGTATTTTACAGTGACATTGTAATTAGGTTATATTCTCGCCCAGGCCGCATGCTGATACGTTTCAGAAAAGAGCATTTGTGGAAAACACCACATGCGCTGTATGTGCACTTCAAATTCCCCCTCTCAATTTCATATTCAGTTTGGTCGCCGAGGCATCTTGCAGAAATTAAGCTCTTTCAAGCTGAGACAAACGCACGGGCATAAAAGCAGATTAGCAGCTGGGGGGACGGGAACAGCATCTGGTTCAGGCGGAAAGAAAATCCTTACTCAGCACCAACACTGTACTTCAGTCTGGGACACTGTCAAGCAATTCAAGAAGCCCCTCCTGTGTTTCTGATTACCCAGGGGAGGCGTAATTAGATCCGGAGTGACTGATGGTAATTTTCACTCTTTTAATTTGTGCAAAAAATGTAAAAAAAAAACGTTGCCCCCAGAGCACACAGAAGGGGGACATTTTTCATTTTTGTCGTTAAAAATCCCCAACAGTCCCTGACAAGCACAGTGTCTGCAGCATCCTGAAAAGAAATAACAATCAATTACACATACACACACATATTTGTGTATATATATGTGTGAATGTATTTATTTAAAAAACTCGTATTTTCCATGTAGTTTCTGCAGATGTAGTTTCTTGATAATAAAGGGATCTGTCTATGGGGCTGAATCACGGAACGCAGGGGTTAAAATGGTGGGTAGGTGTACCTAATACAGTGGCCGGGAGTGTAGGTACAAGGTAGGTTTTTCTAATAAAGAGGCTGGCTGAGCAATATTATACTTCTATAGAACCCTCGCCCACACGGACCCGACATCCACTCGGGTGCGGGATGACTGGATGTGTTTGTTACAGCCCCTGTGGATGTAATCAGCTCCGCTGCCCCGGCTCTTCCTGCGCTTTTCTGTGCTTCCTTTTTCCATGGTGCCCAGACAGGAAGCGTTTGGGATGAAAAACAGAAGGGGACACAGTTGGTGATCCCCTTTTTAAGTGCCATAAACACTATCTGATCCAAACTCACGTTGCACACACCCAAACAAGCACTAGTGCATCTCCAAAAAAAGTCTGCACTACAAAAAAAAGCCACTTGTCATCCCTGACCTTTGACCTCGTCTGGATATTAGATTCGGACCTCTGAATAGAAAGATTAGGTCTGACGGATAATAAAAACCAGAAATTATTAGACTATCGCCTACGATCAAACGAAAACTCTGCACATTTCAAGACACAGGTGCACGTTCCCTACAGGATGTATCCAGCTGAGACGTCCATTACTGCGAGACATAAACAGGCACTCGCACGCTCAACGCGCGCCAAGCCACGACGAAGACGAGCCGCAGAAATAATTAGACACATCTGATCCTGCCACCCGCGGCGTCGCTGATGAGTTCCCTCGCTAAGATGGACACAGGGCACGGCGTCTAAGACGCCCGTTCGGGCCAGAGCTGGCATGCCGGTGTCAGACATGTGACCCTCCTTTCCCTACACTGTGCAATCAAGCAGTCGTGTGTGTGTGTGTGTGTGTGTGTGAGGCTCTGCGAGATAACGGCTCTCTGAAAACCCACTAATGAAGCAGAAAAGCAGTAGGTGGCTGAGCGAGAGCGAGGGAGAGAGTGGGGGAGAGAAATCTGTTTGTATATTCACCAGAGGGGGAAAAAGTGCCATTTATAACCGCACCTTTCCAATTTGTACGCCGGTGCCACGCGGGACTCGTTTCACCTTCAAATGTGCAGCCGGCAGACAAAATCTGTTTGGGGCTTGACGGGCGCGAGCGACAGGGAAGATTTATGCGCGGCCGGTGGCCTAAAGCGGCGTGGGCCGGCCGCCCTGGCTGGGTGTTTACCATTGGGGCGGGTTAGAGCTAGTGCGGATATAGAACGAGGAGGGGCACGGACGGAACATTAACCCGTTCACTCACTCGATGTCGCATTTTTGCATTTATTTTAGCAAGTTACATATTTCATTCCAGGTTCATTCTGATGCATCACTTCAGCCAAAAACTGCTATACCACTTTTGACCACTAGACAACGTCCATAATTCCACTGCATGTTCATAACAGGTGCAAAGACCCACGGTATCATCAAGACTTGCACAAATCGCTAAACCAAGAATGAACCACTTGGTGGTTGTCCGTATCTATGATTGAAATAATTACACAGCAACAGTCACCCAGAACATGCTGTTTAATTACGTCTTATAAAAGTTGAAAAGGGGGAGAAGCCTGATGGACAGCTAGAACACACACAACTCATTTAATCAGGCGCGAACATCAAAGATCACGTTTCTTTCTTGTTTCATCTATTTATGTAAATCCCGAGTACACCATTTAACATTTACATTCACAGCAAACAAGCCCCACGCTTACGTGCATTTACATTCACAGCATTTACCAGAGTGAATCACTATTAATATTTACAGGGACAGTCACCCTGAAGTGTCTTGACATGGGTTTGAACCTGTAACTTTGTGGTCGTCTGGTTCAAAGGAGAGTGTGTTACCTACTAGGCTACGACCACCCCGTGCACTTAGATAACAAGATTCTTTTGAGCACAGCTGAAAATTGGGTTTCCACCAAAAATATCCAACCCTAGTTTGTCTAAAAGGTACTTGCCAATGCTGCCTGAAACATTACATATTATATTAATATTTTTATTTCTATTTGGATTACATCTCATATTTAATTAGTTTTTCTATTAGAGCTCAAACAAAACTACCTTTTTAATTATTATAAATGTTTCTTCTGTATTGTCATGACCTTGACATTTACGTTGTCCTCTTTATCCACAAATTCAGTGGATATAACCATTCTGACCTTTAAAATAAAATTTGATCTCTGTAAGAGTGAACACGCTGGAAGGGTTCGTGCCAGGCCGTCTGCTGCCACGGCCCAGTGTGCTACAGTTCATCAACACCTGAATGAATGTACGGCAAGTAGTCCAGACTACTTTTTAAAGCGACGCCTCTCTCCTGTCATGCATGATGACGTTCTAATGCCACCTTCAACATGCAACTGGCGCATGCCACGCATTTAAAGTGCAGGCAGTGTTCATGGTAGCATTTATGTGAACTAAGAGCGAGCTGAGAAGTGTGTGTGTGTGTGTGTGTGTGTGTGTGCGAGTGTGTGTTATAACAAGCCTCTCTAGTTCATTACTCATCCTGTACCCCACCTGAACTCCTGCAGCTATCGAAGCACAGGGACAATGCCCTTTCCATCCAATCCGCACACACTCAGGCACACCTGCCCTGTTCTCCATGGTGACTTATGAACACTGGCATCGTACCATGTGACACCAAGCCAGTGGAAGATGAAGAACAAGCCAGGTAGTGTAGTGAATTAAAAAGTAATACTTCACTTTGAAAGGTAGTGGAGTAAAAGTAAAGTCTCCTGAAATTTAAAGTACAGGTGAAAAAATTACACTTTCTGTCCACCTCTGCACCAAACACATTATTAAAGAGCCATAATGAAATACAAGGCAAATTTAATATGAGCTGTGAGTGAATAAAAAAAAAAAAAAAGAATGCAAAACAATTTCCTGTCTAAAGACCGGAATGACGAGTGTAAATGATGAATCGTGATGTTCATGAACAATCACGATGCAAAAGCTTCTCTCAAGAAGGAAACTTTTTAAAGCAATTCAAAACTAGTGTTTAAAAAAATAAAAAGTCTCAAGTGTAGATGGACGAAATTACTGTTTACACGGCATCTGTACACTGAGCACGTAAGTAATAAAGGTGTGTTGAATCATAAGATGAAATTGTGATAAAGGTTTTATATATATATATATAAAAATAAAAAAATAAAAACACACACACACACACACACACAGAGAGAGAAAGGTCACACACAGACTCTTATGTAACAGATTTTTCAGTGCCTATGTACGGCTCATCTCCTCTCCTCTCCAGCCGGAAACGCTGATACTCCAGTGGGAAGTGAGCATAAACTACTTGTTATGAACATTTATCAACAAATTCCCAGTGGGACCTGCTGCACCCACAGATAAAAAAAAGCTCCACGCCAAACCCAGTCTCCGACCTGGCAGCAAGTGAGGCGGGCTGAGGGAGAGATAGAGGGCTAGAGAGGCACTGAACAATGGAGAGTGGGGGGGGGGTTTAACTGTGATGAGCACCATTTCCTCGAACACTCGGATCAGATGGTGGCCATGCTGGTTTTTATTTATTTTCTTCTCTATTTAATATCCCAGAGTGCTAGTTTTTTCACGGTGGCAGACCTGGAGGTGCTCGCTTTGTTAATGTCTCGGTCACATGGGTCCACCAGCCGCTGCTCTCTTCTCCCTTTCTTCACAGCACGGGAGTGGCCTCTTCTGTTACCGTGGCGATGAGTCACGTGGCGTGCCGGGGCTCCCGCAGTGTCTTCGTCCGACTGACAGCCTAAATGTCACCCACGCCACCCGGGTGCGTCACGGCCGGTGACGGCTGACAGGCTGCGCGTGGCGTTGATGGCGAAGCCGGAGGTCCCCGGCAGCAGTTCAGTAACGGCGCTGTCAGGAGAGCCGGGCCTGGGGCAGACGTGTCTCCGCAACCACGCGGCCGAACTTTAACGCTCATGAAACTGATCTACAGCCCTGACGCATCAGGAACTTTAAGATCATCGCTGTCACTTTATTTACAGGCCCTCATTAAGATGTGCCACGTGGGGAGTGCTCGCTAATGTCACATCAAGTACGCCTTTTGGATTTACAGATATAAATCACTGATTGATATATAGACCATTTCTGTGGCTGTGTGATTACTTCTGACAACCAAGAAGATTAGCTTTAATGATGTTTTTATCAACGGAGCTACAAATGGGAGGAGCCTGTAGAAATGACTGACAGCTCTCACACACCCTACTTCCTACATTTACAGCATTTATCAGACGCCCTTATCCAGAGCGACTTACAATTAGTAGTGACAGGGACAGTCCCCCCCTGGAGCAACTTAGGGTTAAGTGTCTTGCTCGGGGACACAATGGTAGTAGGTGGGATTTGAACCTGGGTCTTCTGGTTCATCGTAATGGTAGTAGGTGGGATTTGAACCTGGGTCTTCTGGTTCATCTTACCCACTAGGCTACTACAACTTCCTCATTCTCTGTCAATAAGAAACTCAGCAAAGTGAGGCAAATTGTCCCGCTCCTTCCATCCCTTGTTCCATCCTCCATGTTCTCTACCATTACGGCCCTTATCCAGAACGCCGAATAATCAGTATTTACAGGGACAGTCCCCTCAAAGACACTCGGGGTTAAATGTCTCGCTCTGGTACAAAAAGGTAGTAAGTGGGGTTTGAACCTGTGGCTTTGTGGTCGTCCCACTCGGCTACTGCCATTTCTTCACGCTTAATACCCCCCATTAACAGGCTATGACCCCGCCCACTGCCACACCAAAAGGTGCAGATTACCAGCACTTTACCTCAAGCATTCTGATGCCCAAAAAAATGCCCAAATGAAAGGGTATTAATAAATACTCCAAAAATCTTTAAATTGTTCCTCTCCATGGTAATGTTCCCAGTAATTAGTGATGCTGAAAGAAGCCACATTCCTTCAGTGATGCAAAAGATTGATAGAGATGGACTGCCAACAGGGGGACATATGCAGTCCCTCTGCTTCCAAGACTGACAGAGTTGATTATGCACTGGCAGGGAAGGGGGGGTGAACAGTACCTTAGAAAAAGAAACCTTGACCGGACTTTGCATTTTTACATGTGAATGAACAAGCAGAGGCCCTTTCCCCTCGACCCAGGAGACGCCAGTCCTGCCTTTACGCGCTGCAGACGTGCGCGGCGCTGGGCGAGGGAGGACCGGGCACCTCGGGGTCACGTATGCTGCGCGGTCCTGGGAGAGGCTCGGACAGGACAGCGGGGCAGGGAGAGCTGTGCTGGCCTACTTTAAACCCCAAGCGGAGAAGAGACTGATACACAGCGAGAGAGAGAGAGAGAGAGAGAGAGATTTGCTATTCAGACGAGCGGAAAAAATTGGCAATGGGCTACAGTGGGCAGATGGTGTGAAGGTCAAAGGCGGACGCATACGCTGAGCGGGACGTCTGTATCTAATCTGCAGTCACACAGACACTGAGCCGAATGTCTTCATCGTCCTCGCCTATGTACACACAGCCACAGACGAGTGCACGAAAACATATTCAGACACACAAAAAAAGTCCACAAAGAGGCAGGATAATGAAGGCGTCGCATGGAGACACACGTGCGTTAAGCCAGTGGAAAAGAAATGGTATGCTTATGTAACATGGAAAGCGGTAAGGGCGGCTAATGCCAGGCAGATAATGCATTTTACGATTCCGCTGTAATGGTCTACGCATGCAGGGACGGGGAGGGGGGAGATCTGCGGGCAAAAAATACTCTGTCAGGCACGGACAAGTGAACCACTTCCCAGATAGGTTTATTTTAATGATCATCAATAACATGCGGGGGACAAAAAAAAAAATTGAATGATTTACCGGTCATCTGATAAGGAAAAATACAATTTGCACTCTTGAACAACTCAATTTGTTGCTCAAAATTCCGTTTTTTGGCCTTCATTTTGGTCCTTTGAACTGTTTTTATCCACGTTGGATCACGTGGCAACTTTCTTTGAGCGTCTCAAAACCACAGACATGGACAGAAGTGCTCTGTTACGAGTTTACGGCTTTAAGAAATTTTAAGACAACATCCAGCTCTTTGGTTAACTGGCCTGTCTCTTTAAACCCCAGTTTGAGAACATCATGTCATCGCTCTGGGTGTGAAAAGAAACTGGAGACGAAGCGAGGCGAGACGTGCACTGAGCGCAGCAAGACGCGTTGGGCGTTACTAAAACCCAATCTCTTTCAAGAAGGAGATCCACAACCAACAAAGCAAAAAGGTTTCATCAGAGTTTAAAAGGAAAAAGAGTAAAAACTGTATATGCGATGCATTTTTTCTGTTTAAACCTCCCAAATCTAAGATAATGAGGGAGATAACAAAGCACCGCGGTTCCAAAGGATGGCCAATTTTCCTCCCGTAGCACTTCTTCTTCAGTTCTGTAATTAACGAACCTGCTGGGCCCATTCTTTAACACAACGTTGTTTTAAAGGAAAATCTTCTTCATCCCATTTTCTTTCACAGTTCTCCAAAAAGCACCACGCATTTGGAGGGGGTGTCTGGTATGCAAATGGCTGTCCTACATGTGTGAGTTTGTGGCAGAGCAAATTTGCCTCGCTAGAACAACCACCCCCAACCGTCCATCTAGAACTGACACACACAGACACACACACACACAAATCGAGTCTATGAGCTCAACACTTCACAGCTCCACCGCAGGTTTCGGCATAATATGTATGAAGTGGATCATGACTATGTGCCCTCTGTGTGACTTGAGCATGGCCGAGCGGCGATGGCCTTGAGGGGACATTACAGTAGGCTAGTGAATGAAGCAGATAACAGGCCAACATCTAGTATGCAGACGTTAAAAACATCTAGCGTTGAAATGGATGAGAAATTTAGCAAATACATCCCCTTCCATATCTTATAACCAGTTATCTTTCATTCATTTTAATGACTTTTAAAAAAAGAATATAATGTATGTTGTAGGTTTTCAGCTCTAATGAACTCTCTACACGCCTCAGTGTTCCGGAGACTTGATTGGTTACAACTGACATGTAACAGACCCACATGTTGCACTTGCAGAATGGAGCAACGTCTGACCCCTGATTGATTACTAGGGCCTATAAACGAATTGAAATGACCCCGGGCGACCCCCCTGACGCGATTCAGAAATGTCCGGCCGACACACTTCAGCCTGCAGGATGTGGGGTCGGTACACCTGAGCACGCCGGTCAGGCCTGAACAACGTTCGCCGTTTTCAGTTTCCTTTTTTCTTTCTTTATTTGGTCTTCGGCACGTCGGTGGCTGCAAGGCAAGGTCGGCTTTGAGTGCGCCGACGCTGGGCTGTTAGCTCGCCTGAGTTAAACACTGCTCAGAACCATTCGCCTGCATCTTCAAAACACCCCGCCGCAAGCACAGGGCTAAACCAGCCACAGAACCGCCTCACTCCAATAACAGCCAACCATGAAACATGCCATTCTGCCTCCTTGTGCACAGGGGGGAGTAGCAGTGTGGAGAACGGAGGCGAATGGAGGGAGGAGACGGACACTGTTCAACACCTGGACGTGTCAAATCGTCCAAAAACCGCCCCCTATTTTAAGGTTAAGGCCCCATCCACACCAGAACGTTCTTCTCTAAAACCGGAAATTTTCTATCCAATCTGACATGGCGTCCACATGGAAATGGTGTTTCAGGGGACCCGGAACGGTCATTACGGCAACTACAAGAAATCCTCTCTAAGGTGCACAAGGTAACGTCCCCACACACTGAAAGTGAAGTGATTGTCATTGTGATAATGAAATGTGTCCCCTGTTTTTAACCATCAGCCTTGGTGAGCAGTGGGCAGCCATGACAGGCGCCCGGGGAGCAGTGTGTGGGGACGGTGCTTTGCTCAGTGGCACCTTGGCAGATCGGGGTTCGAACCAGCAACCTTCTGATTACGGGCCACCACCTGTCCCCCCACTGCATTCATGGCTGCCTCAGGGGATGGATTAAATGCAGAGGATTCCACTTTCCCTTAAAGAGCAATGACGTGCTCCGACTGTTCAACACACTGCGGAGGAGGACTAGAAGGGCACTTTTGGTGAGTTACAGCACCACTTACGGGTATGGAGGGGGAGTTAAAACATTATTTGGGCCATTCTCTGCAGTAGAGATTTATTTTCCGAAGCTTTTTAGAAACTGAAAATGTGTTTTAGAGAAAATCGTTCTCGTGTGGACGGGGCCTAAGTTAAAAGGCTTGGGTCAGTAGCTGGTCTCTCCTCTCGAAGATACTGTAAGCAGCAGGCAGTGTCTTCTTCTTGATGTGGCATTAGTGAACATTTACTAGGCTGGCCCACCTCTTTCATATCGTCAGAAAAATACAGCATTGTGTTCAAAACACGGGAGCATAAAAAAAAAGGAATTTAACACAGAGATTTAACCCAGAGACTCACAAACTGGTTGGTTAGTCTGATTATACTCAGATTGCACTGGCGCTGTGTCTAGACCTCCGTAGGCCAAACAAGTCTTTCCCATAAGGCCCTGGGGTACAAATGTTTTTCCAGTTCTCCTCTTACCGGAATCCCATGCCACTCCCAGCCTCTCCCGGGGCTCTGGGGAGCGACAGAAACGGCTCAGCAAACCGTGAGAGATGGATGGCACAGTTTTCAGCATCTCTCTGGGTGTGCCTAATGACTAGCTGTGCCAGTGTAAGTGTGTGTGATTGTGTGGTTGTGTGTGCTTTTTGCACGCAATTGACGTAATTCATGCATCCTAAATTCAAAAAAGCTCCCATCTGTGCAAAGCGTACGCCTTAAATCTCGTGCAGGGATGGAGGAATATGTTAACCAAATTAGTAAACACGGCAGAACGCGTCCCCCGCATTGCCGCTGCCTTGACTATAAACACCGATCCAGGACGTCGAGGCTAGAGCCGCCGAGACCGAGAGCCGCAATGATCGCGGATAAAAGCGTCCAACAGTAAAGCGTGGACTCGAATGCCGCTGGCACAGTTGGGGCCGCAAGTTTGATCGACGTCTGGCTCTCCCACGTACAGACCCCGCCCCACCCCCACGGCACCCATGTGGAGGTGACTCTTAAAGCCACCAGAGTTAGAGCCACGGGCACAGTGGGGGGCCGCATGTTTGATAGACGGCATAGTAACGATCTTTCTACAGTATCTGGGTTCAGGTCCGGTGACTGTGGAGGTCAGGTCTCCACTTTTTGTTAAGTACATAACTCCACATGTGTTCATTCATAGTTTTGATGCCTTCAGTGAGAATCTACCAACGTAAATGGTCATGAAAATAAAGAAAAATCATTGAATGAGAAGGTGTGTCCAAACTTTTGGCCTGTACTGTATGTTGTGTAGTTATCTGATAAATGCTGTAAATGTAAATGTCACTTTTAGGAAAATTAAATTTAAATGATGTTTTCCTTTTTTTTTTGCGGAAAAGTAATTCCAGAGAAACATTTTCACCACAGCACAGCCCTTCCGGGACAAGACTAAAGCACACAGTTACTCTCCATTAATATTTCAGAACATCTCCTCACAGGGAATGAAGAAGAATGAAGAGAAGAAGAGAGCAAGATATGGGAGAGCCATGAAAGGAGGTGAATCAGGAGCGAGACATGGCCACAGGCGCTTCTTCGATTTCACTTCATCATGATTAATGCAGAAATTAATAAATAAACAACAGCAAAATAACAGAAAAAAACGAAGCGGGGGAGGGATGTTGGATTTGTCCCTGCTGACACAGAATTTCATAGTCCGGGGGAGATGAAAGAGCCGGAAGTGATGAGCAGCAACTGTGAATGTAACAGGTGTTGGAAATGTCTAAAAGTGCATGAGCGCAAAAAAACACGTTCACCACAATTTATATACAGTACAGGCCACACCTTCTAATTCAGTGTGTTTTCTTTATTTTCATGACCATTTACGTTGGTAGATTCTCACTGAAGGCATCAAAACTATGAATGAACACATGTGGAGTTATGTACTTAACAAAAAAAGGTGAAATAAGTGAAAACATGTTTTATATTCTAGTTTCTTTGCTCTTATTACTGCTTTGCACACTCTTGGCATTCTCTCGATGAGCTTCAAGAGGTCGTCACCTGAAATGCTTTTCCAACAGTCTTGAAGGAGTTCCCAGAGGTGTTTAGCACTTGTTGGCCCCTTTGCCTTCACTCTGTGGTCCAGCTCACCCCAAACCATCTGGATTGGGTTCAGGTCCGGTGACTGTGGAGGTCAGGTCTCCACTTTTTGTAAAGTACATAATTCCACATGTGTTCATTCATAGTTTTGATGCCTTCAGTGAGAATCTACCAATGTAAATGGTCACGGAAATAAAGAAAACACATTGAATGAGAAGATGTGTCCAAACGTTTGACCTGTACTGTGTGTGTGTGTGTGTGTGTGTGTGTGTGTGTATATATATAAAAAATATTGTGGTCAATGTGTTTTTTTTCTATTTATTTTCCATATATATTTTCCAGTATGTTCTGGGGATATTCCAATATATATATATATAAAAATACATTTTGGAATATCCCCGGTGGCGATGCCACTCATGCAGACTCTGGCTCTCCACTCTGAGAATATTTCTACATGAATTTAAACTCCACTTTGTTGAATGTGATTTGAATATGTCAACTAAAAAAAAAAAAAAAAAAAAAAAAAGGGGGGGGGGGGAACAACGCAGAGACGTGACGGCGCTGAAATTCGGCGTCTCGCTGGCACGCGTGCCACTGTCAGCGATGCAGGATGTCGCGCAGTCCTCTCCTGCCCACCAACGAGCACATTAGCAGCCCCGTCTCATTACTGCGCTGCGATGGAAATGACAGGCGTGGTACAGAAAAAGAGAAAGATAGAAAGAGAGAGAGAGGCACAATCAGAGGGGGAGAAAACGAGAGAATATGTGGAATTATGTCCATATTTACAAAGGGCTAGGTGAGAAGAGGGAAGAACAGAAAAAGGAAAAAGGTAGAAAAACAGAGCAAAAATAACCACAGATAGAAAAAAGAATCACTTTGTCTCCGGATTACAGAAGTGAGCCACAGCATAAAAACCATCGACCGATCAAGTGAACAGAATTGATTACAATGACGCCTGCCAAGGGGTGGATGTTTTAGGCGGAATAATAATTCCACAATAAAAAGGAATCCGTTGTAAAATGCAGAATTGAGTAAAATTTGTGGTTCTTCATGTGTAAATGGTTTAAGTGTAAATGGCCAAGCCCATTGTTGAACGGTGATTAAATGTGATTTAACGTCCATCTGGACAGCAAAAACGAGGTTCAGTCATGAAAAGATCTGAGAAGTACCGCCTGAAATGACCCTCTCACATAACTGGAGCTTCAGGAGAATTAAATAACGACGAGTGTCCGACACCAACGCAATGACAAGTTCTGGGGAAAAAAGAATAAGAACGGAGACGATCCCAACCATGTTTAGTTTCCTTCGAACACGTCTACGCATAATAATTAGCAATTCTCCAGTCGACTGACAAGACACCTTAGATCCCCGACCTCAGAATCTGTCTTAAAATAGCATGGCATGAACTGGGCAGGAGGCTCACTGATGTGCGTGGGCAGTGAAGGCTAGCCCCCAAATCCCACAGAAGACCTGCTGCAGCACAAACTGCCGGAAGAATAATAAAAAAAAAACCCCGGCAAGTCGGCAGAAAGGTGTCAGAATGCGCAGCACAGCACAGCTTGCTTGGTACGGGGGCTACGTGGCTGAAAGCCACTTCAAGAGGCGCGCAAGAGTCATTTCCAGCGAAAACGCTCGAAGTACAGAAGCCCAAAGTTCACTTGTGCTGATACCGTGAATTTGGCTTTTACAAAGTTGTGGTTATTTTACGGCTTTTTATAGGCTAGCTAGCTGTTGCCAATACATCTAACCTCGTAAGATCAGACCAATTAAATTACCGGAATTACCGGTCAAGCTTTTGGTTAACTGACTCATACTTAATTCTTCAGATCAGGCATTTTGCGCTTCGTGCACAGACCCCCATCATGGAGAAAGTGTATGACGAAGTAACTGCACACCTTTAGACTAGGTTTAAAAAACGTTTCCTGTAACATCTTACTCTGTTAATATCTCACGTTTCAACAGGGACACCGGCGGCACATAGTTATTCATGTACAATTAGTTTTTTCTTTAAAAATCAGCAGGTGCTGCCTATATGTAAGAGAAAGTGAAAGTGGAGTGGTTGTCATTGTGAAACACTGCAGCGCAGCACACTGCTACACAATGAAATGTGTCCTCTGCATTTAACCATCACCCTTGGTGAGCAGTGGGCAGCCATGACAGGCGCCCGGGGAGCAGTGTGTGGTGCTTTGCTCTTACGGGGCCGCTTCCTGAACCGCTAGGCCACCACTGCCCCATGTGGTGTATGTGCGTTCTATAGTCCAGAATTTAAGGTAGTCCCTTTACATTGCTTTCTCTAAAAAAAGGTTTGGGGGGGATTTTTGGGGGTTCTCCATATAAACAGGAATGAATGCAGGAACGTAAAAACAAGAAAAGCAAATTCATAGGAAGAGTGATTAGGAGCATTCGGAACGGGGACATTTGCTCAGCATCGGATCAATGGCAGCTCTTCTGGCGGAAGATCATAATGATCGTAACCCCCCATGCCAAGGTTAAATCCATTACGCCGCGCCGCATCCACTGGGCACTGCCGCCACTCCGGACAATCGATACCGTCCTCGAGACAGAATGGCAGGTGGGGACAACGCTTCTTACCCCACAGGAGATGCCGAAACCGCGTTCTCGACTTCGACGTGGTTTTACTTCCGCGGCTCGGCGCGTCACGCGTCTTGGCCTTGCGTTTGTGCATCATTCTGGGCCGCGCTTGATAAATGAGCTCCAACAACAATTCAGACATAACAAATGAAGACGTTAAGCACCACGCCGGTGTCCTTCGGTCACCGTTTATGTCTGCGGCTGGATGATTTCGCAGCCCAAAGCCTTGGACAGCTCAAGGACAGCTTGGAGACTTTTGGAAAGTCTGGCGAGGGGGTGCGGTTTGCCCGGCACGCCGCTCCAGGCATGCAGGGGTACAGAGGGGAGGTTATTACCCGGCCTGTATAATGAAAACGCAACGGCATCAAGGGATCCTTTAGCTCAGGAACTGATTTCTGAGGAGACATCATTAGAGCCCGGCTCAACTTTTCTGACAAGCACATCTGCTGCCACAGTGCGCGCACACACACACACACACACACACACACTCACACACACACACCAAACACAAACCTACCTTCCTTCATACCTAGCTACCTACCCTTCTGTTCAATAATTCATCTGACGTTGGTTTCAATTATAAATCTGATCTGACTGCTGGAGTGGCTGGAGTGTGTGAGTGTGTGATCTCCTTCCAGTAACGGATGGTTAAGCTCCAGCTGAGTGAGTGTGACTTGGGACCCTCCATCCAGGTCCAATTCTGTAATAATCATGACGTGGCATACAAACCATAAAAAAAAAAAGTCCGGAAAAGATTAAGATATGTGATGCAATTTTCTGTTTGACCGTCCCCAGTTGGCCACTCACACCCAAACCAACCTGCGTGGAACCTACGAAAAGTTCCCCCGGTTCAGTCCTGTCAGGCCGACGCCCGCATCAGAGACCCAGCTGGAATTACCCAGCATCATCTGTCCTCATGGTTTGCAGAGCTGATCGAGGCGGGGATCAGAGAAGAGGGCACGGGCCTCAGCTGTGACAGCTCTTCTGTGGCACTTCTGAAGGGGGTATAAAGTGTGGCACCTCAAAGCCAGCGGTGGCATGAGTCATTTCTCCCTGCAGGATGTTCTGCAGTGTGTGTGTGTGTGTGTGTGTGTGTCTTCTGAGCAGCATTCAAAACGACACAAACACACAGAGTGAAGACACGGCGCAGGTCCGGGTGTTAAAAATGCAGACAGCGTCCGGCTCCACCAAACCGCGGCATCCAAACAGTAAACGTACTTCAAGCCTGAGCCAGCAGCTGATGTGGCATACACACACACACACACACACACACACACAGAGCACTTCTTAACCATATCACGTCCTGCGGTTCAATCGGGGGAACATCTCGAACCATCTTTCAGGTGGTTCTCCGTCACTGCCTGACATTCCTGCCTGACTGCAGTCCAAGTGCATCTCTGGCTGGAGTTGTTCCTCCCAGGGACACTGGTCAGGAGCACAGGCCCAGGAGAGTTTCCGTCGCACGCTAACTTCACCAGGAATCCATCGACCCAAGGTCTACAGTAAAAACGGAACGGCCTGTTTCAGCAGAACACTGCCCGTCTATAAATAGGCCTGTTCCGACTCAAACTGCCAATTAGAGGCGCCAGCATCAATGGAGGAATATCTGCGTTTGCGCTTTCTAGTTGTTTTTGCACATTTTTGTTGGTGTGAGCTGTTTTTTTTTTTTCCTTTTAAAGGAGATGTCATGACTTGGTGGAAATCCTCAGGTTCGTAAAAAAGAGCTGAGGCAGCGGCAGCTGAAGAAGAGATTTCCTGGCGCTCCCGTGGAACTGCGCACTCCGTGTTCCTGACTTTAACAGAGGCGAAGACACGGAAATAAAACACGCCTACTGTGGCATTCGCGGAGGCTTCGGACCCCTTGCTCGAAAACGTCCGTTACTTCTGCTTATAACATAGCCATGTTGCTGCATCAAGCAGTAGAACTATATCTGCATACATAATGACAAGTTCAAAGTTTCAGTTCCCTGTGCTTGTCCAAGATATCACATAGTGAGGTGTTTTTGTCATTTTAAAGCACACAAAGGGCACACGGTGCACACAACGAAATGTGTCCTCTGTATTTAACCTACCACCATATGGTAGCGCCCGGGTAGCAGTGTGTGGGGACGGTACCTTGCACTAGGGGACCTCAGTGGCACCATGACTGTTTGGGATTTGAACCCGCAGCCCTTCTGTTACGAGTCCACTTCATTACCCGCTAGGCCAGTGGGCATAGTGAGGCATAGTTTCCTCACTATGTAATGTGGAGGTCAACTTGAGGTCTGGAGGACAAAGGAAGCTTTCCAGAACTGCTCCTCAAATTGCAAGAAAGACAACAAAAGCATACGGTGAACAACCTTCCGGAAGATTTAGCAGACTCTGGAGTGCTGGTGCACCTGAATAAATACAATCTTCCTGGAAAAGTCAGCGGAAGAAAATCTCTATAAAACGATGATGCGTCCTGAACATTAATGAGACCAGAACTCTTGGTCACAATGTACAAATTCCAGGAAAAGAACACCTCTTCTCCTCTTCGGAGGAAGATTCATCCTCTCCGGTTTGATGGATGAATCAAGGCGTGTTTTTCCAGCCACAATAAGATGCTTTTCACAAGGACGACAGGGCAAAAATTCCCCCAAGCAAGAATTGAAAGGCTCTTAGTCGGCTACAAGAAGCATTTACAATTAGGGCTTATCTATTTTATCAAAAACAATAATCATCTTTATTTGGGTCATAATTTCAATCATGATTATTTAAAATTATTCCTCACAATTGTTCAACAGTATTTTTATGTAAGTAAAAAGTTATTAAACAAAATAAGATCATACATAATGCAAGGATAAGATTTGTGACATGGCAAAAGGACGCCATCATGGCAAAACAGAGTGGAATGAATAAATAGTTTTATCTTATGTCACTTTGGTAATGGTTGGGAGCCAAAATCGTAATCAAAATGCGATTAATCGGCCAGTCCTGCTAACAGGCTGTGATGCTTGCTGGAAGGGGTGTGGACTGCGGAGACGACCAGGCTATCCCTGTCCTCATTTAGGAAAACATGGCCTAAAAAAATGGACTTTGCAGAGAACCAAATTTGCACAGTTTGAGGCAAAATGGGTGCCGTCATCCTTCCTGTGTTTCCATCGACCATGAGAGTGAAGAGTACAGGTAAAACGCGGTGCGTCTGGCGTGGGGGTGTTGCGACGGTGCGTGATTAAGCGCCCGTGTGACGGCTCTCGTCGTGCTGCGCATCTCGTTGAGGGAAAAAGAAAAACTCTTCACGGGGAGACGACTGAATTATCTTTTACTTGAGAGCACAGAGCAAAAAGAAGAAGCTGCGCTTTGCCTGGCTTTTATCGAGTTGAGCGGCCTGAATTATGGCTTCTTAGGGAAGTGATATGATGATGACAAGAAGTGAAAAAAGGGTAATGCATTCCTTTTATCAGGGAGTGTCACAAGCTGGGACTCAAAGAAAGTGAGAGCCTTCATTTGGCTTCATCGTTACATTATATACATTTATATACATAATGCATGTTTTATATATATAATCTATATCTATTTATATATATACACATACACACACACACACACACATATATATAGAGAGAGACAGAGAGACAGAGAGAGAGGGAGAGGTATGCTGTCAACTAAATAGTAATAAAAGGCTGCAGGGACAGAGTGACAGCATGGAGAGGAATGTTTTGAGATCTGAAAAGGCGTCTTTGAAGCAATATACATAAATTATTTTTCATACGACTAATATTTGTCTCAAGCCTGGCACAAGGGAGAAAGTATTACTTCATCATCACTTGCAACCTGAACACTTCAACACAGTGATAAATATAAAACAAACAGGGACTACATCCACAGAACGTCCACAGAAACACACACAATATTAGCTCCGTGCCTTCAGTGTCCCTCAACAGATGCCCTTTTTGACCCTGGCGGTGGTCAGTTTTAGACTGTTATATTAAAAGAAAATGAAGGACATCCAACAACTAGATGATTGGTTTAAGGGCCAACAGGCTTTCATGTCGCTTGATCAATATCATTTCTCATTAAAAAATAAATAAGTTTGGCATTTTTCATCTGGCCACATGGTGTGGGGAACTAAACATCCATCATGATTTTTACAGCGTTGTGCTGCACACACGAGACCAGGCTGTCTGCTCGCTGCTTCAAGGAGTGAAGTGCTATTTCGAAATCCGTACCCCGTACAGCACTGCTGAAAGGAATTGATGCAAGGTAGCTCCGGCCTCGTAATATATCATTGATAATTAAGATGTTTTATAAGGGTTGGTATTACAATGAATGAACTGTTTCAGTGTACTGTCATATGCACTGCTAAACGTCATAATTACCATCCATGTAAAAGTATGGCATTACATTAAATTCTGAAACACTTCCCTAACAGTGTATTTTGAAATAAAAAAAAAAAATTAAGAAATAGAAAAAGCAATTAGTGTACTGCAGTCACAGCTCATGAATAAAATGTCTAAACTGTGTTAACAAAAGTGTAAAAATCCACACCTTTTTTTTTTTATCTAAAATCTCTCCAGCTGGGGTGTGTCGAGAAACAAAGTGTTTTTGCGAAGTTGAGAAATCTCCATTCCGGCTACTCCTTACAATACTCATCAATAATGAACGGCACCCGGCCTCACCTCGTCTCGCACTCATTTGCCGATGGGCAGCGTGGGCGACTTGATATTTCATGTTCCCTGTCTCTGCTGATTGGATCAAATATCATATCGATCGGTGGCGGGCACTTCAGAAGCTCGACAGATTACCAGCACTGCACGACTCGAGTCTCCGAGCCCAGAGCCCGCTCCAATCAGACGCTCCCGGTTTCTTCTCACTTTTTTATTTTTGCACCCAGAGGGAGGGGCAAACGTGGCGGGGTGTTTAGTCTTTGTCAGAACACTCTCATGCTGTGTGTGCATTTAGAAAAACACTAGACAAGTATGAGTGTGTGTGTGTGTGTATGTGTGTGACAGAGAGTGAGTGAGTCTACGTGTGGACCGGGTATGAATTTATAAAAGGTTTATGTGTGTGTGTGTGAGAGAGAGTGAGTCTACATGTGGACCGGGTATGAATTATAAAAGGTTTCTGTGTGTGTGTGTGTGTGTGTGTGTGTGTGTGTGTGTGTGTGCGTGCACGAACAAGAAAGGGATACATGGAGCCTCCACACATACTAAATGGGTAACGCTGGTTCTTTACACGCCTCGTGCAAGTAAATTAGGTGCAAGAAAGTTTAGCATTTTTACATGACAGAGGTCACCACAAAGTAACCTCACAACAGTGGGGGGTGGCCGGGGGGGATGCTCGGGATCAGATTTAGCAGCGAACGCCGAGAAGCACGTACTTGGCACAGTTAACCTGGCTTTTAACCATATGTGGATTACACGTTCTGCTGGGTTTGGGGGCGGATGCAGATGTGGCCAGTCAGGTGAGGGAGCGGAGTCCCCACGCGCTGCTCCACCGGCCGTCTTTCATGGCTGCACACTGCTCACGACATGGTGGTGGGTTAAATGCAGAGGACACATTTCGGTGTGGTTTGCTGTCTATCACAGTGACAAATCGCTGGTGTTGGTGTGTGTGGATTCTGAATGTGATTATGACTGAGAGAGGGCTGAAGTGAATGAGAATGAGTGTGATATGTCTGTGAATCTGAAGGAGCGCGTGTGTGTGGGTTAGGTGGATGGGCGGAGCGTTGCCACCATGACGACCTGTTGGGCCACGTCCCTTCAGAATGACGGGAGCAGCCAGCCAGTCCAGAAATCCAGAGGGAAGCTGGCATCCGAGAGCGTCTGGCCCACTGCCCCGCTTCCCACCCTTTGCCACGTGCAGCGTGGCGCGGTGCGCCAGTGTTGACATGACAGCCATTCTCCCCTCGCGGGCGAGCCTGTCGCCATCACTCACGCTCGCCACGTGTCCCCACGCGGTCCCCGGGGTGCACGGGCACAGTCAATAATCTCGACACGTTTCTCTGGGAACCTCATTGCTGCTGCTGCTGCTTCAGAAAGGGTCAGCAGGCAAAACGCTTACCACGGAAGCCGGAAAAAAAAAAAAAAAAAAAAAAAGCGAGGCCGCGGATAATTAAATTTCCGCAGAAAAAATGTCAAACTTGCTCTGCCACGATATTAAAAAAAAAAAAAAAAAAGGCCTCTCATGCATAAATATTTCTTAGAGGCTGGCGCGCGTTCAAACTATTATTCAGAGCGTTTGAAACAAATAGAGGCCTTGGCCGTGGGCGCGGTGCATTTGAATAGCTCGTGTGTTCCGGGGAGAGGACGCGGGCTCTGGACGTGATGGCGGTTTGGGGCCAGGGGCGAGACGGTGGGCCAGCGAAGGAGAGATGAAAGCTGGGTTAGAACTGGCACCAGGAAAGCGGGTTGCACATAGGAGGAGGGAAAAAACGGGGGGGCGGGGGCACTTGGAGGAAGGAGGAGGAGGAAGGGAGAGATGAAGGCACGAGAAGACGTGGGTGGATGCTCCTTGTAAGGTCAAAAATAAAAGGGCGACACTTGTTCTCTGCCAAGGCCTCATAAAGTCAAAAGACGACGCCAGCGAACCCGGACCGCTCCTTGCCGCCGTTGCCAGGACGTAGTCAGGAGGTGCACGCCCCGTCTGCAGACTGGAGGCGGTCCGCTCGGCCGCGAGAGCGAGAGGCTCGGTTAACACCGGTAAATGCTGCTGTACTGACGCTCCTGATACACCTCCCATAATACACACAGGCCAGAAGGCGCGATTTAGAAACGGCCAATTTCATGCGACTGAGGACTGAGACGTTTTGAAGGACACCTGCAGCAGACGCAACTATTTGACCTCCTGTTACAGCCTTGCCGCTGAGCGGTGTGCTTGCGGTTCGACTGATCAGCAGGAACCGAGGTGCCTCGCACGGAACCCACAACCACATTCAGTACCTGGCTTTGCACGCATGATCGGAAAGCGGCCTCATTTTCAGATACTTTCCAATCCCTACCCACGCTGCGGTGAGCAGATGTGATCTGACCTCCTTATAAGCACCAACGCTGCAAGAGAAGGTGCACACAAAGTTTTAAATGACTTCTAGGAATGACTTCTGCTCAACATTTCCAACATTTTTTTAACCTAACCAACAAACAACAGTAAAATACAATTTTGACTAGGTGCTGGTTCCAAATTGGTGGTTAGAAACAAGCTCTTCTAGTCTGGACCTCAAAGTCAAATCCAGGCCTTGTTTTCAGCTCTCCCAATTCTGATTGGTAAGCGGCTTTGCACAAGAAGGATGGACAAACAGCAGTACCCATACCATGACACCAATGCTGAATCATGCCAGCCAGATTAGGGGTGGGGTTGCTGAATATGGGCGTGGCTTCCAGATTACAGTATTTACTTATGTAAATCATTTTCTTTTTCAGCAGGCCAGCACTGTTTTGGTGGACTAGATGGTTACAATCATTGGTCAAATAAAAGCAAGGCACTTCCAGTTGAACTAAAAATAGAGAATGACTAGCAGGAACAGCTCTGTTTCAAATCAGAGTTTAATTAGCTTTCCACTAGCCGGCTAATTTAGAAACAGGTCCCCGGATGGCTAATAAAATGCGGATGATGCAGTCATTATCCAATTCAGGAGCACTTATAAAACCCTGGTAGGCTTGCTTCAGCGCTGCAGCCGGCCACTCTTGAGTGTCAGTCTGTAATTAAGAAGACAGGTTTGAAAGGGACAACAATAGCATTGGCACTTCACTGGCCTGGGCGTCACCGGCTGCAAAGACAGAGAACTCCCCGGAAAAAAATCCCAGAAGGCATCCAGGAGACTAAGCGAAAGATAATTACACTGTCTGATGATTGGGCTTTTTGGCCTAAACACTAGGCAATATTTGGTGGAAGTCCACTGCCACAAATCATGATGACAGTGAAGCCGGGTAAAAGCAGCAGGGTAATATTGGGACGTTGCTCTGGGCTTAGAAATGTGGTAACTCAGTACAAACCGGATGGGACCAGGTTTAAGAAACCCTTTTTGGAGGAGGCACTCTTTGCACCAGTGGGAGAAAATGTAATGCACAGACCAAGCAGAAGCAAGCTGCAGAGGAATTTATGATTATATAATGAGCATGGTGGCAATTTAGACACCTAACCATGTGACCCCTAAAGTCATAATTGTGAACCTCGCTTCTACAAATCCTGCCACTGTGCCCCTGAGCAACACGTGTAAACCTCTGTCGCACCGAGGGCACGTTTCCCTGCAATTAGTGACTGTAAATGCCTACACGTGGAAAAAAGAGAGCCATATTAAACATGGAAAATTCACCAACTGTTCCCTTGAAACTGACCTATTTTGGAAAGAAGAACTGGCCCAACAATTCCATTATTTTCTAATAACTTCTCAAACTCTGCATACAAGATTATTAAAAGTGGAATAATTAAGAATGGATGAGCAGTTTTCTGCTTTTCGTGTCCTTGGTAGAACAGAAGATTAGAGCCATCCCATACTCGTACCATACTTGTAAAGAAGTGAAAATAATGGGAGGAAAAGGAAACGGAGCGAACCAAAGAGTGGCTTAAATTTATTGTCGCTCCTGCATCCGTATCTGGGTTACAACACAGCACCGTACCCCGTGTCAGCATGTGTGTGTGTGTATGTCCCGGGCCATGGAGCCCTGGGGCTACTCCAAGTCACCAGGGAGCACCTGAGATTACCTGAGAGGAGCTGTCGGCAGAGAAACCAATCGCTCATTCCGCTCCCGGTGGGGCAGCCCGTCAGAGCAAACAATGCAGCCAGGCAGGCGGAGTGACGGCTCAGGGATGTGACATTTAAACTCCTCCCCTCCATCCATCCATCTGCACGCCTGGGCCCATTAGCCGGGGACCCATGTCTGTCCTGGGATAATTCTGAATATGATAAGGTTATCATTACCTCCAAGAGAAATCTCTTCATTATGCCTGCCTCTCTGGTGCCAGTGGTTCCCTGAGGCCAGTTTTATGTGCCATGGAGACGAGAAGCAGGTCAAGTAGGAATATGGCCATCAATCGCAAACCTTCATCTGAGCTATTGGCCAATGATTGCATATCCAGGCCTTATTTGGGCTCAATCCACAAGGCACAGAGGAAAACGAAGCAATAAAACATTTCCACCTACAAACCTCCCAAATCTCCTCCCTTTCCAGGACCAATCTAATTTCAATGCAAATGCATTTCATTCAAGGTGGGACGAATGGGGCCACAAAATTAGCTCATCATAGCAGCACCCCAGCAGAAGCCCAGAACTGGAGGGCTGGAATCTCACAAGCCCGCTGCCATATGGCATGAAACATCCATCAGTCAGCCTGAGGAGGCTTTAAGGACCGTCTCAAGCTGTTGGACCTTTCATGCCCACTTCTAAATCCTTTACTTTCTTCTTTAAACACATCTTCTCATTTATCTACACATTATTCTGGCTGTGAATAGGAGGCCATGTTGGGTTGGGAGATGATGGGCTTCATCACTAATGAAGACTGGGAGAAGCACTGCAGCCGAATCTCCTCAGACTGATGAGGACGACACAGAGCAGCAGAAGCATCCAATATTTGACATCTGATGTCTCCAGACGTGGACGAATCTGCATCGATGCCGCGCAGAACATAATCGATTTTATCATAATGACGTTGCTTGGTGATTTTCTGGTGCCGACATAAAGATTGTAGTTGAGAAGCAGTGCTGGTAGTGACTGTGGTGGCCTGTACCGGATGTTTGAAATGGATGCCCTCCCAATTCCATATGCATTTATGCTGTGCTTTGTAGCCGTGTCTCACTGCCGTTTGCTTGACGCATTTTAACGCTTGTCACTATTTAAGGCTTTGTCTGGATTTCTGGGGGAAATTGATGCAAGAAAACGTTGCATGCAATGTTTAACCAAAGTCGACCAAACGCTGGTGCTGAATGGTCATGTCGATGCTTTGATTTGCTCCAATTAGCAGAAAATTGGTCATCATTCAGTCCACGATCACCTGACACCACAAACGGAAGAAAATCGACAAGCACACGCCCGTGTGAGCGAGGCCTTGACTCCCATCCCACCGATGTATTTGAAATCATAATGTGAAGTAATGTCAAAAAGTTGATTGGATGCATCGTGAGCATCGATATCCGCTGCATTGAGACGAGTTGAGGGTCACACTTCTAACAGCGACTGCCATCTGTTTGCTTCCAGATGATTCCATCATGTTGTTTTCATTGCAAACACCTTCTGCTTACCAAAGGTGGCCAGTGAGACATTTTCAAACTAATTTTCTGCCGTAGCACAACTCAGCTTAGAACTCAGATGACCGTTTTCATAATTCCACACTTAGAAAGTTGGGGAAAGATGGCTTTTTCATGCACTGATAATCAGAAATCTCAGTGAGATGGATGGCCTGACTAATGTGGCTTTCAACTTTCCTTGCTGGAGTTTAGAAAACCATTTTTGTTCGCTAGCTTCTGTTTAGTGTACGAGACACAAAAAGGAGAAATACAGATGGAATTCCTGACTGGAATGCCGTCCAAATGTATTGTTGATTTTCACTTTCATATAAGTGAAAGTGATTGTGGTTGTGATACACAGCACAGCATACAGTGCACACAACAAAATGTTTCCTCTGCATTTAACCCATCACCCTTGGTGAGCAGTGGGCATCCATGAAAGGAAGCAACGTGGGAGCAGTGTGGTAACGGTTCCTTGCTGAAGGGGACCTCAGCGGCATCTTGTCGATCTGGGAATTGAACCTGCAACCCTTTGGTTACGAGTCCGCTTCCTACGAGTCCTGCTCCCGTCTGTATGGACCCCATACAGACACTCAACTAGGTGGATTTGGTGTACAACATGATATATGGCAGGGGCAAATAGAGTGACTTGACTAAGTTGGAAAAGAGTGGGATAAATTTAATACACTGCAGCCTCAAACTGATATTTTATGACATCACCACAGATCTATATATTTGTTGCCCTTGATGGCAAGTAATTGTTGCATCATCAAGTAATTCGGCATAATTGATGATGCAAGTTGGATGTGGGTGATCGGGACTTCTGTTGGGAACGACTCTCTGCTCTCTCTCCCCTCTTCCGTTGACAGGCTCTAGTTACCTCGGAGCGTTCGGGGTCACTTGGCACAATGTCTGAGGTCACCGGTCACAGTAAATAAGAGGAACAGGGGGCTTGGGCTTCACGCATGGGTTGCCCAAGAGTAGAATGGCTGCTGGTCTTGATTTATCGAGATATGAGTTGAAAGCAGTATTTTTTCCTGTGTGTGTGTGTGTGTGTGTGCGTATGTATGCGATTACCTGCACAATTCTATCCTATGCAGAATCTTGCTTACTGTTAGACTTGTCAACTGTACAGCCGAAGAAACTGGAGTGGAGGGGGTGGGGGTGGGCGGCAATAATAAAGCTCTGCACGGTGAATCAATTGTTATTTTTGCATTCTTGGCTGGCATTGGTGTTTGCATGAGTTGGGATGTTTTTATCCTTTTTGGTTTTGGTTGCTGATCTGCGAGTGGTACGGCACTTTAACAAATCTCACTGCACCTCGCCGCCCACGCAAGGGTTAGAAGTCTTCGACTGAACAGGCAGAGAGTGGGTCTGGGTGCGCAAACACGCACCATTTCCATAAATAAAACCCACCAAACATTATTAATAGGGGAGAATTTTTTTAAGTAGTAGAGATGCACCTTGTAGAAGAAGAAATTTAAAAAAAGATGCAATTTCTAGTCTGAAGGCTCCAAACCTACAGAGACTGAAAAATAATGAAGAGAGCTGAGGAGTAAGCACAAAATCCATATCATCGTTACCTGACAGTGGGTTAAATACATTAAGCACATACCAATCGTTCAGGTGAGGGCATTCAATGCTGACGGAATTTAATGGATTTCTCAAGAAAGGATACAGGAGCGTATAGCACTATTCTGACGTGTCTGAAATAGAAACAGATCGGGAGCCCAGGGCGCCTGAAGCAAATCAATTGTGGCAGACACACCCCCACTGCCTCAACTTTCCCCCCTTTTAAAGCATCCTACTCAATGCACAAACAGTACAAGAACAGAAGAAACGATTCCAGTTTTATCATGGGCAGGCACAGCGGAGCCGTGGTTAACACTGCCGCCTCAATCCGAGTCCGGGGTTTGATTCCCTGCATGGGTTCTCTGCGTGGAGCTCATCTGTTCGCCCGTTGTTTTTACTCGCAGGGCTCAGACTTCACTCAGTCCGAACACGCGCCTCTTAGGTGAACTGCCGATGATGAATTGGTGCAGATTCCATGAGAGGCCGACAGGAGTAGAAGAAAGCAGAAGCCCAAAACACAAACTATAAGAACTACATATATATATATATATATATTTATGTGTGTGTGTGTGTGTGTGTGTGTGTTTTTCTGGCGCCTCATGTTGGTTGTTTGCCTAATCTCCTTGGTCGTGTGTTATAAAGGTTTCTGTGTGTTTCTGATCCGTGATCGTGCATGATCGCTGTTATCCGGTTCTGTACCATGCACCCTGCATGATTAAACCCTTGTGTGTTTCCCTCGAGTCCTTCCTGCACTGCGCGCCATTGTGACTATTGTTACGTCCCTGGACGTACGCTCCCACGTGTTCTGTGTGTCTGGCTGTCATTTTGTCCCTGTCTCTTTTAGGTTGACTTCGTGGGAGGAGCTCCACCTACCATCTGCGTATTGGTCACCTCCAGGTCCGGGTCTGCTAGGCCCTTACTCTTTAGGGAGGTCCCCAGGGTCCACGGAGATCTGAAAGGAGCTCGGTTGGGGATCTAATTTGTGTGTTGTTGCGTTGTGTGATAGACCCTTTGTTGTTAGCCTGGGTCAGCCTTTATGTGTGCACTGTATGCTTTGTTTGCTTGTGTGTAACAGTGGACGTCCTCCTCTCCACACCTGTGTCACGTTTCTTAGACCCCTAGACTTAGGAATGTAACACCACACACACACACACACACACACACACACACACACATATAAAAAATGCATCTACACAAGAATGCTAGTATATCCGTCAATCAAAAAACACTTCAGAGCTGAACCCTTCGAGGCTACAGTGAGCCCAATGAGGACCAATTTAGTAGCTCATATCCATCTCTGAGCGTTAAACATTGTTTATGAGAGCACGGTAACCCATCTATGCCCATCAAAAGTCTCTTAGCACAGCATGGTGCAACAGCGAGCAGTGAAACGAGCGCGAGGCGGAGCACCGAGACCGTCTGAAGAGTGCCGTTTGACTTCAAAAGGCTCGTCAGCCATTCTCCAGCACAGAAACTCACACTCTTCATCTGATCTGAACATGCAATGTGAGCCTGTTTGCTCATATTTTGAAAGCCGCGGTGCCGAGCAGCAACGTAAACTGACCGTACGTCATTTATAGTCAGGCTTAAGAAAAATTTCCTCCGGATGTCAGACAAAACACACGCGTTTTACAAAAAACAACTGTTTACCCCCCAAACCGCGCCGTTCAAGCTACTTCTTCCTTTGTCGTGGCATCATGGTGAATGGACGGACACATTCGCATGGGATATGATGGCGACTCCATGCGGCGTGTTTGGACCGCTCTTTGATGTCCTCGTTTCGCGTGACGGACACCCACGCCTCCGTTGCGTGGCCCTTTTGTCGGATGACGGTAATTACGGAGTCGACTCGTTTTCCTCTGTTTGTGTTCTCTTAATTGCTTTCCCTTCGGCGCTTTTGTGCTTCTTGAATTACGGACATTTCGTTTTTGTTTTTATTTATAACTGTGATCACTGGAATTTTCACTTCAGTCGAATGTGCCGCTTTTTCTAATTAGCATCATAGGCAGTGCCATGTATTGGAGTGCCGACCTAACCTCCGCAATATAAAATACACGCGGCAGGATTCTGTTGGTGTTTTACTGAATCACGTCGCATGATCCTTCAACAGCCCTTCACGTTCACCAAAAAAAAAAAAAAAAGTTCTAATAATTGTGCCCTGTCAGGAATAAGTCATTTATTTGTGATCTTATGTTTGGTGTAGGACCAAATCCATAACGTTCTCTTTAAAGTCACAGAAATCCTGTTCGCAAGGCATTTGGATGTGTACACATGCCACCTATGTTGTTGAATTTAGAATAGGGCCGTTCATGATTAATGATCACGATAAAAAAAAAAAAAAAAAAAAGATTATGACTATCAGCTTAAGGGCCATGAGTTTAATGATGCTTCTGCTCAGTTCATTCGTTTACCTCCCACTGCTTCAATTTAATCAGCTTATTTCGTTTTTATCCTTTCGTCCTTTTGTAGTTTAACTCATTATTCTGTTTTCTTATCGATGACCTTTTTTTGTGAAGGAACATTTTCTGCAGGTTGCCACCTGAAGCAGTTCTGTGTAGGAATGTGATGTTATCAGGGTCGGAATAATTTGCACTGTTACTTCAGGAGAATGGCGTTATGTAACTGTGGTGGAGGACGCGGTGTGTAACCCACAGCGGTGCTCACAGAACTTACAGAAGAAAAATCAGCCCAACGCATTAAGGAGGTTCTGGAAACACCAACACAGTTCCTTGCTTTGTGGGTGAATAGGAACATCCGGCACGCCGGCACACGAGGTTATATTGGTGAAACACATTCGGTGAAATTCTTTAATGGCAGTCTTTTTTCAATCCTGCGGTGTCAACGGTGACTCCTGTAAAGCACCGTGTGACGTTACTGGCGTTGTCGCACGCGACCAGATTCTCTGGACGCTTGTCCGCGTTTGCCCCGTCTACCGTGGCACGCGGGCCGTGGGCTGGGGTGCCAGCCTGCTTACGAACACAATCGCTTGGCTGGGAGCGGACGGCAATGGCGACGCCTCCTGCTCCTGGCGCGGGAGCCGGGGCCCCGACCGGAGCAGGGCGCGCCGTCCCCCTGCTGCCTTTCCAGGCTTGTCCTTGGTTTTGGCAAGCAGAAGCCAAGCAGAGTCTGTTGCATTCTGTGGTTTTTCCTGATGATGCCCCTACAGGCAGTAAATCAAGAATCGCTCCAGCCTTTTTGGCGTCTTCACATTAAATCACCTCCTCCTCTTCTTATCCTTCGATGACATATGAATGAAATGTGAACGCACGTTGTGGTTGGTGAACGGTGTTTGTGACGTCATTTCCACGAATGCCCCTTCCCTCTATAGGCCGATCTCCTCCTCATTATCATTTAAAGCTACAGACACCGAAACGCCTGGGGAAATATCAATGTGGGACTGGATCAAAGTGGCTGTACACTTCTGCACCTGGGATGAATTTCGGAACGAGATTTCAGATGCAGTATAAATGCACAAATACGACCGATATAAAATATTTTCATGTGAGGGACTTTTAAACCCTGAGTGTCTAGAAGGGGACTGTCCCTGTAACTATGGACAGGTGTCTGGTAAATGTAAATTTGTGTTGTTGTATGAAGGTAAATGTCTATAGTCAGTACATAAGTGGAACTGCATGTTGGAAAGGGCTTATGCCTCAAGGGGGTGGGGTGGCAGGTGATGAGGGATACCCTGTGGGTTAAAGGTTCGGATTGTCTCTCTATCTTTCTCCCTCCTCTGGTTCCCTCTTGCCATCCAAAGACATGCCAACTAGGTGAACTGCGGCCTGCGGCAGGCCTGGCGCCCTGCCCCTGGGTGAGCTTCCACTCCCTGCGTTCACACACACTCACCACACACACACACACACACACACACACACACACACCACTCACCACACAAACACCCATGTGCCAACCCATGTGTCTCACATGCAACAGCATATCTGGCTTAAACAGCAAATAAACCAGCACTATTTTTCCACATTTGTCTCTGTTAATAGTTTTTAAATATTATAGTGAGATTCAGTCTTTTATCACGATAAAAAAAATGGACAGCCATAATATATTTTTAAGACAAGCGTGCTGCTGCCCATCAAAGGACAAACCTGGCAATGCAAGAATTAAGACCTCTGAGTAGCTGAGGTCTGACCATCCATCTTAGAAAATGATGCAGTCAACCCACAATTTCATCCGCCAGATATTATGCTGGGTGGCGCATCAGCAACAGGCAGATGTCTTGTCATTAGGTCCAGCAGTCGCGGCGCAGGGTCATTTAATGGCTGAAGGCCCCGAGGCCATTTTACACAACTCGGAACGGGTCTCCGTCGTGACACTACCATATCCTCGGATAATAATGTTCCCGTACGCCCCACTGAACGAATGCAAGGCTGGTATAACAAAGACCTTCACTGAAGATTTATGAGACGCTCTGGAGGGGCTGCTGGGTAGATGACTTTCACTAGAACTTTTTTTTTTTTTTTTAAACCGCAATATTCCACTACACACAGTTCAGATCTTGTACGACGGCTGCTCTGAAAGCTCAATGGTTTGTTAGGAATATTAAAGTACCAACCGTCCTCCTCTCAGATCCAAAATATGCTCGTTTCTCTTTTACCCAGCCGTAAATGTTCGGAAACGGCAAATTAAAAGGGCAAGAGATAAAGGAGGTAATTTAATCACACACGCACAAAGAAATACAAGCACAGCTTTCAATTAAAATGATGTAATTCAAACGAGGGGAGAGCAACACTGCCAGCAAAAAAAAAAAAAAAAAAAAGAAACAGGGTCCAAATGAGGGAAGATCCTAGTTGCAGAAATATTTAGTGTGCGACATGAGCAACGGTTTCCAAGGGGTCAAGGAGATCCAGTCATATCAATATTTTACATATGCTCCAGAAAAAAAAAAAACACACGTAATTAATAACTCATAAACCGTGGGATTGGAAAGCTTAAAACGTGACCTGAATGAACGGGGAATTCGGAATGCGCATAAAAACCCAACCCGTTTGCAAAAATTTACTACACAAACTTGGCTAGAGTCACGCATTATTTATGACGAGATCACAGTCTTGCATTTTTGCATAAATGCAACCCGGCAAGCAGCATACAGCGTGTGGGATTTTTCACGAGTTAAAACGCGGTAATAAAGATAATGTCTTCATGTCCACATCTCATATATATAAAATAAAGAAATAACTGAAGCACCCAAGCTGTTGTTCACTGCTTGTTTGACGTTGTTACTATATGTCGTTTAAAAAAATGTAAAACTCCAAACTTCCTCCCACCATGCGCTTTGTCGAACTGCTGCAGTTACATTTACAGCATTTATCCAGAGCGACTTACAATCAGTAGTTACAGGGACAGTCCCCCCCCTGGAGCAACTTAGGGTTAAGTGTCTTGCTCAGGGACACGATGGTAGTAAGTGGGATTTGAACCCGGGTCTTCCGGTTCATAGGCGAGTGTGTTACCCACTAGGATACTGCCACCACTGCTGAGAGTCAGAGCGGATTTCCACAGCAGCGGGGGACGGCTCCTAGCGCCGCCTCCATCCTGGCATGAGGTCCGGAGCTCCGGAAGGGGGGCGGGGGTGGCGGGTGTTGTGAGGGATTCTTGCCGGGAACCAGTGAGTACCCAGCGTGCAATGGGTGCCGGCTGAGAGGAGGTGCCAACGCGCTCCCACAGACACATGCCCGTCACAACGGACAAAAACGGCAGACGTGAAGCAGACTAAAAGCAGGGGCCCCGAGACTTGTGACGTATTTCAAACGCCGTAATTTTTTATAAAATGAACGGCTGCGTGTGCCGCCTGCGCTGCTACTTGGCACGGGGGATTATTTACTCACGTTGCCATGGTTGACGAAGCCGTGTTTCCTGGCGATGCGCTCGGCCTCCCCCGCTCCTCCCCTGACGTGGACGGCCCACGTGTTGGTGTAAACTCCCTTGCTGCTGGCGGTGGTCTCTGTCGAAGCAGCCGTGAGGAGCAGGACTGCCCCGAAATGCAGCAGGGCCATGAAGAGGAAACGCGCTGATGACCGCCGAATGTTCCCAGCAGCCACTGCAAATGAAAGGGGCGACCTGGAGGCGAAAGGAATGGAGGTAAAAGTCAGGGGCTCTGAATTGCTATTCGACTCTCCCCTTATTCTGCTACGCTGCCATCGAGTATTGGTGCTAAAACCAAAAAGTGACATTCTGTGATCCCTCGTAATGTATCTGTCAAGTCTGAGCCGGGCTGTCTGGCAGGCGGCAATCTCAAAGATCAAACGATCAAATGCTCTCTCATGCAGCCGCTCCTCACCTGTGGCGCATGATAAGAAAATCTCTCCCTCGCTACGTGCACAACAAACGCGGCGGCCAAACCAGCAGAGCAGCTGCCAGTCATCTTTAAAAACAGATATTTAATATGCCGAGAATGGTCATTTTTCACCTTTGCAACTTTTCTGTTAATGACGTGGATGACCTAAAAATGGCACACACACACACACACACACACACACACACACACTCGTAATAGATGCACAGATAAAGAGGAGTATTTGCTAGTTACCAGTACCTTGAAGAGGAGCAACTCAACCAATGCTTTTTTTATAGTTTAAAATGGGAGGAGTCTATTGTGGTGAGTGACAGACTCGTTCTGGGTGATTTAACACCCCAAGTGGAAGCCGTGTTGCCAGATATATAATTTCTTCACCCCACAATCATCTATAATTCCCTCATACACACACTGAACACTGCTGAAGCAATCGGACAAGTATTATAGCACTCGCGACTGCTTTATGTTTTTTTTTTTAACCAGCCCTCCAATCTGGCAACGGCAAGTGCACCTCCTATTTTTGCCCTTCCTGCTGTGTTTCGAGATAAAACTTGTTCGTCATCATCAGCATCATCAGCAGACACCACAAACACAATGTATGTTATATTTGTCTCTGGACCACGTCAGCTACCAAACCGAAACACCGACATTCAACAAATTTACAGGCAAACTAGGGCGATGGTGGCTTAGTGGGTAAGCAGACCCGTAATCAAATCCCAAACTGCCAGGTGCCAATGAGGTCCCCTTGAGCGAGATACGTCCCCACACACTGCACCCCTTTCATGGCTGCCCACTGGTTAAATGCAGAGGACCCATTTCTTGGTGTCACTGTGTGCTGTGCTGCGGTGTTTCACAATGACAATCACTTCACTTTCACTTTCTAGTGAATGTGACATTGGGGAAGATCCCCAATTTCCTACTTCTCATACAGTGCAATGAAAACATGTCCCTTTTCACAGTGTACAGGTTTTTGTTAACTTCTTCTTCCTCCATCAGCTGCTCTTGTTCGGGGTCCGCCACCGGTCTAGATGTCTGCCATAATTAATATGGCTCCCTATTTCCACCGGGCTTAGGGGATGTGGCAACGTTTTTATTATGTGGAAACAAGTAGTTTTTACGTACGAAATACATTTTATTATCACATTGGTCCGCAATTACTTCAAATCAGTAGCCGGGGCCTGGCCTCCACAGACACGTCAACAGGGACACATCAGTGACTAATGTGGACGAGTGTCTACAAAAATGTGAGTTTACGTATTCCCTTTAATACCTCCTGGCGAGCTTATTATGAGCGCAAAGTCACACGGAGGAAACTTTCAAACGAGTTACTCACTGTCTATGTCCCAGGGGAACAGGAAAATAAAAAAATAATAAAAAGATAGATAGATAAGCGGAGAGGGAGAAATCTAAATTCCCTAAGGATCCCAATTTTGGTTTTGGCAGCACGGGCTTCTGTAAAAAAGCCCTCCACCTGCCCTATCTCCTGAAAGAGGGAGCGAAATGAGATGCGGCAGCGGCGTTGCACACAAAAGCCTGATTGGAAAATGGCACGGCACTCACGGTATATATTCATTTTTTTTTTTTTTTTTCCCAATTATCACTACCCATTAAGGCAGATCCCGCTCGCACATAACTATAAATAAAAAGCTGCCGCCTCCAGCCTCGAGGACGGGAGGAAGGAAGACACGCGGCGCTGCCACGGCCGGGCCGCCTGGCACACTTCAGGCTGTAATGATGCGAGCCGCTGGCGAGCGCGCGGAGGGAGAGGCCGCCGTGAAAGCGCCTCAACACCTGGATCCGGACTGTGGGCACTGCCGACGGAGATGTGACCCCGCCCCAGACAGGAGACGCACCGCATGGCCGCCGGTCCCTCGACCTCGCACACACATTCCTTGGTGATCCCTGTGCCCTCCGGCTGAATGAAGAAATACTGATGTTGCCACGTCTTACACAAGATTGGTCCTTTAAATGTCACTTCGGCTTCTCAAGTCAATATCATTTAATTGGAGTGCGGAGGTTGATTTTTCCTTCACAAGATGCAGACCAGAAATTACAAAGAACGGGGCCACAAAGGCATCCCAAAAATAGTATTTGGCTCCATCAAGAGACAATCACATGACTTAAGAGCGAATCCTTTGTTTGTGCCCTTCAAGAACCCTTTTTTTTATGTTCTCTGTCAGTTCTCTGTGAGACAAAAACTGAGAGTGACGGCTGTCTGAAAATGGTGGGAAAAGAGTGGGAAAAAACAAAGAGGCGTTCACCTCTAAAGAGGCCATCTTGATTTAATCCCTGCTGGAACAACTGACGTCGGCTGCCAGAATCTCAATAACTAGCATATAACCATAATTAACAAATGATAAAAATACGAAAAGACATGGAAGGGGGGTTCCCTGTGTGATGGCCATTTTAAATTCAAAGGTAAATGTAGTATTACTAATGTTGAGTAGGTCGTCATTGATTTTAAAACGGTAGTGAATTAAAATCACATTTCCCAGTGAATCTTAAGGACTAAAGCTATAATGAATATTCAAAACTGGGACAAAAAACAAGGTGCATGGGAAAGACGGAGAGTTATGAGGAGATGATCTGCTCATTTATTTTTGTAATAAAAAGACTGTACAGACTCTGACAGTAAATAAAATGCAAGATTTTTTTCAGTCAGGCAACATTTAACCATGCCACAAGCTGTGTGGTCTCCTTTTGAAGAAGAAAAAAAGAAAAAGTAAATGCAAAAGATGCCTTATCGGTATCTTAAAGATGAATTATCTGAATCGGCCCTAAAACACTTATGAGGGATACCTCTGACATTTGCATCCATATCATCAGTTCATGGTAACATTACAACTGTATATAATTTGCTATTAGCCTGTTTGATGTACATGCTTGGTCAAAAAACATTCAAAGCGGGAGACACTGTCCGAACAATCGTAATACCATTTCCACCGTATGTATGATTTTTGCCCGAAGAATTAAGAACTGATCTTTCAACGTAGCCACGGGATTAATGGACGCTGAAATCGACAGACTGTAAAAGCATTCACTGCTGCATTCAAACAAGAAAAAAGAACATCCCAGGACACTTTCGCTCAGTTCATTTTGCTTCAGTAATTGTTAACTTGCAATAAGATGCCAGACGTTCCAGTGGCTGAATGCTAAAAAAGAGACGCTGCCTGTCAATCCAAGTTATGAAAGCCATGAAATTCAAATGGAGCCGAAGCGTCAAGGTCAGGAGAGCCAACAGAGCCTCGGCATGCCAGTCTTACAAAAACTAGCCACAGCATCCCCACTCTCTACAGAAAAAAAAAGTATTAATTTTAAAACTCATTTAAAGCTCTCTACCAATGCATTAAAAAAATCCTCGAATGAACGTGCAAATCACTTTTTTCTCAGGTTACACACACACAAATACATTTATGGTATATACCAGACATCCTTGTCCAGAGAGCCTTACAATCAGTGGTTACAGGGACAGTCTGCCTGGAGACACTCAGGGTTAAGTGTCCCGCTCAGGGACACGATGGAAGTAAGTGGGGTTCGAACCTAGGTTTTCTAGTTCATAGGTGACCCTGTGTAGGGGACAATAACCCCTTCAAACTGATGCCTAGGACAAATGAAAATGATGCATCCTCGGCGTGCCTGCCAAGTACCCGTTAAAATGAAATTAGACGAACGCTGCTGCATCTACTCTGCGCCGGAATCTTCTCCGAGGTGCTGCACGTCGCGCTGGTCAAGCAAAACAGGCAAGCAAGGGCAAAACCGCCATCATCGTCATCAACAACATCACATGAGGAAGTTATAGGCAGCGGGCCAAGTCTATTTTAATTCCACTGAAATTAACTGGCCTTACCAGAACGCGCCATGCAAAATGGCCTCTTGTTTTATAATAGGCAGAAATAAGCTCATTTCCCCCCAAATGGACACAGATTAATTCAATTCTGCAGAACGTATCAAATAGAAACCCAAACATTCATACAAATATTGATGCAAATTGGTCCCAATTGAGCATCGTCGCGGTGACCTTGGACGTCACCCGAAGCAGGACACCCACAGTGCCGGGGTGACCCCTCCTGTCACCGCAGGTTTAATTAGGACACGCTCGTCCCACGTCCACACCGCTGAGCTAATAAGAGACAGCAGAGAGGCAGCAAGTGAAATGGATGTCGAAGGGACAACCCCCCCCCCCCCCCCCCCCCCCCCCTCCCAAAAAAAAAAAGTTACACCCTCCCAAGGTGCACAAATCCCGTATTGAGCTGGGACCAGTGGCCCTGCTGTTGTGTAAGACTTGATCCGATTTGACGAGAGAGAGAGAGAGAGAGGGACAGGGAGAGAGAGAGAGGGACACCGGTGGCCTTTGAGAAAGGTCGTGGGATCTGATAAAGAAATAAAAATAAATGCCACCGAGAGGGAAAAAGTGATCGGTCCCCAAGCAGAAACAATTCCAGAACCCCCCCCTCATGACGTGGACCCGAAACACGACGCAACATGCACGCAACTGTGTAACGTCTGTAATCACGTAATTACGTAACTACGTCGGCTTCCGAGTTCAGCTGCTAAAATAAAGAAAAAAGAAAAACCAAGAAAGTAGCGGAGCCTCCTCACCGAAAACCGGCTTCAATCCAGCCAGCTCCTGCCGTAACGCGAAACTTTCGCAGCCTCCTGGGCGCCGACGTCCATCGTTTTCCTCCCGGCGACCTCCGGGCTCCGCGCCGTCACGCCGCTCCGCGGACGCGGCTCCGCGTGTCACGTCCTGCCCCGGCGGCGGCCGCCCCTCGACGCCCCGGCGGAGCCGTCATCCCCGCGGACCGCCCTCTCCGCGAAACTTTCGCCGCCGCCGCCGCTCCCGGATGCGGCGGCTCTCGCTCCCCCCTCCGCCGGAGGCTGCCGCGCTCCGCCTCGCAGGCAGGCAGGGAGAGTGGCGGCTCAGCGCGCCCTCTCCATCCCGGCGGCTGCGGCCACGCGTAAAAAGTACTACCAAAAAGACAACAACAACAACAAGAAGAAAGGATAACGACGAGAGTAAAAATCACGCGCGCCCACCCGACTCGCAGTAATAACACGCGAAGACGCAAAACGCCAGGAAGCACGTCACGCAAAATAGCACGGGGTGGGAAGAAAAAAAAAACACGCACCGGCGCCATCTAGAGGACGAGTCGAGGAAGAGGCGCGGCGGGTTCCTGTCGCTGCGTGTTGCCAGGTCCGCCTTTTGTAAAACCTTTATTCTTCCCCGCCAGTGCGCTCCAGTTGTAACAACGCACGACCCACGCGTCTTAAACGAAATGTCACGCAAGCGCCGAAACTTTTCATCCGACCGCCGCCGGACGAGAAGTCGGCGACGCGGAAGCCGTAACAATGCTGCTCAACTCCGAGCGCCATCTTGCAACACGTTGGCCACCGGGCTTGAATTTAATAGCCCGACTGGGTGGTCTTGGTTATCTCAATGTCCCCGGCGACCCACTGATTTCTCCCATTCTTGTAATTAGCTCCCCGACTACAATACATTTGTTGCCCAGTTGGCATCCCAGACCTGGATTTCACACACCTCCGCGACTGGCGCCTTTTACACTCGAGATAAACGGTGGCCACGTCCACGTCACGTATTTAATGAGAACTAAACGGACCAGACCAAGCCGCATTGTCCGTTTTAATTGCATGTTTTGCACCACCGTTCCGCAATGTGTGTCGCTTTGCAACTGGCCACCAGCTGCCGATCACTGGCTGCATTCCAACATGCAAAATTAGACCAATAATTAGGCAGAAGGGGTTGACGCTTCTCACGCTGTCTAATCACAGATGAAACAAACGAGGCAAACACAAGCAACGAATTCTATATTTATATTTTTATGTGTGGATGGTTCCATATGTGACACGCAGCACCCAGTGCACACAGTGAAATGTGGTACCTGCAAGGTAACACATGCCCCGAGGGAGCAGTGGGCAGCCATGAGAGGCGCCCTGGGAGCAGGGTGTGGGGACGGTGCTTTGCTCAGTGTCATCTCAGTGGCACCTTGGCAGTTTTGGATTCGAACCGGCGACCTTCAGTCTTCAGGTCCGTTTCCATTAATAGAGGACAAGCCCTCGGATGCATCCCACAATCCCTCGGTTGATGGCACTGAAGTCCAACTTCGAATATAATTCTGCACCTTCGTAAATTACAAGCAGAATGCTCTATGAAATGTTCACACGTCCACCCAACTCTATATAATCTACAACCGAAACACCAGCATGAATAACACACACTAAAGACAGTGCAGCAGGAAGTGAAAGAGAAGCATGGTTGTAGGGTGGAAGTGTGCGCTTAAGGCTGAGAGAAGAAGGCCCTCTCCACACTATTTGATAAATAAGATAAGATAAGATGATCCTTTATTGGTCCCACAAATGGGACATTTACATTGTTGTGGCAGAAAGTGAATAGTACAACATAAGAGCAGCAAAATGAATCTGTATAATATAAAAAGTTCACTATACAAATAAATAGTTTGGGAGAAACAGTGAAAAAGCAGTGGATGGGTAAATTAAAATATCTGTATAAACATAAATATATTTGTGAATGTCTGTATACATAAAATATATGTAAGCGTACATATGTACAGAGTGGATAAGTGTACATAACGGAAATAGTGTATTGGATGTGTCTGTTTTTTAGTGTATGTATGTGTGGTCAGCTGTTGTCTGACAGCGGTTGGCATGAAAGACCTCTGAAGGAGCTGCTCAGTGTTGACAGGGTCTCCTGCATGGGGTGGGAGATGTTGTCCAATAGGGATGACAGCTTAGCCACCATTCTCCTGTCACTCACCACCTCCACATGGTCCAAAGAGCATCCGAGAACAGATCTGGCCAGGTCAGCTGGTTCGGTCTCTTCCTATTCCCAGCAGCGATGCTGCCTCCCCAGCAGACCACACCGCAAAAGATGGCTGAGGTCACAATAGGGTCATAAAAGGTCAACAAGAGTGGGCCGTTCACTCCAATAGACCTGAGCCTACGCAGCTACACCGTTTGATGTAGGTGGTAGTAGCCTAGTGGGTAACACACTTGCCTGTGAACCAGAAGACCCAGGTTCAAACCCCACTTACTACCATTGTGTCCCTGAGCAAGACACTTAACCTTAAGTTGCTCAAGGGAGACTGTCCCTGTAAATCCTGATTGAAAGTCGCTCTGGATAAGGGCATCTGATAAATGCTGTAAATGTAATGTAAATGATGCAGATGTCCTTCAGACTGGAGAGAGCGGGATTTTGGGTTGTGAAAGCTCAGGTGTCGTTGGCACATTTGGCACTGGCAACAGTCCTTTTTGCCAAATTGACCTACAGCAGAACAGACCTGAGGAATGTGAGCACTGTATTACAATTAAACTTGCGGCTGTGCAATTAAATCAAGCTGCTCTTTTCCAGAGCAAATCAAATCCCTTGTTTGCAGAGACTAGACGCTCCCTGAAGCAGCGTGATTCTGTTTGTTCTTGTTATTTTATCTACAATTTTATTATGCACTAAGCTGGTATTCTACCCTGAGGACCCACGTCCCTTTTCTTCTGAGTTGTTGCTATTTTTTTAACCTTGATTAAAATGTCTTAAAAACGACAAATTTACTGTGGCCACTTAGCACAGACCTTTTCAATTACATTTAGGGCTCTTAGCAGATGCCCTTACTCAGGCACTCAGGCTTACTTGTCTTGCTCAAACTTGTGAGTTTGCGGTCCTCCGGTTCATAGGTGAGTGTGTTACCCACTAGGCTACTACCATCATTCACCCAATTTTCACGTCAGTATACGAACTCGTACTGGTCTTAGAGCCGTTTATCAGATTTGCTTTTATCTCGTTAACCTTTTGAAAGTCTCTGGTCTTCAGGAAATGACCTTTTAATCCAACAAGAGTCCAAAGAAGATCTCATCCCACAGTAAGGCAGCCTCTTAATGACATGGTCCACTCGTGCCACTAGGGAAGAGCTTCGATCTTTAAAAGCAGCCTCAAGCCGCACCATTTTATTTAGTTTGATTGTTTTATCACTGGGCCTCATGGTAGCGTAGCGTTTAGCAACGTAGCCGCACACCTCCAAGGAGTGTGAGTTCAAATCCCGGCTTGGACCTTATTTGACCATAGATTGCATGCTCTTCCCGTGTCGGCACAGGTTTCCTCCAGGTTCTCCAGTTTCCTCCTGCCTCAAAGGCATGTGGAATTGGTGAATTAATGACATTTACAAATGTGAGGGTGTGGGTGAATGGTGTGAGTCGCCGCCCTGAGCTCCAGCAGTCACAACCCTGAATAACCGGATGATAAGCAGTAATGTAATATTCTTGGGGTGGAGGTTGTTTTTTATTTTATGAAGTAATTGTGGTATAACTTTTTTTTTTGGCATGAAAATTTCTATGTAAATGAAGTCATATTGGTCAAGCAATTAGTGGAGAGGCTCGGTCGGATTCCTTTTCATCTGCCATTTGGCAAAGTGAACACTTCTTCAGTGTGATTTTACGACGATCTATTTTTTTGGCTCTGGCCGCTAGGGGGCGCCGCGGGTGAGAGAAGCGCCTCAGTCAGCCCCACCGCTTACATTTACATTTACATTTACATTTACATTTACATTTACATTTACATTTACATTTACATTTAAGGCATTTGGCAGACGCCCTTATCCAGAGCGACTTACAACGTGCTTTCAAGTTACCATCGATGAAGAGATCAATTCCGGTTCACTAGGATCCCAACTATGAATACATCTATTTTATTCACTCTGTTGTAGATTCTGTACTCAAGTTCGACAATAAGAAAAGTTACAAGTTAATCTAAATATTCTTTAAAGAGTAAGTTCTTGAGCTGTCGTTTGAAGGTGCTCAGTGACTGAGCTGTTCTGACCTCGAGGGGAAGTTCATTCCACCACTTAGGGGCCAAGACAGAGAAGAGTCTAGATGAATGTTTTCCTTTTACCTTCAGAGATGGAGGGACCAGGCGAGCAGTACTGGAGGCTCGGAGTATACGAGGTGCAGTGCGGGGTGTAATAAGGGCTGTGAGGTAGGATGGTGCTACTCCATGTTTGGCTTTGTAGGCCAGCATCAGTACTTTGAATCTGATGCGTGCAGCTACTGGGAGCCAGTGGAGGGAACGTAGCAGAGGGGTGGTGTGGGAGAATTTGGGAAGGTTGAAGATCACCCTGCCCCCACGCTTGCCCCACACTGGGTGACTGTCACTGGATGGGCACCACTATCCTCGATCCTGAGTTGGTTTTGGAAAGTGAGAAAGATTAGGTATTGGCTTCAACCTGAAAATATAACTGCAAGCGTTGATTAACGGGCCCTGACAATCCAACTAGGCATGGTTTACACCACCTCCTTTTTCTTTGTGGCTAGTGTATGAGAATTTGTGTTTTGAGGTCCTTATTTCCTTATTCACTGCTCTTGTTGGAGGATGTAGGAACGTCTCCTCCTGGCTTCAGGCCAATCCTGGGTGGTAGTAGCACACTCACACTAGTGGGTAACACACTCGCCAATGAACCAGAAGACCCAGGTTCAAACCCCACTTAATACCACTGAGTCACTGAGCAAGACACTTAACCGTAAGTTGCCCCAGGGGGGCTGTCCCTGTAACTACTGGTTGTAAGTCGCTCTGGATAAGGGCGTCTGATAATTAAATGTATTTGTATGATAACCAGGCTGTGGCTGTTTATCACGGCATCATTAACTTGAGCACCAAGATCAAGCTTTGCCATGACCTGCTGCTGAAATGGATGAGGTTGTGACAGTTTGGTTTGTGTCACCACTCACTGTAACACATCTTGCATGAGTGTGCCAAATACATTGAAAAGGTATTGCTGGATGAATACTATATATGGTATGGTAACTATCGCTTTTTTTGCATATCAATATGAATAGACTAGAATCATGTGGAAGACAGCTCTATTTTTTTACTTTATGACCTCAAGTAACATTATTCTAAATACTGCCCATGTAGTCCTAACCCAATAACTAATGTCATATTGAATTAATGTCATGTAACAATGAAACATATTATATTTATTGTCATTCTTTTTAATCGACAGACATGCTGCGCACTGACCTCTCTGCGCTGCTGTCCTCTGACTGGAAAGGTCATCGCTTGTAAGGCAAAATCCTCTGCCTCATATTTCTCTCAGCACTTGGCATTCATATCCAAACCCTGCACCTTTAATTTCAGTAAATTCCTCAATTTTCAAGTAATTATCATCTCACCTGACTAAATGAAGGAATGAAGAGAAGCACTGTTTTAAGTGATTTTAAGAACCTTGTTGGACCCTCTTGGATTAAATTTTGTTCTAATATGGACCCGAGCATATTTTACATAACAGCGACAGCGTTTTAATGTCAAATTAGTTTTTCCTCTTAAAGCCTCCTTGAGGAAGTGTCCAGTTTCCGGTCCCATTATTGCTGCTCTCCGTGACCACTAAAGGCAGATAATGTGAACTCCCTCAGGTCACTGCGGAATATCTCGGGCCTGGAGATTTCCACAGCGATAATTATAATAGCAGATTGAGGCTGCCGGGTCCATCGGAGTGGCCTCAGACAGCACAATTATTAGCATCAGTGCAGTGCTCAGAGATATGCATGCACCCCGAAATGTTCCAAGCGGCTGTGATTAATTGTCTCGATTAATTAAGATCCACAGAAGAAAAAAAAACATTCATCATGTTTATTAAGATTAATTGGAAGCATTACTGCCGCCTGTTTCCCCCCCCCCCCCCCCCCCCCCCCCCCCCATCGGCTTAGCTTTTAATATCCCATTTAATCCAGCTTGTTAATAAGATGGTCCACATGCTCCTGTTTGCATCAGAAATCTTCTTGATGTCCATGGCAGGGCTACTGACCAGGCAGTGTGGCTGGTGCGGACCCCAAAATGCTCTTTAAAGGAAAAAAATACCGCTATTTACCGGTAGGGGGCAGCGTCGACTTTTCTCAAGCTGCATGGGGCAGTGCATAGATACATATATTGATTATCGAGAGCGTGTATATCACAGGATAGTACTTTCCTCTGGTGATGTCATTATTGCCTTTGTGGCCAAAGGTCTGATTGATAACATTTGAATTTATCTGTGTGTGTGGTGGTGTTGGTGTTTTTTTGTTTTTTTTTTACTCCCCTCTGTCTCACTATGCTGTGTGGTTGTGCCACAGAGGCCATTCTTATTCCCAGACAATTACATGGGATGATTGCAGAAGACTTTTTGTGTGCCTTCTATGCTTTTTAAAAATTCCTGTACTGATCTGTGATGATGTGTGGGTTTATCGTTGGTCTGTTTTACAGTCATTTGATGCAGACAACAGACGATTCCGCCCCACAGTTGATGACGCTCTGCACAGGGAATAGGAAGAGGTAATGCAAATCACATTCGTACACAGTCGCGCTGCGTCTCTGTATCCTTTTTCTTATCTCCATAAGGCTGTATGAATTTCATTCCAGAGTGTGAATATCAAAGCAGTCCTTCTGGTGAACACCCACAATCCACTGGGAGCGATCAATTCATCTAAGGGGATGACCAGCTTCTTGGAATTGGCTTGCTCGCAGACCATGGGTTCACAGATAACACGTGCACTAGTTGACATATTGCTTTAATATTTGCTTCTGGCACGTTTCAGACACAAGCTACATGGTATTGTGGACGAGATGTATATGCTGCCTGAGGCCACCTTCTTCTCCTGCATCCTCAGCAGTGATTGGCAGGTCCTTTTCTGTAAATGACGACCCACTGCTTAGGTCAAGAATAAAGGTCCAAGCTGCTTCATGCTTATGCAGCTTGTGCATGTTACCACAGCTCTACTGAACTTGGGAAATAATAATCAAATCAGTGTGTCTACACCCCTCGTACGTCTTCAGTGGTTCAAATCACTCCCTGATGCACCTGAGCCTACCAATTGCACTTTGTGGTATATTTTATAATCCTCGACCTCATATTATACGTCCTTAATCAATACCCAGTGATGTATGCATTTATTGTTCACGTCACAGTGTACAGTATGTGACAAATAAACTGAGCTTGAACTCACAGACCAACTGCCATTCACAGGTTGCCAGATCCACAAGAAAACCAATATGTTGTGGGGCTTCCGCAAGCTGAGAAAAGGATTTTGCATGATTTTGTTGTTGTAGTTGTACGGCTTCTTTTCCTGTGCAGGACTTTTGTGATGGGAGTGATGCATGTGGTGATCGAGGCCCTGGACCATGCTGGCCATTCCCACTGTGTTTCAGGAACCACCCAGCACCAAATATCTTGCCAGCTACAGGACAGAGGTACTGAACTTATGCTTCCACACAGCCATTTTCACACATGCAAATGGCTGGTCTAAATGTATTGTAAACTTAGACATTCCATAAGTCCTTTTCATTCATTAGGAATAAACAAAAGGCTTTTTTCACCCTCTCTATGGACGATGCTCAAAGCATCACTTCAAGAACATTAAACCTTAGTGTATTCAGTTAGAACTTCATTAAATTAGTAATAACAACATCATTCACACATGGGTGAATTGGAAAAGTAAATCGCAAACGAAGTTATTCAGCACCTTGCTGCGGGGCTGTTTCTCAGCCAACTGTAAAATGCAATGGGAGAATGATAAATTGTGGGTAACACATACATTTACTTTGCAGATGATGGCGCTAATCTTCTGTTCAGTGCAGTTCAATGTAAGGCACTCTCATTGTCACAAATAAATTATTACAGAAAACAATTGCACATAGTTTGCAAAATATTAAACAGGGGGTTTATACGAGTTGGATTGATCTTACAGTTGCTATGCTTGTCAGTTGGTATGTAAATATCTTTGGAGGTGCTATAGATAAAACGTAATTGGCAAAGTTTAAAATAAGGTTGTAGTTGAACCCACATCTGCTGATGCACTAGATACTGTACTAGTGTGAGTTTGCTTATTTAAGCAATACAACTGTCAACTAAAATTATTGAAAACATTTCCTAATAATGAATGATGCTTTTAAAGTGACAGATGGGTATCACAGCATTCCGCTGGAACTCAAGACTAATTGTTGCTGATTATCTTCCTCTCTACATACATGCAAATATTCCATCATTAACAACCATTTCCATCTACTAGAGTCAATTACAACACGAACAATGTCAAGACTGGAGTCTAAATGTTCCTAAACATTTTATCTGCATGCTTTATCTGCATGTTATTGAGGTTACTCTATCTGCGTAATGTCAGCTAATGGCCCTTAACAAGGTGTATTGCAAGCAAAGCAAAGGGATGGAAATATAGGAGGAAGGAAGTAGATGCTTGTGTGTGATGATGGGTGTGTGACATACTGACAGGAGTGGGCTTAAATAATTTATAATGAGGACTTAGGGTGCATGGGAGCTGTCAATCACTCCTCCCATTTAAAATGTATTTTGGCAAAACATTAAAAGTTAATTTCAAACTAGAATGGCTGTGTGGGTAGTTAGTTCCACCTCTCCAAGGTCCAGTCAACTAGCAAGCAGGCCTTTCTTGTTTGATCTCTAGAAATCCTGACGACATACTCTGTGTGACTTTAGTGAACATACCCTGCACACTATGTCCATGAATAAGTCAAAGCATCAAGGACATCCTGTGTGTAAAACTGCACAACTAACACTAGCTAGACAGCTGGGAGGGGATGTGTGGCCTCCTCGGCACTCTCTTGTTCACTTTCTTTTTCCAAGACCGTGGCAGCTGCACTGTCAAAATTTGACACGATTTTAGTGAACAAGCATATGTTGTTGCCTCACATGTGTATACCAAGAATCCCCCCAAAAAACAACGAAAAAAAAACAACCCACAGCAGGTTCTGCTACTACACAGATGTCGACATGATCCACGCACAGACGCAGTGGATTAAGTCTTAGGTTTGACAATCAACCATGAATTACGCTGTGCATAGTCCAATAAGAATTAGTGTCCATCAAACTAATGAACAACTGGCTGTTTTTATTCTGGTCTGCTCCTAATGTCTGCTTTAAAGGCTCATTTTCATCCAAATTTTCTCCAAGTTTATTGTCATTTCAGCTACATACGGGTTAGACGGTACACAGTCAAACGAATAAACTTTTCTCCTCCTGGTGCTACATATAACATGAAGACACAGTTATGGACTGGCTTAAAGTGCACGGACCACATGAACAGGACACAGACAGTGCAGTAATAACATTTCAGACAAACAAGACATGTAGAAGAAGACAGTCAGCATGAAAACCAATAAAATGAGTGTCAGGCAAGTAGAGGTGCCAAGTAAAAAACAGAACAGTGCAATAATATTACATTGTAAAGATGGAAGAGGTTGTGTGTGTGTGGGTCCAGTCCCTGAGTGTTCAGGTTTCTGATGGCCTGTGGTAGGAAGCTGTTGCACAATCCAGCAGGGAGGGCCATTCTATTTTTGCAACAAATTTTAGAATAGAATACTGCTATTTGTTAAACCCATTCATGGAGTTCTAGATGGTTCACACCAAGGGGACCTTGTCACTTTGGAATTTGGATGAAATTAGGCCTCTTTGTTGCCTGAAACTGAAATGTCTGAAGTTGGCTGTGCCTGGATAAGAGGCACAAGGACATGCTTTCCAAATCCTAGCCTAGGTCAGAAGCAGCAACTTCAAACCACCCTTATTATCCACTGTCAGTGGAGCTCCACAAAAGGCAATCTTAGTCGAAAACAGGAGCTTTCTCTTTGCCAGACTGGATTGATGGAGAATTCCAGGCCAAGAACAGGCAACGGCTGCGGGCAGCTCACTGTTGACTGACCGCCGAGCTCCAAAGTCTATTTGTGCCATATCTGCACCAGCCCGCTGGCTTCTTTGTCCGGGTCGACTGCAGCGAAGTGAGGTTCCTGCTTCCTATTTCAAATCTTGGACTCATTCCCTCACGGGTATTTTCTGCCAAGGTTCAGTAGACTCAAACACTCTTTTATGTATCCGGCCGAGGCCTTAGCAGTCATGTGTAGTGCCTCTCCAGAAGTGCCTGAGGACACAAAACAAAAGTTGATGGATGATTTGTGGTCAGTCCCGCTGTGAGTATCAGTTAATTTCATATGCCATTACTGGCTACAGAATGACTTTGAAAAAACAACAATAATAATAATAATAATAAAAGTAAATAAAAAAAAAAAAAAAAATATATATATATATATATATATATACACACACACACACACACACACACACACCCTGTTAATAGTGTGTGAATGTGTGTGCAGTACTGAACCATTATTCTCAGAGGAACTGGAGTTGTGGAGGCACTTTCTGAGGAACAAGGTGGTGCTGAGCTGTGGCCAGGCCTTCAGATGGTTCTGCATCATATTCGAACAGGACAGCTGCCTGCGACTTGGTCAGAGCTCATCTCGTCTTTTTATGGGCCCTTCCTATTGAGGATACCATCTATCTTTTTAACCCTCCAGAAATTGTAAACCTAACTCTACCTGAACCCAAATATCAGTTCAGAAAAGAGAACCAAGCTTCTTCTCTCTCTGCGTATTGTATGTCACATGAATTCTGTGGACTCTCCCAGGCACATAGCTGATTAACAAGGAAGGAAGGAATTGAAGGATCAACAAGGAATACGGAAAAACATAACGGAAGATATGCTACAGAAACAAGTGTAGGGGAGTCCTGGAAAACGCAATCAACTGGACAGCCACGGCCTCACTGGACAACCGCAGCTCTCGGTGCGACTGTACATGCTAGCAATCCATAATCAGTGTTTCATAATCTCAAAGATGCCATCTTCAAGCGGGGAGCGCCTGAGAGGTGAGGAGAAAATAAGCACGTGTTCAACGCTCCTCCAAAGGGATTATTCTGTGTGTCTCACTAATTAGTCCACCAATTATTTCGGTGTTCAGGGTGGTAGTGAACCAGAAGACCCGGGTTCGAATCCCACTTACTACCATTGTGTCCCTGAGCAAGACACTTAACCCTAAGTTGCTCCAGGGGGAGACTGTCCCTGTAACTACGGATTGTAAGTCGCTCTGGATAAGGGCGTCTGATAAATGCTGTAAATGTAAATGTATATTTACTTTATCTAACACTATAGTGCTGGGATTTTTCCATTTCCTCCACCTCTGCTCTCATTCCAACTTTTAGTCTTTCTTGCCATTCCAATTTCTCTCTCACACATACCCTACTTCACTCCTCGCTCACAGTTATTCTCACTCCCGGTGAGGGTGGACTGTAGAGGTTAGTATGCTGGATACCTGACCCGGATACCGACCCACTTGGAGCTAATTGGCTTTGTGCTGCACTGCGTGGGTCTCTCTGCCACCACAGACTAGGATCCTGGAATATCAGGCATCTGTCAGAGGGAAAGGTTATTCCGATTGTGAGGGTCACTGAGGGCTTTTTTTTTGCCTGTGGGACCAACTACATTAATATTGTGAATACAGCTATTTTAGAAGGAAACCCAATTAAAGGAAAATGCTGGCCTAAATATTATCTGGGTTTTAAATATGTAAAGCGTGTTATGCATGTTGTTCACATTATATTTTTTATTTATTTGCATGCTTACAAATGAATGTTATAGTTGATGAATTTCTTTATAAATTATAATTTATTACCTGATCTAATTTCGTGATTAATTCATTTTGCATTATATATATTTTAATAATTTAAACTGGCTTCAGTGGCACCAGCAAATTTGTTAACTCTATTCATATTCTATAATAACTCTGAATGCTGTGACTGAATGGCGCAGGCAGCGTGGCGTTCTGCGCATGCGTCGGGCGGCCCTGCACCGTGAACCCTCGTCATGGCGGCCGCCTCGTCCCGCTACCGCCACTGGTCGGAAGCAGAGGTGGCGGAGCTGCTGCACATCTGGGCCGATGGCGCGATCCAGATCGACCTGGAGCCGCGTGTCCGGAACCAGCACGTCTTCGGCCGCATAGCGGGGCTGCTGAACGAGAGAGGCGTCCAGCGAACCGGCGAGCAGTGCCGCGAGAAGATCGAGAAGCTGGAGCTGGAGTACCGGCGGGCGAAGGACCGCCAGAAGGCGACGCAGGGCAAGGAGAGGCCGTGGAAGTTCTTCGCGGTCATGGACCGGGTACTGGCCGACCCGGCAGGAGGTGTGGAGGGCGACGACAACGACGCCGACCCGGAGCACCCTGCTGAGGCTCGACCAGAGGTCAAAGGGCGACCACGCCCCTCTCAATCGGGTAGGATCCTTATTACGCGAAATTGCGTTAAATGTCTAATTTTTGGGGGGGTTGTTTGTGCTTCGCTTTCGCGGAAACCAACGAACGAGGAGTCGCGTGTTCGCAGACACCATCCGCAAGTGATTATAGCTTCCGCGTGGAAATAGTTCCTTCAAATTGTAATGTATTTTTTTCAGTCCCATCCAAATGACCAGTTCTGTCTTTTTTTTTTTTTTTTTTTTTTTTTTTGGAAGACCGTTATACTTAAATGCAGTCGCACACGCGAATCGCGATGAAAATATTTAGCTGCAAGGTGACTGGTGGCGGAAGTAAATAATGCGGATTAATACTTAAGGAGACGCGTAATCGGGTGCTGCGGCTACTGACCGGTTATACTTGGTACGCATCACGATATAAACGCTGAATACATGCCCATGTACACAATGCATAACTTGGGTAACACACTCGCCTATGAACCAGAAGACTCAGGTTCAAATCCCACTTACTTATCATTGTGTCCCTGAGCAAGACGCTTAACCCTAAGTTGCTCCAGGGGGGGACTGTCCCTGAAACTACTGATTGTAAGTCGCTCTGGATAAGGGTGTCTGGTAAATGCTGTAAATGTAAAATGTAAATGATGTAAATGTACGTTGGAGGGGGAGGGCATCTGGAAAAGATTGCGTCCTTAAAGATTGAAACAGTTTCTTCTTGAACATATGCTAGGTGTCAGTGGACAGAACATGGCTGGTTCCCCAGGCACAGGCGCTGCCTTTCAGGTCAGCTCAGGGGAAAGAGACAGTGACTGGGAAGAGGACGGTAATGGGGCCGGCGACATGGACCACCGCAGGAAATGCAGCGGCGGCCATCAGAGCAAGCTTCCCAAGCGTCGTTGGACAGGGCGGAGGTCAAACGTTGGTTCGAGTGCTGTCCTGTTGAATAAGACCTTGCTGGAATTCCTTCGCTGGCAGCGGGCGGCCGAGGAACGTCGTGAACAGATGGCAGAGAGGTGTGCGGTGCAGGGGCGGGAGCACGACCTGCGCCTCCTCTCCACGTTCGCCGGCGCCCTCGTTGCTGCCAGGGGCCACGCAGCACAGCAGTGCCAGGCCTCTTCACCTCACTCGACCCCGCAACGTCCCGGAACCTCAGCCCCGGCCAGTCCGCTCACGGGCCCACAAACGCCCCCTCACAGCAAGCACCTGTCCCGCCGGGGAAACCGCATCCGACAGCACCAGGGTATCCTGCAGGAGGGCTACACACAGTACCACGCAGACAAGCACGGCGAGAACAACCCCAATGTACGGCGCCCTCCAACCTGGAATATGTCTCTCAAAAAGCTGGGTCTATCTTTCATTTTATTCCTCTGTGTTTCAGGGCATTATTAACATGGGCACCAGTGAAAATAAGCTCTGCCATGACCTGCTGCACAAACGGGTGAGGTCGGTTGAGCTGGGCGTGTGTGTGAACCTTTTTTTCGGTGCCATTATGACCTTTTATTTTGTTTTGTGTAGTTTTATTATATGTATACATCAATGTAATGGTTATTCATTCACAGCTGTCACAGCCCGACATGGTCCAAATTCAGCCCCCCATGCTGCAGTATGCCGACTGGAAAGGACATCGTTTGTGAGCCTTTATTTAATCTTTATTCTTTTTTTGTTTTCTTGAACCCAAATCCCGGCCCTAGTTTAAAAACTCAATCCCACTTACTACTATTGTGTCCCTGAGCAAGACACTTAACCCTGAGTGTCTCCAGGGGGACTGTCCCTGTAACTACTGATTGTAAATTGTTCTGCATAATGGCATCTGATAAATGCCACAAATGTAAAATAATAACACGGTGATATCACCCGCATTTTAACACTAATGCATCATCCTTGTGCTTTTGATTATGAGCTATGGCTTATTTTTTTCTTACTTGTGCGGGTACCTTCCTAAGTCCCTGCTATACAGGTGGTTTGTCATTATCACCATAATGAATGTTCATTATTTGTGATTCATTTGTGTTTCTGAAATTCAATGTTATTATTATCATCATCAATATGCTTTTTTTACAGCCTCAGGGAGGAAGTCGCCAGGTTTTTGTCCCATTACTGCCAGTCTCCAAGCCCACTGAAGGCAGACAATGTGAGTTTCCCAATGGAATGCCCCTTGCAGACAGCATTATTATTTTGGGGATGTAGCTCAGTGGTAGAGCACATGCTTTGCATGTATGAGGTCCCTGGTTTAATCCCTGGCATCTCCTTAGTCAGTCTCAGGGCAGTGGGGCGTAGCAGGTAAGGAAATGGACCCATAATCAGAAGGTTGCCAACTCAAGTCCTGAACCGCCAAGGTGCCACTGAGCAAAAGCACCGTCCCCACACACTGCTCTCCACCTTTCATGGCTGCCCACTGCTCACCAAGGGTGATGGGTTAAAAGCAGAGGACACATTTTGTCACCATGTGCTGTGCTGCTGCAGTGTTTCACAACTTCACTTTCGTTATTGGACTATGCCTATGGGTTCTGACTGTGTGTATTTTGTTCTGAGGTGGTGGTCATGAATGGCTGCGGATCCCTTTTCTCCGCCATTGCGGCGGCGCTGTGTGACCCTGAAGGTGAGGTGGCTCCCGTCTCCGGTGTCTCAGAGGCCTTCGGTGGAGCTGGTGTCATCTCTTACCACGCGTTCTTTCTGCCTGTGCTACAGACGCCATACTTATTCCCACCCCGTTCTATGGGGTGATCACAGAGGACGTCGGCCTCTACAGCAGCGCACGCCTTTACCATGTTCACCTGAGCGGTGAGGTGAGTGGAATTTGCGAGGCTCTGCAGACACCGCGGTCAAAGTTGAATATTGCTGAACTTTGACCGCTGCATGTTCACAAGCATCAACCTGCAGCCAATAGCATCAAAGTGGGCACTCGAACCAAGGTGGAGGAGAGATTGATTATAGCAATGCTTATAAACTGAATAGTTAAAACCTGTCTGCCACAGATAAAGAAAATGGTTTGCATAACATGTGATTCCTATGGCAGGATCGCGAGGGTGGTGCGCAGTAATGTGGGGTTGTTTCAAGTCCATGAGATTGAGGTGTTTTTACTGACAGGTGTGAGTGTTTTTCAGTCTGCTGGCACAATGGAGCCGCCATTTCACCTGACCGTGGAGAAATTGGAGGGAGCTCTGAACAGAGCAAAGGCAGAGGTGACGCCAAAACACACCCTTCGAACTGTTACATGTCCTCAACCCCCTTGTCCATTTTTTTAATCGCACACGGCTGTATGCGTTTACTTGCAGGGTGTGAATGTCAAAGCAGTCATCCTTGTAAATCCCCATAACCCACTGGGAGAAATATACTCAGCTGAGGAGATGACCAGCTTTCTGGAATTTGCCAAAAAGTGAGCATTCGCAACATTTGACCCAACCAATGAATGCAATTGTTGTTTATGGCAAATTATACTGTGTATGTAATATGATGAATGGTATTACATATGAAGTGAGAAATGCGGAAATAAATGAAGTGATGTGCTATTACTGTGTTATCTGCTGTGATATGCTTTAGTTTTCATGAATTTATTTGCTTTCATCCTTGGTTTCAGGCATGAACTGCACGCTATTGTGGATGAGATTTACATGCTGTCTGTGTTTGGTGAGAGGAACTCCTTCTGCAGCGTCCTTAGCCATGACAGGTATCACCCCCACAGTGAACTCAGCATATTACCTTTAAAGGGGTGTGTATTCAGTGTTGTACATTATAATATTCAGAGATTGGATCTGCCCTTGTCAACAGATTGCCAGACCCCCAGAGGACCCATGTGATGTGGGGACTAAGTAAGGTAATGTAGGCAGATCCTATTTTTTCTTTCTTACCTCATCTAATGTTACCATTTTTTTAAATTCATTTTGGCTCCTTCTGATTCCTGTGCAGGACTTTGCGATGGGAGGGATGCGTGTGGGGACATTGTACTCTGAGAACAGACACCTGGTGGAGGCTCTGGACCACCTGGGTTATTTCCATTGTGTATCAGGAACCACACAGCATCAGGTGGCTCGCCTGCTACAAGACAGGGGTACATAAAGCTCTTATCCTATTTTATTGCCTTTTCTTTGGGAACTGCAAATATATCTGAAGCTTGAAGTAGATGAGATGTACAAGAACATCATTTGACATTAGGGCAGCTGCTCACTTTAAGTCTTGTTTTTATTCTAATTAATGATTAATTCTCACGACCAATTATTGGCTACACAAGAACTTTTCAACTTCAAACTCACCTTAGACTCATCTTCAACTATCCTTATTATATACCATCAGTGAAAGTGTTGTTTGTCATCGTGATTCATATGGTGCACAGCACACAGTGACACAACGCAATGTGTCCTCTGCATTTAACCCATCACCCTTGGTGAGCAGTGGGCAGCCACGAAAGTCGTCCGGTTACTAGGCCACCATTTCCCCAGTCAGTGGCCTACATAAAGTCCAGCCTAACTGGTGTTTCCTCATTGCCAGCCTGGATTGATTGGGAATTCTTGCCTGAGAACAGGCGGCGGCTGCAAGAGGCGCACCATTACCTGACCACAGAGCTGCAAGGTCTGGGTGTGCCTTACCTGCACCGACCCGTTGGTTTCTTCGTCTGGGCCGACTTCAGCAAGGTGAGGCAACTGATCAGGAACCATTGGCTACACAGTTGCAAGTTTGTTAATCGCTCAATACCAGTATTCCATCATGTGTTATCTCTGCGAACGTCAACATCAGTAAACATCACACTTGATTAGGGGTGGCTTCATAAATTGGTGATAATATAGCTGAAGTATTTTATATAAGCAACAGAGGATATAGGGATGTTTTTGTAGGGAGTGTTGAGATTTAGCATCTTCCAGTCGTTCTAAAATAATGTACTCTTCAATACTGTAGCAAGGATGTTCTCTACTCGATTGAGGATCTTAAGTATTATAACTAATGTCAGTAAACACTGTATTTACAGAATTGCATGATTTTTTTTTTTTTTTTTGTATACAGTATCTGCGACAGCCCTCATTCTCGGAGGAGCTGGAGTTATGGAGGCACTTCCTGAGAAACAGGGTAGTACTAAGCTGTGGCCAGGCCTTCTCCTGCTCCACCCCTGGCTGGTTCCGCATCGTCTTCGCTGACCAAGAGAGTTGTCTGCAGCTTGGTCAGAACCTTTGCTTCCTTTCACTTGCTTTTTGTGTTTGATTATTTTACATATTCCTTTGGTTTGTCCCCATGGTCATGTGTCTGTCTCCATTGCATATGTCAGTAGAAATAGGTGCTTTTTATTCATGTCATCATGTGTTTTCACTTTCCATATTGAAGAAAGTTAATAACACTTCATGAAGACAATACAATTATCTCTATCAGTGTATTGATAGAGATAATTGTATTGTATCAGTGTTTAATCAGTGTATCTGAAAGATGAAGATTCCTTCTCATGTTCAGGTTCATGTTGAAATGTGTGTATCTGTGTGATTCCAGGCATACAGCGGATTAAGAAGACTTTGAAGGAAGTGAAAGATTCACACAGTCCACAAATATATAAGAACAAGGTCATCAGGGAGACCAAAGAGACTGAAAGGCACAGGCCCACAGACGCAAACTGTTCTCAGACGGTGGTGCCCTCCCTTTCCAGCAATGATTTTGTTGTCATGGAGAGTCAGGTGTCTCACTCCCCAGCCAAACTGGACAGCCTCATAGATGACCTGCGGCAACAGATCCGTTCTTCTGATTGGCTGCAGAGGAACACTCCGGAACTGTCCGCTGGGGAAGACCCGAAGCAGCTGGAGGTCTTCACAGAACTGCTTGAGCGAGCAAGGAAATAGTGTCCTGGACGCAAAACCTTGCTGGACCTAAAAAAAAGTTGTAAAAAAAAAAAAGACAACTGTGTTCTAAAATTATACCTAAAAGCTTTCCCATTTGTGGTTTGATACAGTCCTAGACCAAAAAAAAAAACAAAAAAAAACAGACCTTACAGGTTTTTTTTTTTTTAAGATAAAAGTGGTAAGAAGTGAAAATATAATTACAAAATATACACTGCATTATTGTTAGTTTCCATGTTAAAATGTGCCTGATACCCCTCTTCTTAGCGGTGCCTTGTAATCCTGAGAAGGAGAAATTAACTTGTTTCTGAACCTTTGCTCTGATAATTTGTTCACACATGGTGAGCAATAAAAAGTATATTTGCCAGGCGGCTCTTGTGTTCTTAAGCAGTCCTATAAATCAGAGGATTTAGATGCACAAAGACTTAAAAAAACAAAACAAACTTATTTCCTGTGTTTGGTGGAGACAGGAAGTGGCGGGCAGAAAGCTGGTGGGCTTGACTTTCCACTGTCTTTTTAACCCATTACCACGATGACATGGAGCTGTTGGTCACCCCACGAGGTGTTTGATATAAAGCCCTGTGTGGGCAGTGGTGGGCAGCAGTCTGAAACCAACATGCTCTGTTCTGTAAAGATCTGTGAAGAACCCCCACACGAAGCACCTCTTCACACTTAGATCAACCGGTTTAGGGTTTAACATTAGGGAAATAAAAAAAAAAAAAAAACATATTACAATCATGCAATACACTCACGCTGTTATTTTGTTTAAGTTTATTCTGAATTAATATTTTTGTAAAAGCCAACCAGACAAACAGCTCTTAAATCATTTTCGTCTTTCTTAATGTGCACTTATTATAATATACCCAGAGAGCTGTCGCAGAAACACATTAAATGTTTCTCTTGTCATTTGATGACAGAATGTCATGTATTAACTGGTTTGTTCAATTTACTTTCTGGATGACTGATGACCGTAGAAAAGAATAAAACTCAGGGTTCACTAAAACAATAAAACACTGATCGCGTGGGCCTGAATTGCTTGATTCCCATCATCATTACTCACCTCAGTGGGAGCAGTGTGACCTTCATGACCTTTGGGTAGACTGTGTGGCAGTAGCCTAGTGGGTAAAACACTTGAACCTGACAACCACAAAGTCACAGGTTCAAATCCTTCTTACTCCCATTTTGTCCAGGGTAAAGCGAGACCCTTAACCCTGAGTGTCTCCAGGGGGACTGTCCCTGTAACTACTGAATGTAAGGTGTTCTGGACAAGGCCATCTGATTAATGTCATAAATGTAAATGTCAAGGCACAAAAATCCTAATTGAACAATAGAACGGCCACAGCCTGTAGCCACCAGTGAGACGCTTGCGTAATGTGACGGTCTCGTCACAAGGAGTCGTTTTTTGTTGCCTGCACGCGGTGACACTTTTACTTTCCAACCTGTGGCGGCACAAACGTGTTACTCATTGGGACTTCTGGTGGGGGAACCTAACCACCATGCGGGGCTTTCCACAGAGGCAGGGGAATCTTTACAGTGCGCCACATTCCAGCCCAGCGCGGGGCGGAGGAATAAGACGGTGGGTTTGAGAGTGTTCTCTCACTCTCGCCCTGTGACCGGTGCGTACGCGCTTGTGAGGATCAACCGATGCTTCACCAACTCAAAGATGCCGTCTTCAGGCTGCTGCGCTCACGGGAGACATCTGAGACCGAGAGCAAAACACAAGGTAAGGGTCCAGCACCCTTACAGCAGCCCAATATCTGCTTGTTCCTGTTTACCCAGAAATATGAGCATGTAGGTCCATAGATGCTCCCGTTTCCAAAACTTCTGCGTTTTTTATGGGGGGGCTGTCAGATTTCCTTGCGGTTGCTCCACCCCTTCTCCCATTCCAGCAATTTTCCTTCTTCCACGCCCTCCCGGCTCCCTCTGCTCCCTAACCCCCCCCCCCTTTCTCTCTCCACTTGGGACCACAGAAGCTGACATGCGGGTTGAGGTGGACCCGGGCAGCCGATTTCGCGTGGCAGAGTCCTGCCTGGGGCTGGTGGGCTGTGCGTGCGTGATCTACGCCGTGCTGGCGCCCCGCTGGATGGACGGCCAAGGGCTGTGGACCCAAGCGGACACGTCCCCGTCCGAGGGAGAGCAGCCAGGGGAGAACGTGGACGCGGTGAAAGGTGAGCCGCTACGTTCTGGGATGTTCAGGTTCTGCAGGTTGTCTAGGCGACCAACTGAAATGCAAGATGTAAGGAAGCTGCGGTTAACTGTGTCAGTTTTAGAATTAGAGGAACTTTGTTTCCTGAGGAATTCACCTCCATCCAGAACACAGGCCTTGACTTGCACAGCCGCAGCAGATGGGGTCAAGTCGGTCGTGTCAGTTGCATGTTGAGGGTCTTCTGGACCGTGCGGGGTGAAGACGAATCAGATGAATCTATGGAAACACAGGTTCGCTTGTTTTTCACGGATTCCTTCTGCCTGGAGCGGGCAGGTTCTGACGTGCACCGGAGCAGCTTTTTTCCAAGACCACAAAATATTTGCTCTGTAGGATATTTTTGACTGCTGATAGGACTTATCACTGCATTGTGACACACAAATCTGAAATCGGTCACGTTATGCCACACCACACACACACACACACACACACACATTCTCACAAATAATCATTATTCCAGGGACACTACTTTTCAGTCACAGCATTTTTTTTTATTAAAAATGTTTAGTTACGTGCATTCAGGTTGTCATTTTGAGAACACTGTCATGACTGCTTGGGTATGTGTGTGTTTGTGTATGTGTGTGTGTGCAGTGCTGGAGTTTGAGAGAGTGTTTGCAGTGTTTTCCTGCATCATGGCCATGTGTTCAGGAGTTCTGTGCCTCGTCTTCGCCCTCTGCTGGACATCCCAGACGCTGGGCTCGTATGCCAACACACGCTCCCTCCTGATGGCCGGGACCTCCCTTCAGCCCACCACCCTCCTGCTCATAGTCCTCAACTTTACAGGTGTGTGTGTGTGTGTGTGTGTTTGTCATTGTGTTTTGTCATTGTGACATACACAGCACGCAGTGCACACAATAAAATGTGTCCCATCAGTGAGCAGTGGGAGACATGTAGCTACTTTGGTACTTTGCTCAAGTGGACCTCAGTGGAACCTTGGCGGTTCGGGATTTGAACCCGCAACCCTTTGGTTACGAGTCCCCTTCCTTACGCGCTAAGCAACCACTGCCCAACCACAGGCCTAGTTAGACAGGAGCATCATAAAAAATGCAGGTGGAACTGTGTCCATCCCTCCAGCAGAACAATACCAGTCCATGGATTTGTTTGGACTTTCCTCTGTAGGCCGGACGGATACAGAGAGAGGTTTTTTTTTTTTAAGTTCCCTCCACCCTGATGCTACTGTAGTGCACTCAGATACAAATCTGTCCCGGATGAGTGATGCCGCGGTGGCTGGCAGTAGATAGAGGTTCGAGCGCAGTACAGCTGATTCACTGCAGAGTCTCACTTCAGTCCCTCTCTCTCTCTCTCTCTCTCTCTCTCTCTCCTCTCCCCAGGGTTTTTCTTCCTCATGACCTGGGCTCTGTTCACCCACCAGCACATAGCAGAGATCCGCGGCGACCTCGGCCGCCTGGGATCGTCCTACTGGACGGGCGCGGCCGGCTGGGCGCTGCTAATGGGCGCCATGCCGGCCACCTTCCTCGCGGAACAATTTGTCGTGCCGAACATCCTTCCCGAAATCGCGAGGACCTCCGAGCTGTGGTCCAGGCGGCCGCGTACGGGGGGGCGTTCGTACAGCGACAGCCATCATGTCCAGCGGAACAAGCACCCCGGGGGGGTGAGGCGATACATGTCAGTGCCCTGATGGAACATCTGAGGCGTGCAGCTCAAATGTCTGTCGGGTGGCTGTCCGTCGAACACGGTGGTCAAAGATGAGCAATCCCTACCTTTAGACCCCAAGCTCTCTGAGCCGGCAGCGGGGTTCCTGCTACAAGATGAAAGGATCACACTAAAAGGAGCGGGCAGTTCCAAAGGCTGCAGTTCCACTTGGAAAACAGTGATGACAGATGATTTCTTTCTTTACTTCTTTCTTTTTTTAAGGTCTGAGACTGAACAGAATTAAATGGCCCACCTTTTCATTAAGCAGCTCTGACATGCATTACTGTTAACGTTTGAATGCGAATTCAGTTCAGGGATGCGTTTCTGACGGCTTCTTTCATTCCACTGAGAAGTACGTTGACCTGCTGTCACCACAGACCTCTGTTCCTGTGTAGGTTATTACATGACTCCACAGATACTTTTAACACTTAATTTGAGGTGTAACCAAAAGGAATTGCACATTTAATAATGAGCGGTGCTGTTGTATTCATAGTTGGGGTCCTAGTTGGCGTCCGGAATTGACCTCTTCATCGATGGTAACTTGAAAGCACGTTGTAAGTCGCTCTGCATAAGGGCGTCTGCCAAATGCCGTAAATGTAAATGTAAATGTTGTAACGTATCATATTTATCGTACGTACATTGGACCCCGTGTCTGAAGAAGCTATCAGTTGTTAACGAAATGTCCTTTTAGCAATGTTGAACGTGCAATGATTTATATCCGTCCCCGGCAGGGGGTGTGGTGCGTAAGATTTAAATAAAAAAAAAAAGATACATCCGAGTTGTGTTATGACTCTTTTCTTGTCAGTTCCCCCAGGAACCACTAGGCTGCGAGGGCCGTTGCCTGAAATATGGCGTTTCCCGCGCATGCAGGACAGGCCTGTCCGCCCAGCGCCTCCTTTTATCGCATTGGTGGCAAGACGTGGCAAATGAGCGGCGCCCGCGCCAGCTGTCTGTCTGTGTGGCGCGCCGCGCCCCCGCCTCCTACCCGAGTGGACTGGAGCGGTGGGCCTGCGTGAGCTGGATCGGGGCACTGCTAATTGGACATTAATCAGGTGTTGCGCTAATTAAAGGCAGTTCCGCCCTGTTAACGCGCGCTAATGAGTTTGTTATTAAATCCAACGAGAATCTTTCTCTCTCTCTTTTCAATTTGCCGACGGGATGGCGCCTAATTGGCGATCTGAGTGTCCTTGAAGGTCCCTCCGCCCGACTGTTTGATGGCGATGGTCTCTTTAGAAGACATCAGAGAGGACCCGCCTGAGCCCTCCTACCTTCACAACATTCGCACTTAATGCCTCCGGCAGGCTGCGTGACTGCAGGAATCGTATAAGATCATTAAAATCACACTGTGTGACGTGGATCTAAAAAAAAAAAAATAAATCTTAACATACATGAAACACGCCAAAATCGGATTCCAAATCAGTGATAATTTAGCTGCTTAGGGTATAAAAGGTGCGTGAAATGAACTTTGAGCTGGTTTTCTTGTACACTGCGCTCTGTTCATTGGTTGGTGTAAGTTATGCTCAGAAATGCAGTTTGTGCACAGAACGTGTGCAGGCCTGACATCCCACTTCCGGCATCCATCCAACGCAGCACTAGGTGAGGAAAAACGACCAGCAGTCGTTCTTTTTACCCTTTGCGGAGAGAAATGTGTGGTCCCAACTAATGCGGCCACACATATCATTATTCTTTCGCTTTGGCGCTCCATTTTCAGTAAATGTTCTGAGACCAGCAGTGCCCATATCTCAGCCCCGCATCTCTATCCGTAGGACAGCCCCTCGTCAGCATTAAACAGCACAGGTCATAAGAGACCCTGCTCCTGCGCTTTTCTCATTCATGGCTGGGATATGACCCTCCCTTGCTCCGCCTTCAAGGTTTAGGCCTTTTCTTCCAATGAAAATTAAAAAGGGAGGGGGCATTTTTATCACCTAGTCACAGCTCAATTTTTTATGAGCTCTTCCTTAATTACATTTTAAACAGCCCACCGAACCTTTTTTTTTTTTGTAATAATTCCAGGTGCCACCCTTTGTTAGGAGCGGGGCGGCGGCGGTGAGCGGCTGGCAGCTGCCAAGTGATTGACTGGCACGGCAGAGATGCCTACCCACCACTGGAAACGAGGGAAATGCAGCCTGGACCCCGGCGATACTCTTCATATCAATTAGGGCCCAATTAGGGTAGCCGCGTCTCACTAATTATGCGCCGCTTTCTTTGGCGGAATAAAGCGCGCACGCATGTACGCTCATGAGTGTTTATTAAGATAAATATGGAAAGACGCGGCCTGGCAAAGCAGAGCATTCCTCAATCTGATTGTCAAACCCTCTACATGTTTTTTTTTTTTTTTCGACTCTGTCACATGTGCACTTTTCGCGTCCAGCCTTTTGGTGGCGCTGTTGTACCACTTCCGTAAGTGAACTGGGAGTCTGCGGAGGAAAGGACCCCCATGTCCCATCATCTGATGAAAAATGCTCGGCCGCACATGCAAATCTTTGCAATGAACGTTTCTGTGGCGATTAAGACAAAAAACCGTTATATTTATTTATTTATTTATTTAGATGCATCGATTAGAGGGATTAATTCTGGCCTGGGATACAGGTGAGGCATTTGTAAGTGATTCAAATGGTGCGACGTGGCCTTTTTTTCAGTAACCCCCTTGCTCAGGCACACAGAGGCACACAGACACAGGGAGATACAAAAATAAAACATTGTGAATGAGATGATGGACAGAGAGATGTGAAAGGTGGGTTTGTGCGGAAGACGTCTTGTCGCCGACTGAGCATGTTTTACATCCCCAGCCTGCGGCGACACTCAGTTTTGACCCAGCGCCTCTCTGCCAAGTGTTTTTTTTTGGAGCCAGCGGAAGCCTGGGGACCGACTCCAGTGCCAGCTGGGGCTCCTGTGCTCCCCTGAGGGCCGCAGGTCAGAGAGCCACTCATCATTTCAGCACTTGCCCGTCCGACCGGCCGCTCGCTGCAAGACACATCAGTGCTTTTCACCTGTAATGGCCACACCGTCTCGTGGGGAACGAGTGAGCCCAGTGTCCTCCCTCGTCCTTCACTCTCCCTCGCTCCCCTTCCCTTTCACTCAGCACAGATCTGTCCACTCTTCTCCGGAATCTTAAATGCGTCTTTGCTCTGCAAGTGGTGCACGGTCCGGACAACCCCTGCTGATTACATTTTCTGCTGAAAGAAAAGCGCGCGAGGGAGAAAATAACAAATGTTTCAAAGGGCTGGAAGCCGAAGGTCACTTTCATTTCCGTAGTCTGTGTGTGTGAGCGAGCGAGCGAGGGAGCGAGCGAGCACACTCCCCTTGGACATCTCTGTCCTCACAATGAAGCTGTAGCTCCATTTTCATCGCTCCATTCATCCAGGACCTGAACAACTGCAGTGGTTACTTCCCTTATCTCCCCCCTCTGCGAGACCAAGGAAATTAAATTACAAATATAATCACTCGGCGGCCGCAGAGTTTTCTTTCTTTCTTTCTCCGGCCCCCCTCCTCATCTGCGCTCCTTCCGCTTTGCATACTGAGTGCGGACGGCTGTTTTATATAATGGCGCTGTCCTGTACCTGCTGGGGAGGAAGGAGGTAACAATGGCTGCCGGAATTGCAAACCGCGTGAAACTCAGCATAGCTTCGGCACTCCTCGGGCCGCATTTTGGGGCGTGGACCGGGACAACTCGTATTAAATATGTACGAGGGAGAGAAGATGCGTTTCTGCATCATACAACCCCGACACCAATGAAGTTGGGATGCTGTGTAAAACAGAAATAGAAACACGATGCAATGATTTGCATATCCTTTTCAACCTATATTCAGTTGAATACACTACAGTACAAAGACAAGATATGTGCAAACTGATGAACTTCTTCAGTCGATTTGAATTTGATGCTTGCAACACGTTCCAAAAAGCTGGGACAGGGGTATATTTACTATGGTGTTTCATCAATTTTCCTTTTAACAACACTGAATAAGCATTTTGGAACTGAATTCTTTCCCATTCTTGCTTGCTGTACAAACTTCGGTTGGGTCTCCATTGTCGGATTTTGTGCTGCAAGACTGCAGGCAGGCCAGTCTAGTAGCTGCACTCTTCTACCACGAAGCCACGCTGTTGTAACGCATGCAGAATGTGGCCTGGCATCGTCTTGCTTAAATAAGCTTGAACAGTGGCAAATGTTGCTCCAAAACATGTATGTGCCTTTCAGCATTAATGGCGCCTTCACAGATGCCATGGCCACTTACACACCACCATACCATCACAGATGCTGGCTTTTGAACTTTGCGCCGATGACAATCAGGATGGTTCTTTTCTTCTTTGGCCCGGAAGACACAACGTCCATGATTTCCAAAAACAATTTGAAATGTGGCACACTTTTCCACATTGCGTCAGTCCATCTCAGATGAGCTTGGGCCCAGTGTTGTAAATATATGGCTTTTTCTTTGCATGGTGGAGTTTCAACTTGCACTTGTAGATGTAGCGACAAACTGTGTTAACTGACCATGGTTTTCTGAAGCATCCCTGAGCCCATGTAGTAATATCCTTTATAGAGTGATGTGGGTTTTTAATGCCGTTCTGCATGAAGGATCGAAGGTCATGGGTATCTAATGTTGATTTTTGGCCTTGCCCTATTCATGCAGAGAATTCTCCCATATCTCTGAATCTCCCGTATCCCAAGCTTCCTTGCAATTGTACTGTATGTTGAGAATTGTTATTAAACTGCTTGACTGTTTGCTCACTCAGTAGTTGGTGAACCTCACCCCATCCTTGCTTGTGAACGTCTGAGGCTTTTGGGGACTCTCCTATCCAATCATGACACAATACCTGTTTCAAAACAAGGTGTTTTTAGCATTCCTCAACGTTCCAGTCTGGGATGCTTTTTTGGAATGTATTGCAGGCATCAAATTAAATTCACTCTGTTGTAGTTTCTATGCATAAGTAAGAAAACAGGAAGGTTACAAATTAATTTAAATATTCCATAAGAGGAAGGTTTTGAGCCGCCGTTTGAAAATGCTCAGTGACCTCAAGGGGAAGTTCATTCCACCATGTCGGTGGAGTAAAGATTTGCAAAATACAATAAAGTTGATCAATTTGAACATTACATATATTGTCTTTGCACATCATTGTAGTCTGTTTTAATTAGAGAAACAATCAGTCAGCTTGGCGCAATGACAGTCAATGAAAAAGGCTTGCAGCAAACAAACTAATCATAAGCAGCACGCAGAATCCAAGATGGCTGCCAGATATTTATGTCCAACATCGGCTTTGTCTATTTCCGGGTTGTTGTCCTCTTGGAAGTCCAGGTGCCCCCCGTGGGTCTGGTCGTGCAACTCCGTTTGTGACAGCTTTACCCAATGTCCCAACTTTATTGGAATTGCGGTTGTATAAAAAATAAATCAAATGACCAAATAAGCATCTCAGAATGAGCTCGCACCTATGAGCTCTAGGCGATGATTTAACACTCTTTGTCCCACAGGCTTGTTGGTGCCCTCCATACGAACCCTAGCAAGACGGCTTTGCAAGCAGCTGCTATTAGCTGCATAACTATCTGAATGATCTGAAATTGAAAGTGATTTTTGGTCATTGTGACATGCAGCATGGAAGTGGGCAACCACGGCTGGTACCCATGGGAGTGGTGTGTGGCACCTTGATGGCTGGTGGATTTGAACCAACAAGTCAACTTTCTTAGTCACTGGCCCATCTGTTTCAGTTGGGCTAATAGTCCCATTTTCTCCAATGGCATGTAAACCTATTGAGTTTTATAAGCAGTTGTGAGATTAAACGCTATGGCAAAAAACAACAAACTTGTCTCCCCAGACGACAGGAAGATCCACCAAACTTCATCGGCGCTCATTTTGTCACCTCTGAGGCAGCATTACCCAAGTCGGACTTATTCCTGCCACGTTGCAGAATCTCTGCAAATAAGCAGCGTGGACTCTGTCCCCACCCCCTCGCCCAAGCTGTCCCTCCGCAGGTTCTTTAGCGAGGGAGAATGAAAAGCCATTTCTATTAGAATGATGGGCTTCCTCTGGGGGCCGGTGGAAGAGAGCGACGTACAGGAGGGAGAGGGAGTGAGTGAGTTAGCAAAAAAGAAAGAGAGCAGGCGAAAGGAGAATGTCATTATCGTCGTTATTATGAGAACCACATTTGCAGTCTCACTGCACCCCTGTACTCCTGTTGTCATAAATAATATATTTGTATTTTGCAGCTTTCTTACTGGCCAACACGCGGTGTAGCCGCATGTTGGCATGTGGCGGCCTGGTGCCATTATAAAGAGCCCCCTTTCTCCGTCCATCACTCCTGACGGTGCCACCATATGTTTTGGTCTGATCGCCCCCCTGATCAAGTACCCAACACACCGGAGGGGTGAGGACCATATGCTTGCGCAAGGCCTGCACCCCTCCCAAGTAACGGCCGGCGTGATGAATGGCTGTCGGGTGCGGCCTCTGGATTCGGCAGTCAGCTGGTGGGGAAGGCGACCCCGGGCTCCGCACGATGACAGATGCCATCTCCCCCTCACAACCCCCCCCACCCCCTTCCCCGAACCAACGTCCTCTGATATAATTACTTGGCGAATTGATTTAAAGATCACTCACTTTAAATCAGCTCTGCATCAGCGAGCGTCGCCGTGCCTTTGTCCTCGGTCTGAGCTATGACACTGGCACTCCCCGAAAAGGGCACGAGCGCACTGGCATTTCCCATCATGCACTTTTTAGTGAAAGGACAGGAAAATAATAACCGGATCTATGTGAGGTGAAGGCGCCGTTTGTCTTTGTTGGGAGACGAGGCTGGAACAATCGGGGTGAACGGTGATAGACAACGAACTGCTCTTTTCAAAAACTCCAGTTCATTTTCTCCAGATACTCACAGGATACAAGCAAGAAGGAAGTAGGAGACACCAGTTGACCATGGGCAACGACTTGATGAGGGTCTTCTGGCAAAGGACTAAAAAAATGCCATGATTTTAGTGCTGCAAAAATATTTAATAAAAAAAAAAAAGTAGATTTATTTATCCAGAAGCTTGTTTAGACAAATTAAACCAGTGTAAAGCTGGTCAACAGCACCGCAATAGAGAAGATAGACTGCGCTTTGACCATAAAGTGATCACTCTGCAAGAGCAGAAATACAGAAATTGTAAATGCAACCTAAGATACAAATAGAAAACATTTGCATGGTACATGAGATGACATAGCTCTAGGTATAAAAGTGAAAATTTAGTGGAAATACAGCAGACATAAAACGTAAAATGTATTGAGTTAAATGTAGGGCATCGTTTACATTTTACATTTACAGCATTCATCAGACTCCCTTATCCAGAGTGACTTACAATCAGTAGTTACAGGGACAGTCCCCCCCTGGAACAACTTAGGGTTAAGTGTCTTGCTCAGGGACACAATGGTAGTAAGTGGGGTTTGAACGTGGGTCTTCTGGTTCATAGGCGAGTGTGTTATCCACTAGGCTACTACCACCCTGGGCAGGGCAGAAGAACAGATGTACAAATGGACTAAAATAGAATAGAAAAAAATGGCGACGTCCAGAAGCCTGGATGTCCTATTTAGCGAATATGCGTTAATTACCTTCAGCATATCTGGCTGGAAGTTAGAATACCACAGGGCAGCACACACTAAACTCCCAACCCAGTCGTTGGAATATTAGTACCTATCCATGCTGCTACTGTCCTGCCATTATCCAAACTGTTATTTTAACATTTTTTAATAGGAATTAAAAAAATATACACCCGCCTTGTGATTGTTGGTTCCCGGTAGTTGTGCAAGTAGTATTATCCCAAAAGTAAAGGCTTACTTAACATGTAAATCAACCTAGCTGTCTACATATCGCATTTCTTAATCCTCTCATTCTGACAGTCTGAGACACTTCCCTTTGAGGGAGGCTTGCAGTCAACATCAGTTGGTAATTGGCTCAAAACACACTTGCAACACTGCAGCCAACACACACACACACACACACACACACACACACACACACACACACACACACACACACCTGCATGGATCCAGATGTTGATGGATGCCCTCTGTAGCAAAGTGTTGCTTTTAGATTATAATTGGACCTTTTTTTAGGCATTAGCCTTCTGCCAGAGGGTCTGGCTCCAGACACTAATGTCAGCTTGGAAGGGGGGGGGGGATAAGCCGACAGAGTGCAAAAAAAAGTGGATGATTAAATAGAAAACAAATCCAACAAACGCCTGTTGTGGGGCTGGAACTCTCCAGGCACCGTGAGGCCTGAGCCTTACTCAGGGAAAAGCAGATTTAATTAACGCAGAATTAAAGAGCATTGTTATTTTGATTAAAGACACCAGGCGCCTTCACCCCCCCCTCCCTGTCCTTCACCCCAGAATCTGGATCCTGCTTTCATTTCGCCATGTCTTACTTTGAGGAGACATTGCCCATCTGGATGTGTGTGTGTGTGTGTGTGTGTGTGTGTGTGTGTGTGGGGGGGGTGTTCAACCTTTCTATTGCGTGTAAAAACTATTTTATGGGGCCCGTAGATAGAGACGCAATTTCAGTGTGCGGCCTATTGTCTCCTTAATAAAACGCTGTGATTGAAACACGGCCAGAAAAGCTTCCGAGAAGCTTTCAGCCAAGTGGATGTTACTGGTATGAGCAATCGCAGCTTCGCCGCCAGAGCATTGTCAAGAACTTTGCCCTCTCATCCCTCTCTGTACAAGTTACTTTATCAGGGAACAGTGTCGCAACACTCCCTCCTCACTACTTGCACACGCATACACACACACAAACACACACACACACACAAACACACACACACACTCCGGCACCAGCCCAAGAGAGTGAAAGACAGAGGAGATGAAAGATGGCTGGAGAGAAAGAGAAAGGGAGAGTAATGAGCCTCCTACTTCCAAATAATCACATTAATGATTATTAGTGAGCGGCGGAGTGAGTGTAATGGGAGAGAGAGAGAGAGAGAGAGAGAGAGAGATAGAGAGAGAGAGAGAGCGAGCAGACGAGGAACACAGACAGACAGAGAGCAGCTCTGACTTCTCCCGCTGACAAATGGCTTGGCACCATGGGCCACTGCTTACAATATTAGTTTACAAAAGAAACTTTATAGAGAACAGGGTGGGTGAGGAGTCAGGCTAAGAGAGAGAGAGGGGGATGAAATATAATGAAAACACTGAGAGAGCGATGCAGAGCCAAACTCTTTGAACCTTACTGAGACAATGTGCACAAAATAAAAATGACCTGACACACATCTTATATAATAAGATGTGTGTACAGATGTGCTAGTACAGAATGCTGCAGCCAGAGTTCTAACTAGAACCAGGAAATTTGACCACATCACCCCAGTCTTACAATCACTGCACTGGTTACCCATCAAATTTAGGATTGACTACAAAATCCTACTTTTAACCTATAAAGCTCTAAATGGTCTCGCCCCACAGTACCTGAGTGAACTTTTGGTTCTTTAGGAACCGCCATGCCCCCTTCGATCAATGGGTGCGGGGTCACTACTGGTACCAAAGGTGCAGAAGGTCACAGCTGGGAGCAGATCCTTCTCCTATAGAGCTCCACAGTTGTGGAACAGCTTGCCTGTCAGTGTCCGGGATTCAGACACAGTCTCAGTGTTTAAATCCAATCTCAAAACCTATCTGTTTTCTCTGGCTTTTTGTTAAAATCCTTCACTTCACTTTGACGCAGTGTCAATTATAAAGTCCAGTTTATCACAGAGTCCCCCTGTTAGACACAGACAAAGTTAAATTCGACCTAGTTAGGCTGTCCTAGTTAGGGTACCGGGCCACTGTAGCACTAATATACCACTATAGCCACATATTTCAGTATCGGTCGTACAGTGCAACCGTCTGCCGCTGCTTCTGTTTGTTTTTCTCCGAGACACGGAATCAAGCACCCAGACTACTGGCAGACCCCAGTGAAGAGACCAGCAAATAAATCCTGGTTCCTGACAACTGCTTAACAAGGACATACCATGAAACAAACCAGAGGGTCACCACAGCCACCACCACCGTTACAACCACAGCTATAGGGATCTTCAAATGGACCAGTAACATCATTATGGACACGTAATCTAGACCATGACACTGACTACATCCTGGACTTCTCCAACCCTACAACTGTAGGACTTATTATTATATCATCCCCAACCCTGCACTGACACCATTTGCAGGCTCACTCTACCCTGGAAGGGGGTCCCTCTCTGTTTTTTGTGTGGAGTTTTTCCTTGTGTGCAGAAGGGTCAAGTGTGGGGGGTGTCAACTGTAGGGCCTGTCAAAGCCCATTGAGATATACTGTATGTGATTTTGGGCTATATAAGAAATAATGTTGTTGTTGTTGTACTTGATTAAGAGGACTGGGGAGACATCCAGTAACAAGTAACATGTAACAAAGACCCGACGGTGAACAGACACAAACAGGGCAGCTTTATACACTCTTACACAGGTGAACACCATCAGGAAACATTACACAGGATGAACCCGATCCCGGACCCGGAGGAACCCCTTCTGGACTGGATCATGACAGGGTTTGAACCTGTGACTTTGTGATCTTCTGGTTCATGGGCGATAGGTGAGTGTGTTACCCACAATGTAACTACAATATTTAGTCACATTGATGTTGAAATGCCAGTTGCGAACTGGGACATGTTGTATTTTGGGCCAAATTGTTCCACACTGCACTTCTCTTGTATCTAACATATGTATGAAAGTGATGTGACTTTTTACAAGAGCAAGTTTGTACCTTGGATGCTCAAATGTGGATGACAGCCAAAAATATTATTCATGCTGATTGAATTCACCACTCAGTAGTATACATGCAGTGTTTAATATGCATTACTTGCGACTGAATACATTTATGGCATTATATTCAGTATTTAGCCATTACTTATTTGGCCAAAGCCTGCTGGTTACACACTGTTACACGTCCTACTATTCATAATAAAGCAGAGTGTGTATGGAATATGGGCCTGATTGTGCATTTGAGGCTAATTGGTCATTAGTTACGTATTGCAGCTATAAGACTCTCCACTGACATTTTCGCCTGGGGCTCAGTGTTTCTGTGGCAGAGCATTCTCTTTGTCATCTGCATGCGGCCTGTTATCAATGCTAATGACTCTCAGAGAGCGCCAGTAGGCCGCCGCCTCCACACTTCACAAGTAAACAGGCAAATTTCACAGACAAGGAGCCGGCCTGGTGCCGGACCCCGGAATATGCTCTCCATTCAGGGAATCGGACCAAGTTTGTTTATGTGATTTTAAAAAGCCATCCATCTCCATAGCTGTTCCTGGTGATGTTCATCACACGCTTGTAAAAATCCATTTCGTTCCAGCAGCGGCTCCCATCCACGAGGTGAAATGCTTTGGCAGAGCATCAGCCTGAAATGACACCTGTATCCCCCCACCCCACCGTTACCCACCGTATTCCAAGCATTTCAGAATAACACTTAGATGTACACCAGGTGGCCGTCTGCAGACGCCATTTCCCCCATAAATCAAACTGCCATCCAGTTTATCAATAACAAGTCAATTAACGGGCGTTGAGCGATGAGGGTCTCCTGGGGTCGGTGCTTGTTTGCTAGGCAGACATCTGCAACTCTGGCCCTGTCTGTCACAGCATCTTCATGTCTATCGCCATGTCTGTCACTGTCCTCGGATATAAAAAAACATACAAAACTCTGTGGGGTTTCCTTATTAGCAACATGTTTTTCCCTAAAGCATGTCAAAATGCTCTTTCTGGTAAATCTCACAGTAAACAAACCAAGGAGGCCATTTTATTCATGAGAAGGTGCATCCTCCTTTATTCTCTACTTTGGGACTATATCACGGTATTATTTTCTGAATCCTTTAGTTGTAGGGATATAACAATGCATTTAATTTTTTTTCACATAATAAGCTACATTGAAATTATTTGTACTGTGCAACATATCATGTGATTCACTTATATCTAAACTGCAAATGAAAAAGCAATTGATACTGAAAAGTAATTAAAAGTAATTAAAATAATATAAAAAAAGTACATATACTAAGTTTTGCATGTGGAGCTAGGACTTCTGTGAAAAAGGCCGTGACTTGCCTGATGTGACCCAGCAGGCACGTGTCGCGGTGAACTCAGGTCTGCTTGAGCGTCTAAGTTTACCGTGTGGGTAAAAGCCTTGATATGGGGCCAGTTTGACTTCTCTCACTGCTACATCCACCTACCTACCTACCTACCTACCTATCTATCTATCTATCTATCTATCTATCTATCTATCTATCTATCTATCTATCTATCTATCTATCTATCTATCTATCTATCTATCTATTTTAATTTATTTATTTTATTTATTTATATTCTAGTGAGTGCGATTTCGGCCGCATTCTTTTTCATGCACAAGCACACATCCTTGTAAATTATGGCAACATTTTAATCTCAGCCGTTTTTATTCCCTGCACATTCATATAAGTTTTTAGCCTATTTGTGGTGCACTGTTACATCCCTAATTAGATTTGTCTTAAGCATTCATGGGTGCATCTAAATGAGCAGTGTGGAGATCTGCTGCAAAAAAAGAGGAAGGTGTGAATAATAAATTGGCTAGTGATGAGATGGGATTAGTCCCAGGGATTAATACAAGCACTGCAATCTTGAGCAAATGTGCTGTCTATTGGAGACGTATCGGCACGTCCGCATTTCTAATTACTTCTGCACACAGTCGATGAGTCGATGAGCGGTTCCAAAGAGGGTCCGAATCAAACACCTTCCGGAATTAAATTTCCAATTCCACGCAATCGAATATTATTGTCGTGTTTGAGAACTCTTCATTATTGATCTGTGTGGCCCATCAGTGTGTGGGCTCGTTTTCTTCTACTGTGGCTCTGTGTGATGAACTGAGTTTGAACATGAGGACACGCAGCATTTCTCACATTAAAGGAAAGGAATCATGGGATGCTGTTATCACATATGTAATATTGCAGCTACGTAAAGGCCCTTTTTTTTTTTACTATTTATAAGAGGGATGCCAACGGCTTTCTAATTTCACTCCATTTCTTTGGGAAATCAGCATAATGGCAGTATAAATAGTAACGTGCCCTTGTTTACTTCTGTTTGGAGAGGGAAAGTGGAAATTGCTCCAAAAGATTTTTTTTTGTTGTCATTGTTGTTGTTTTATGCATCCTCAACAACTCCGTCTGGGCCGACGCCGCTCAGAGTCCAACGTACTGCCGCCCAGAATAGAATCCTACTCTTGTTTCGCTGTAATTGTAGGTCAGTTGCAGCCTGTCATCAAAAGCTAAATCTGCTTAAACTGATTCCTCGGGGTGAGTCATGCCCTGTGCAAGCCCTGCACCAGTTCTGCATTGAGATCCAGATCAGGCCTGCTGAGAGAAAACAGTTAGGATGTCTGCCTCTGGTTAGGGCCACCTGTCTGAGGTGAATCTGCTGGGGTGCTGAAGGAGAGGAGACAAACCCACAGCATCAACCGCTTTATTTTTTATCTGTTGCAATTCCTATTAGCTGATACAGTTTACTAATCCATTTATTAATGAATAGTGACTCAATTTTGATCATAATTATTTTTTCTGGAGGCATTTTAATGAATCATCAACCATAAACATCTACATAATAACAAGAATATTTTACTTTATGTAGTGAACATATCAGGTGTTAATCCTTTTGAATTAAAATACAGAAACAAATGGCCTCTTCCACAATATTCCATTTTTTTTTTATTTGAGTATATGTAATGTATAATTGTGTGTACTGCTGTGACAATCGATCATCAGGAATGTAAGAAGATCTCAAAAACAAAAATGGTACAAAACTGGTACAACTGTTATACTGTTGTACCAGTTGTACCAAAACTGGTAAAACTAATATACTGTTACAACAATGCTGATCAACTAACTAAACATGTTCATAGCAATTTATACTATACTAATAGTATAGTTTATACAATTTATAAATAATACCCATTGCTTATACTGTTGGAATAAAGTTTAATCAACAAACAATGCTCATAGAAATGCAGAAAGTATAAAAAAGCAACATACATTTCCATGTGTCAGTAAATGCATTACCTGTAGGCCATGTTATGCATTTCAAGTAGTCCCTGTTTTGGGAATAACTGTTTGTGTGTATGCTGTATGTTCTGAATGTTTGTCATATGTGTTATTGAGTGTGAGTAAAAAAAAAGTGTGTTTATGTTTGTGGTTAACTTTATCATTCTTTCTCATCTACTCCCTGTCACTCAGGTGTCAGGCTTTGTCTGTTGGGGACTCCTCACAAAGGGTATAAATATGGCTGTCTCCCTCCTATGGAGAGACACAAACCTTTTCAGGGACCTCAAGCCAAGATCCAAACAGGAGTGCAGAGCGACTCTCAGACACACTCGCCGGCTCCAAAGCCCCTCCTGTGCCCCCATGCAGAAAACCCCCCGGGGGAGCAGACGCCAGCTGAGCCTGTGAAAAACAAGGTAAGAGACCCAGCTGACTGACAGACAGGGCCAGCTCTGCTGTGCCTCAGCGAGAAGTTCAGCCAGACAGGCTGAGAGCTCATGAGCGATTCAGACAGCTCGAGCAACCCAGGGAGAAGAGACGACCTGTGGGCGCGTGCAAATTGAGAGCAAAATGAAAGCCAGAATGTTGTTATGTGCCCAACATGGGAGTGCCATGGTAAGCTACTGTTGTTTTATTGATTGATGCCTTGATTGATGATAGTAGCATGAAGATCGAGCTCTTTTATTGGAGTTTTTGCGACTGCTGAGTTGTGCTCTGTCAAAGTTATTTATGGGAGTAATAAAAGGTCTGTGGGATGGTAAATATACTGTATCTTTGAATGTCATGTACCCCCCCTCCCCATCGTCTGATAAAATGAATCTGTGATTTGGGATTAATCGGCACAGTTCAAAACATTTCCTAGCCCCCCCCCCCGCGTTTTGCATCCAGTGGTTTGGCTGTGCCACCTCACCCCATCAGTCAATGGTACAATAAATGATGGGCTTCATGTTGGTATTTTGAGCTTTAAATGTCAGTACTGTTCTCCCGGGGCTGTAATTCAGCCTCCAACCAGGAAAATAACTAATATAAGTGATTGACAGTCTTTAAGGAAAAAAGAAGCGTCCATTTAAGTCTACTTAGGTCTCAAAAAGACGGGGATAAAGAACAGAAAGGTGGTGGTGGCCACCTATGGAACAATGAAGTGTTCCAAAGGTGAACCCTTCCAATGAAGTGTTCTGATTGCTAAATGCAGGTCTGAGATCTAAATGCCATTTGTGAAATTATACAGCCGGGTTGAGTGCCTCTTTACTGCAGGGCTTCAGAATGGCTGGATGTGTGTGACTTCAAGTAACATGATTCCGTTTTCTTCCCTGTCCTCCCTGAAGGACTCGATACGCCATGGAGAAGGGGAATTCTCGCTCGGATGACCCCAGGCATTCCATTCCAGATGAGCTGTGCCACCCCTTTTCCAAGTTCTCCGACTGGAAGTTCAAACTCTTCCGGGTCAGGTCCATGGAGAAAGCACCTCTTCCCAGTGAAAAGGAGCCCCTGTCAGCCACAAGCTCAGGGGATTCGGCCATGGAAGGTGCCGGCCTTCCTGGCAGCGTGATGAAACTTTGCCTGGGAGGTAAGAGCAAGGAGAACATCGAGGGGCCCAGCAGGCACATAGACCTGAAGCTGCAGGAGATTGATACGCACATGAACCACATCAAGTAAGCACTAAGCTGTTTAATGCCATTTTATGTGCCGGTGATCTACCAGATGTTTCAGAATGCCAACCAATCTGCTCTTGCCTGTAGGTCTTTGTGTCGGCTCTGTGGCATGTTACTCAGAAAAGCCAAAGGGCCGGAACATGAGGTCCAGGGCCTCCTGGATGAAGCCAGCAGGTTTTCCCTGCGTCGGATGGGCTGCAAAGCGTTGAACTGGCCCGAAGTGATCCTGAAGGTCTTCAAGGTAGACGTGGCAGGAGACATGGAGACGATCCACCCCCCCTCATTCTGCCACCGCTGCTGGACGGCAGCCATCAGAGGCGGAGGCTTCTGCTCCTTCACACGCACCCAAGTCCCGGAGTGGATGCCTCACAGCACCCACTGCCCGCTCTGCTTCCCCAAAAAGGTGTCTTTGCAGCGAAAGGGAAGGAAACGCCGAAAAGCCCTCAGAGGAGCTCCCTCACTTGCAAAGAGAAGCAAGTTGGAGTCTCATAGCTCCAGTGCCGTGGGCGGAGGAGGCAGGGGTTCCCTGGGTAGAACTAGGGTGAAGAAAGGCCTCTGGGTGAAGAACTTCACTTTCTGTCATAAAGAGCATTTGAGTGTCCAGCTTCTCCCCGACGATCTTCCTCTGGACTTTGTCAGCGCTGTCACCTGCCAGGTCTGTGGCCACCTGCTCGCCAATCCGGTCCAGGCTCCGTGCGGCCATCTCTTCTGCCGGAGCTGCATCCTGAAGTACGGCCGGGCCGTGGGCGGCCACTGCCCCGCATGCTCCCTCCCGTGCGCCCCAGCCGATCTAACCAGCCCCGCCAAGGCCTTCCTGGGCGTCCTGCACTCCCTCCAGCTGCTCTGCCCGAAAGACGGCTGCGGAGAGCGCGTGAGGCTCGACTCCTTCAGGCCCCACTGCCTCGGCCACCACCTCGAGAAGCGACAGGAGGACGAGCAGCGGAGCACAGCGACAGAGCCGAGCCTCGACAGCTACCTGCCTGTCAACAAGGGGGGGCGGCCGCGCCAGCACCTGCTGTCATTGACCAGACGCGCACAGAAGCACCGCTTGAAGGAGCTGAAGAACCAGGTGAAGACGTTCGCCGACAAGGAGGAAGGGGGGGACATCAAGTCGGTGTGCCTGACGCTGTTCCTGCTGGCACTGCGGGCCAGCAACGAACACAAACAGGCAGATGAGCTGGAGGCCATGATGCAAGGTACTTCTGATGTCATCACAGATACCGTGCATGCTCACTCCCAAACTCCCTAACACAAGAAACTACTTAAAACGTTGACTCCTCTAGAGCAAACCGGGACAATCTGTAAGGAGTTCATTCAAAAATGAATACATTTATGAATATTTGTTGCTGGGAACATAGACGTTAGAGTAGCAGTTGTGACATTTGCTGCAGCAGGACTCATTAATTACATCAACGAAAAAAAGTTTTGTTTTGGCACTGAGTAATTACACTAGGTCTAAAAACGTTCATGCATAATTCACCCACAAACATTACGCCTTTATGAAATAATGCGTTAGATTTCGCGACACGTGCTGCTTCAAAAAAAAATGATATCAGACTGTTCTTTCTCCCCCACCCCAGGCCTGGGATGTACCGTAAACTTTAGACGAGGTTGTCCCGCTCTCTCTCATTGTGTGTCACTCTGATACACAGCAGCAGCAGCAGCAGCAGCAGCGCTTCTCCAGAGCCCGTTAGGCAGAAAACAACAGCAATGGCTCTTGTAGCTGTAAATGACACAGGCGGCGTGTGGTACTCTGGGGAAATGAGGCCAGCTGGTGTCTGTTTTCATCACTGGCCAATAGATCAGTTTTGTCAGCTTTCACCATTTCACCCCTGTTTTCCTGATGTAACATTAATAGTTGGTATAATGTAGCTCTTTTAATTAGGGCATTCTTTTTCTGTGATTTATCAATATAATTTTAGACACTGACAGAGGTGGCTAGGAAATTTTTAAGGCTGCATCAATGTACATAGCTCAATGTATGTGCAGAATTATGCACATTCAGGCTGTGGTGTTGCCAGATTGGGCTGTTTGTAAATATTTCTGGTAACTTGCCTGTAGAGAAAAGTTATTCAGTAGCAGAGTTTGTGCGGTTTTCATGTGTGTTTTGGTGCACCTTTGGGTTGAATGTATAATGTCAAAGGCAACAGTACATTGCAAAGAAACTGTAAATATAGGTAGCTATGAAAATATCTAAAATCTCCTAATATATTGCACAATGCAAGTAAGGGTATAAATCATTTTAGGATTTGACTGAAACAAACATGTCTTCTCTTTTTACTTGCACAGGCAGAGGTTATGGATTGCACCCTGCAGTGTGTTTGGCCATCAGGGTCAACACCTTCCTGAGTTGCAGTCAATACCACAAGATGTATCGCACTGTGAAGGCCACCAGTGGGCGCCAGATCTTCCAGCCACTTCACACCCTGCGTAGTGCAGAGAAAGAGCTTCTTCCAGGCTACCATCAGTTTGAGTGGCAGCCTGCTCTGAAGAATGTGTCGAGTGCATGCGATGTAGGCATCATCAATGGACTCTCGGGCTGGACCAGCTCAGTAGATGACATTCCTGCTGACACGATTTCACGGCGCTTCCGCTATGATGTGGCCTTGGTCTCAGCGCTGAAAGACTTGGAAGAGGACATCATGGAGGGCTTGAGAGAGCGAAACCTGGATGACAGCACCTGCACCTCAGGCTTCAGTGTTGTCATCAAAGAGTCTTGTGATGGCATGGGAGACGTTAGCGAGAAACATGGAGGTGGTCCAGCAGTTCCAGAAAAGGCGGTGCGCTTCTCTTTCACGGTGATGTCCATATCTGTTCAGGCTGAGGGTGAAGACGAGACAGTTACTATCTTCCAGGAACCAAAGCCCAACTCTGAACTCTCCTGCAAGCCAATGTGCCTGATGTTCGTTGATGAATCTGACCATGAGACCCTTACCGCCATCCTAGGTCCCGTGGTGGCAGAGCGAAATGCCATGAAGGAGAGCAGACTCATCCTATCAGTCGGCAACCTTCCACGTTCCTTCCGCTTTCACTTCCGGAGCACGGGATACGACGAGAAGATGGTACGAGAGCTAGAAGGTCTGGAGGCATCTGGCTCCACTTACATATGCACCCTCTGCGACTCCACCCGTGCGGAGGCCTCTGAGAACATGGTGCTTCACTCAATCACCCGAAGTCATGAAGAAAATCTGGAACGATATGAAATCTGGCGGACGAATCCATTCTCAGAGTCTGCAGACGAATTACGCGAACGGGTCAAGGGCGTCTCAGCCAAACCCTTTATGGAGACCCAACCCACTTTGGACGCCCTGCACTGCGACATCGGGAACGCCACAGAGTTCTACAAGATCTTTCAGGATGAGATTGGAGAGGTCTACCAAAAGGCGAATCCGAGCCGAGAAGAACGTCGTCGCTGGCGAGCTGCCCTGGACAAGCAGCTGAGGAAGACTATGAAGCTGAAGCCGGTGGCGCGGATGAACGGTAACTACGCTCGCCGGCTGATGACCACCGAGGCGGTGGAAGTAGTTTGCGAGCTTGTGCCTTCAGAGGAGCGCCGTGAAGCCTTGCGTGAGCTCATGGGTCTGTACCTACAAATGAAACCAGTGTGGCGCTCAACCTGCCCCGCCACTGACTGCCCAGACCAGCTCCTCCGCTACAGCTTCAACTCCCAGCGCTTTGCTGAGATCCTGTCCTCCACCTTCAAGTACCGGTATGATGGCAAGATCACAAACTACCTGCACAAGACCCTGGCCCACGTACCTGAGATAGTTGAGAGAGACGGCTCTATCGGAGCCTGGGCCAGCGAAGGGAACGAATCCGGGAACAAGCTGTTTCGCCGCTTCCGCAAGATGAACGCCAGGCAGTCCAAGACATTTGAGCTGGAGGATGTGCTCAAGCATCACTGGCTCTACACTTCCAAGTACCTACAGAAGTTCATGGAAGCCCACAAGAACTCTCCGAAAGCCCTGCAGGCAACCATCAACCCTGAAGAGATGACAGTAGACGACAGTGAAATGTCACCGGACATAGAATTTTAAAATCTCAGAAATAGAAGTAAACCTCAGTGTGGGTTCAGTTAAAGGGTATAAAACAAAAACACATATATATATTAATATGAAACATTTTTATTATACATTAGAGGCATTATATGTTCAACCTCACTATTTTCCTTCATCACCTCATCGGTCTCAAACATTTTTTTCTTACTTAAGATTTTAGAGTACCTCAGTTTTTAATATTGCCACTGAATTGCACACATATTTCAATAACACCTTTAGGATCAGGATGAAAATCGTTCCCTATTTTTTCACCTTTTGTGTTAATAAATTTGAGACGTTTTTTCTTTCTTTCCCAAAGATCTGATCTGGAGGGGAAATGCTATTCTTTCCTTTTCTTTTTTTTTTTTTTTTTTTTAAATCTGGGACTTTTTTTTTTGTCCCTTTTATCTTTGGCTCACTGTGACATATGAGGGAGTTTATTGTATTGCAAGGTTATGACACGTTCATGAATTTATAGAGAAAGATTATTTATGGAAACAGATGAAAGCGTTGTAAGTCACTGAAGGGAAATTGTGTTACAGGAGCCCACATTTATGATCGCAGTATTAATTTGTCACAAGGGCAAAGATAAAATGGAATTAGGGAAACTCAAATTGTCTTACTTTCCGGAGTGCCGGGGAGAAGGATTGCTTGGGTGCTATATATATTTGGTTCCTGCGGTGCTGCATGGAATGACTTTGAACTACCCCTATACATCTCCACATTTTGCACAACTGAGTATGAACTGCTTCAATTTTTACCTCCACTTCAAAATAAAAGGATGTACCGACCTTCCACTAAATCACGGGGAAATACGGTACCACACTATGCTGCCCAGAGCCTGCCTGGAGAAGCACTTGCTGTGTGCCACTCTTGCAATCTCGCATGGAGCACTGGCACTCGATACTTCGTGCTCGACGCATTCTCTTCCAGAAAAATGTTTTTCGTCTGAGGAGCGTTACCTCATTTCCTTAATGTTTTGCCGTGCAAGCGCGTGAGAGACGCCTGCTAAGTGGATTGATAAGCCATATTGCTTTTTTTTGGAGGCATTGTGTAATGTTGCATGTGCCCGTGTTTGTTCCATGTTTAATCTTGGCTTAGCCATTAAAAAGGTAAAAAGTCATCATTGTTTTTCCCTGATCTGCATCTATTGTGTTACTGTACACTTCTTTATGTTGTTTTCAAATGTAATTTGCGGCAAAAATGAAAGATGATCGATATAGCTGGTTGCAGATGCTCTATCAATCTTGTAAAGAAAGAATGATGATCCACAGCAGGCTTTTTCATTCTAATTTCTACCACATTATGAAACATTCTCACTGCCATTTATTTTGTAATTTCATTTGCTTTTGTTGTTTTTTTAAGTCTTGCACTTTGCGAGCTCATTTATTGAAGTGAAACAATGACAATATTGAGCTTTTCCCCGTCATTGTACATTCATTGTCCTCTTGATTTTTGAGTGGATTTGTCTGTATTAAAGTGTACTGTCTGAATAAAACAATATGAATAATACACACTATTTTCTTATTCATTCTTCTATACATAGAGTACAGGCCAAAAGTTTGGAAACGCCTTGTCATTCAATGTGTTTTCTTTATTTCCATGACCATTTACGTTGGTAGATTCTCACTGAAGGCATCAAAACTATGAATGAACACATGTGGAGTTATGTACTTAACAAAAAGTGGAGACCTGGCCTCCACAGTCACCGGACCTGAACCCAGGCGAGATGGTTTGGGGTGAGCTGGACCGCAGAGTGAAGGCAAAGGGGCCAACAAGTGCTAAACACCTCTGGGAACTCCCTCAAGACTGTTCGAAAACCATTTCAGGTGACGACCTCTTGAAGCTCATCGAGAGAATGCCAAGAGTGTGCAAAGCAGTAATCAGAGCAAAGGGTGGATATTTTGAAGAAACTAGAATGTAAAATATTTTTTCAGTTATTTCACCCTTTTTGTTAAGTACATAACTCTACATGTGTTCATTCATAGTTTTGATGCCTTCAGTGAGAATCTACCAACGTAAATGGTCATGGAAATAAAGAAAACACATTGAATGAGAAGGTGTGTCTAAACTTTTGGCCTTTTGAAATTTTGAAAATTTTTATTCATTCATTTTAATGACATTACAGTTGCAATTCATAAAAAAATGCAGCATTACAAAAGAAAAATCACACATCTTACATTTTACATGGTCAATAAACATTATTAAGGAAGAAATGAGATAAACTCTAATGCTGTGCTCAGTGGACATCAGTCAAAAAGCCTCCTCAAGAGGCTCTTCTTGGCTGGGGTCAAATGCAGATTGACAGGTGCTCTGCGATGAAGTGCCTTCATGGGAATGCGCTTCAAGGGCATCACCTGCCGGGGAGGGGTTCTCTCTTGTCGGGGGAGACCACCGTGCTCCAGGCAGAAGTACTTGGCACTGTTCTGGGAGAAGCACTGGAGAACGCTCTCAGACATCTCCATACACTGGGCATGAACCCAGTGACCGCCCTCGCCCTTGGAGCAGAAGATCATGGCAGGGCGGCTGAGCTCGGTGGAATAGAAGGGCTCCCAGGTGTTGGCGTCCACCTGGCAGCTGAGGCAGCATTTTATCCAGTAGCCTGTCTGAGACTCATCCTCCTCATCCTCCTCGTTGTAAGTGCCTCCCTCCCCATCGCTGCTGCCCTCCAGCTCGTGCGGATCACGGCCAAAGTAGAGCTCCTCTGAGTCCTCCAGAGGGGTAGAGTCTTCAAAATCGGGCGATTCCTGGCTACAGCCCTGAATCCCATCCTCACCAACTTCTTCCTGCTCAAAGCTCACGTGGTAGAAATAGTGGGCATCAGGTGGGGCAGGATTTCCTTCTGATGGAATCGCGATTAATGCGGTACCTTTCCCAAGGGTTCCACCAAACCAGGTGCGGCTGTGGCTGATCTCAGTCGTCCACTCCGGCGCCTCCCTCAGTTGAATGTGGATCCCATTGTTGTCCAGGACCACAGAGCTGCACTCCATACGTTTCCTTTGATCAAACTCATATCCCCCGAGGACAATGTACTCATGACCAGAACCGATGCGTATGGCAATGGCACTGGTGATGGAGAGGCCATGGTCCAGAACATCACAGGAGATTTTAGGGCTTCCCAGGAATAACTCAACGCGCAGGCGGTAAAGACGAGGGTGACGGGAGTCTGACGATAAGGTGTGGCCACCCAGGAAGTAGACTGAATCTTCTCTCGCCAAGGCCAGGTGGAACGACTGGCCATCACCCAACTCAGGAACAGTGTGAGCTGAAGAGCACCCGTACTCCAGGTCAATGAGAAAGACCTGAGGTGGGCAGTCCACCATGCTGTTCCAGTTCTCTGTAGTCCTTTGTCCTGGAGGCATGTATCTCCTGCCACCAAAAAGGACACAGGCCCTCTTGCCTCGACTATGAACCACAGTGATGGTATGGCCATAACGAGGTCCTGGAAGCTCCCCCACCAACTCCTTCTCTTGGCACCGCAGTGTCACCTTGCGATTGCAGCCACGGCTGTCCACGCTCAGCATATAAAGGCTCGCAGACAGCTCATTGTTGGGTGTCCTTCCACCATGGACCAGAGCCATCTCAGGACTTCCATCTCGGGCCTCCAAGTGCGCAACTGCAGGGCAGCGTAGCGGCGGGATGTAGCAGGAGTTGTTGGAGAAGGAGATAGCGCGGAGTCGGAGTTCCCCATTTTTCAGCCGCACACCAAAGACCCCAGTGGGGCAAGAGCGCTTAGGCCAGCCTTTCTGGCCAAGTAGAAAAACTTCTCCCTCCAGCTGCAGCAAGGAGCTGCCAGGCTGCACCACACCTGCACAGTTCACCGCAGTCACTGGCTGCAGGGACATGTTGCTGCAGAGAACTGTGGAGAGACACAGAACAGAACGGAGGTGATGAGAATCATTTTATACAGTAAATGCATATACATTATTATATATGGTAGATAAAGAATGATGACAATGAAGCATTCCCTAGTGTAATGCTGCTTAGCCTTTTGATCTAGTCTAATATTAAGTACAGCTATTATTATAATATTATAAGTTACTTATTATTATTTCTACTTTTATTATACGTAGGCCAAACTATCCACATTTTTGAGGGAACATTTGTAGTATTTTATAGATGTAAGCAAACTTTGCTTCAGTCTTCGCCTTCACCTGCCTATTGAGCAGTAATGAATAACAATATTTTAAACGATCTGACGACAATGAATTTGTTTGTTTTTATTATTGAAAATTTGTACGTATAAACCTGTATTCCCTGTATTGATCGTTTTCTAAATGTGATTTATATTAGTGTAAATGCAATAAAAAACCACACGACACAACGCAGTCTGGTTTTCTCCGGAAAGTTCCGACCGATGCACTTTCACGCGCACGCCGCTTGTAGTCTTTACTTCCCACTTCCCCGTGCATATAGTGCGTCTGACGCCTCATTTCCCACAACTCCTTTCGGGACGTGTTGCCTGACGTCCGCGGTGCGTTCAAGTGGTAGGAAACTTTTTAAACAGTGACCGATATAGTTCTGCCTTGAACGGTTCACTCTTCTGCATGTAATATGACGAAGCTCTACGGTATCACTCCATGAAAATGTTCGGTTGTGAAGGAATAATGTCATTTTGAGAAATTCGTTTTACTACATATAAACAGTTAGCATCCTGCTCCAAATACCGAGCATCGCATGGTGCGTTCATGGTAGGTACATTCGTAAAGTTACCATTTTCACTCATCATCCACATAGAAACGCGCTTTAAGCCCCCATGTCAGTGCGGTTTTAATTATTCTTCCGCACGGCGAGATAACAGGTGGCCGAAGTTACCGGCGCCAGCCTCCCCTTCACCCGCCCGTACCTGTTACTCGGGTCCCGAGCGACGCGAACCGCGTTCAGATTCTGGGCGAGTCGTGAGCAAGCCGAGTCCGAGTCGGCGGTCCGAGTCGGCGGTGTGTGTGAAGCTCGGCTGGATCCGAGTGCAGCTTAACGGTCTGTGACCGCTCGCAGGTGTCTGTGCCTCAATAACAACTGTCTTTATGGTGTGTGACATTTGTGACTAATAATTGCAACATACATTTGCATGCAATATACAAAATGTACTTGTTTAGTAAAGGATGTTGTTAATACAGGGAATTAATGGAAATCCTCTTGAGTACACTTATATTTAAGGCATTTATCAGACACTCAGGGATAAGCATCTTGCTCAGTGACACAATGGTAGTAAGTGGGGTTTGAACCTGGGTCTTCGGGTTCATAGGCCCACTAGGCTACTACCACCCATAATTAGTCCATAATTTAAAAAAGTGTACTGATGAAAATGTTTTCTAAAATGTTTACTGTACTGTATTGCTGATTTATGGCATTTGCTGTTTTATTCTACATGTTACTGAGGATACTGTGTATATAGCGTATATATACTCTGTGCGTATATATATATGTGTGTGTATAGACAGTAAAAAAGGACAGGATCATACACTGAAAGATAAAAATACTGGCTCAACTTAAAAAAAATTATCTGTCACACCTAATATTTTTTGCATTGCTGTAATGTGAATAAAGCAAACAAACCTGTTGTCAGTAGCATTATAGCAAAGTAAAGTAAAAAACTATAAAATCTTTATATATATATATATATACACACACACACACACACACACACACACACACATATATATATATATATATATATATATATATATATATACTCATAAGCATAAATTAGGCAGCTTAGCTTAAAAGAGCAAACTAATAAATGTTTTAACTTCTTTATTGAGAAAAGAAACACATTAAACAAGCTACGATTGACTTTTTTTCAGTGTATTTGACTTCATCTTAGGGAAGTGCAAGTTTTATTTATGTGCTCAGTAATGGTGTTGTTCTTCATGGACTTCTGCCTGCTTACAGCCTGACTATCTGAATGAAGATTTTCATGCTGTCATCCAGAGACATTTAGTCCGTTGGGTAGATGATGCTTGAAAGGCCTAATTGAGAACCTTTTTCAACATTGATGGACTTGATTGGGTGCAGGGTAAAGTAAAGTAAAGTGAAGTGTGACAGATTATTTAAACCTGTTTTCAGTAGCATTATAGTAAAGTAAAGCAAAAAACTATAAAATCGTGACTTTTTTCAGTGTATTTGTGGAGGGTGGAGGGCAAAATAAAAACCTAACTTCAAAAAACTCCCAAAATACCCCATATGTCAGGCATTGATTATTGATTTACATAAAGCTTCTTTATTGAGAAAAAACACATTAAACAAGCAACAGCTACGGTTGACTTTTTTCAGTGTATTTGTGGAGGGTGGAGGGTGAAATAAAAACCTAACTGCAAAAACCTTCCAAAATACCCCATATGTCAGGCATTGATTATTGATTTACATAAAGCATTTATTGCAGAATTTCACAAAACTATGACATTATGTGTACAGAGAAAAGAGACTTGGTTATCCCATTGTCCTCTGAGCAGCAATACAACATTGTTCTCCATCCATGGACCTTTTCTTGTAGGAGATCGTTCATTAGTTCACAGCTTTGGCAGATAGAAGCTTTTCAGCCTACCAAACCTCACACCCTGCACCTTTTCCAGATGGCTTTTGTGACCAAGGCAATCCATAAAACATCTGTCATACGTTCTTACAGCAGCGTTGAGAGGGGAAGGGACATGCGCTGGCCGTGGGCAACTTGTACACCCACCCGCTCATGCTGTGCAACACCCGAGGCCAAACCTGTAGAGCGGCGCTGTCACCGACATTTAATGAACGATCCTGCTCATTTCCTGCATGCGCCTAGATTCCATTAACCATTTCACGGCTCTCTTCAGACAGAGGCCGGGCAGAAAGGAGGGCAAGGAATACACACGCATGGGAAGAGGCCGAGAAAGTGGGTAGCAGCTGTCTAGAGCTCATTAGCATAATGTTATTGTGTTAGAGGAGTGTGTGTGTGTGTGTGTTTGTGTGTGTGTGCGCGAAGTAAAGGCTGCAACCACAAGTGCCTGGTAGAACGTTAGTGCCGAACAACACAACCAGCAGTGCACCTGCGTGCTGGAGCGGAGGGAGGGAGGGAGGGAGGGAGTCAGTCGAATAAAGCAGCAAGTGGAGGAGTGGAGTGAAGTAACATTCTCCCCAGTGCCCCCCCCCCCCAAAAAAAAATTGAAAGTGTGGAATTTCTTCTAATGCCCGAACCCACCGCGGGGATGTGTCTTCATGCATCCCATATACAGTACAGGCCAAAAGTTTGGACGCACCTTCTCATTCAATGTGTTTTCTTTATTTTCATGACCATTTACATTGGTAGATTCTCACTGAAGGCATCAAAACTATGAATAAACACATGTGGATTTATGTACTTAACAAAAAATGGAGACCTGGCCTCCACAGTCACCGGACCTGAACCCAATCGAGATGGTTTGGGGTGAGCTGGACCACAGAGTGAAGGCAAAGGGGCCAACAAGTGCTAAACACCTCTGGGAACTCCTTCAAGACTGTTGGAAAAGCATTTCAAGTGACGACCTCGAGAGAATGCCAAGAGTGTGCAAAGCAGTAATCAGAGCAAAGAAACTAGGATATTAAACATGTTTTCAGTTATTTTACCTTTTGTTGTTAAGTACATAACTCCACATGTGTTCATTCATAGTTTCATTGAATGAGAAGGTGCGTCCAAACTTTTGGCCTGTACTGTACACTTGTATCTGGTGAGACATGCATTGCGGCACTGTGGAGAAGCAAAAAAAAAGAAAAACGACGGCATGTTCCACACAATACAATTGCGTGCGAGTGGGTGGAGCGGCGGGGCCCCATGGGATTCGTGCGGCATAATTGATGGAGCGGCGTAATTAGCGTCTGCTCCGGCACCTGCTCCTGTCTCCTGTAATGCCTCGCCACCTGACGGGGTCTCGCCCGCAGCAGGCCTCTGACGAATGGCGGCGCGGCCGTTCGCAGGCCCCGGCTGCCGTAACGCGTCCTTTTGTTTATTGCCGTTTAATGTCAGTGCCTGGAAGGGAAGCTCAGCGATTGTTTTCCACCCTAATCAGTCCCTCCAGGACTTCACAGCCTCATTTTTGGGGGCCGTTGGGGTCTAAAATGCCTGATTAGGCAGTAACTTTTCTAAAAAAAAAAAAAAAAACAGCAGTTTTTGGGACTATAATTGTGTGCGAAAGTGAAAATAATATTTATTTTTACGCCTTTTTATGATAATACGCTGAAAGTGAAAGTCAGCTCGTTCCAGGGAGATTGAAGCAGCACTTTTCTCTAGTAAACGCAAGTCATCCATGTCACCGGGCGTGGCAGCCTGACCTCCTCTACGTTTCCAAAGTGGACACGCATGCGGTGCTGTTTAATTCTATTTCTATACTGCCACCTGGTCAGCCATGCCCAGTCGGCGAGAGCATAGATCCAAACGTAAATGTTTAAAGGACTTTTTTGTTATGTTACAGGCTGTACAAACTCCCTTCCTCTCATCTGTGTACGCGCCTGTGAATGGATTTTTACATTTACATTTACAGCATTTTTATCAGACGCCCTTATCCAGAGCGACTTACAATCAGTAGTTACAGGGACAGTCCCCCGCTGGAGCAACTTAGGGTTAAGTGTCCTTGCTCAGGGACGCAATGGTAGTAAGTGGGATTTGAAACTGAGGTGAGTGTGTTACTCACTAGGCTACTAACTAGGGTGGTAGTAGCCTAGTGGGTAACACACTCGCCTATGAAGCAGAAGACCCAGGTTCAAATCCCACTTACTACCATTGTGTCCCTGAGCAAGACACTTAACCCTGAGTTGCTCCAGGGGGGGACTGTCCCTGTAACTACTGATTGTAAGTCGTTCTGGATAAGGGCGTCTGATAAATGCGGTTAATCTACTAACACCACAAATTCTGATTTGAAAGTCAAGGTTTTGTGGAAAGGTTGTGGTGATTGGACAACCGGAGGGGTCGGTGGAATTCGTGATCATTGTTACGCCGGCGGGATTAACACAGGTCTAATTATCAACACTCATCGTCCACGGCCTAATCAGCCTCGGCCCCGCACTCACTCCTCTCTTTTCAGCTCTCATGCGTTCGCTGTCGGTCAACCGTAAAACATTTGGGCAGGAGCGACGCCGGTGGCGGAGAGAGGCACGGAGCTCCATGAGAAGGCAGTGAGTGTCGCCCCGGATCTGGCGTGCCGCTCCTCTGAGCAGACCTACGAGCAGTTCCTGGCTTGGTTCACACGCCTGACCCCAGGTCAGTTCAGCAGAGTCGGCATCATCTGTGTAAACAAGCATCTGCATGGCTTAGCCCCCGGTTCCCTCCTCCCCGCTGTTTTCCTTGCAGGGCCTGTGATGGGCAGACATCTGCCGGCCACCTCAGGACTCTGCGGTCGCCCCCGCCCCGACGTTCCGTCTCTCGGCGACTGAGGGCGGAGGAGAGGAAGCGGCGCAGCAGCGAGGACGGCAGGGTCGACTCGGCCTGCCTGCTGATCAGGTGGAGGTCGCTGGCTTATGGATTTCCGTCTCGCATCCCAGCATGCCGAGCTGACAGGGGCTCGGGCGGGCATCGCTCCTCTCCTTCAATCAAAGTCAAAGAAATGCAGTGCATTAGCACTTCTGCTCCGTCGCCCTCACCACCTCCTTCTGGCCCTTAACGCGCTGCTTCTTCACCGCCATGCCAGAGCTCTCGGCGCTGTTAAAATTCCAGAAACATCATCTTCATTTAGGAAATGCTGAGAACTTGGCTCCCATGCTTGCTCGTTAAATACTTTATTTATAATATTATTATTACTGTATGTGTATATTTTAATGATTGCTGAGTACGTTTGGGCGGTGGACCACTTTGCTACGCAGCAGTGACACCATCTTACTAAATGCAACATCATGCAATGTTGAGAATGGTCTCTCACCCAAATATTAATGTCATTAGTGGTCATTTGATCAGAAAAGATCTGTGTTATAGGCTATTTCTGCAGTCCTATAAAGTGGGTGTTTAGGTTTGGTGCTGGACAAATAGCTGTTCTGTATAAATGCAGCAAATTAAATGTGCAGATTAATTATGCTTAATTAAGATCTTATTTAAACTAAGCTCTCTGTGGCAATTTAATACTTAAATTAAAATTAAACATATATATATCGGATCTGTTTTCCCTCCTTGTAAATCTCACATTTGATGATGGACCACAGGTTCTCAATGGGGTTCAGATCAGGTGAACAAGGAGGCCATGTCATTAGTTTTTCTTCTTGCCAGCCACGCTGTGGAGTACTTGGACGCGTGTGATGGAGCATTGTCCTGCATGAAAATCATGTTTTTCTTGAAGGATGCAGACTTCTTCCTGTACCACTGCTTGAAGAAGGTGTCTTCCAGAAACTGGCAGTAGGACTGGGAGTTTAACTCCTTCCTCAACCCGAAAAGGCCCCACAAGCTCATCTTTGATGATACCAGCCCAAACCAGTACTCCACCTCCACCTTGCTGGCGTCTGAGTCAGACTGGAGCTCTCTGCCCTTTACCAATCCAGACACAGGCCCATCCATCTGGCCCATCAAGACTCACTGTCATTTCATCAGGCCATAAAACCTTAGAAAAATCAGTCTTGAGAATTCTTGGCCCAGTCTTGACATTTCAGCTTGTGTGTCTTGTTCAGTGGTGGTCGTCTTTCAGCCTTTCTTACCTTGGCCATGTCTCTGAGTATTGCACACCTTGTGCTTTTGGGCACTCCAGTGATGTTGCAGCTCTGAAATATGGCCAAACTGGTGGCAAGTGGCATCTTGGCAGCTGCACGCTTGAATTTTCTCAGTCCATGGGCAGTTATTTTGCGTCTTGGTTTTTCCACACGCTTCTTGCGACCCTGTTGACTTTTTTGAATGAAACGCTTGATTGTTCGATGATCACGCTTCAGAAGCTTTGCACTTTTAAGAGTGCTGCATTTCTCTGCAAGATATCTCACTATTTTTGAGCCTGTCAAGTCCTTCTTTTGACCCATTTTGCCAAAGGAAAGGAAGTTGCCTAATAATTATGCACACCTGATATAGGGTGTTGATGTCATTAGACCACACCCCTTCTCATTACAGAGATGCACATCACCTAATATGCTTAATTGGTAGTAGGCTTTCGAGCCTATACAGCTTGGAGTAAGACAACATGCATGAAGAGGATGATGTGGACAAAATACTAATTTGCCTAATAATTCTGCACTCCCTGTATTATTTTCAATTTATAATAAAATAAGTTGATAATCATTATCAAATCAAATCATCAAGCAAAAGAAGATGCATAACTTTAGTAGAATGTATATCCAAAATCATGTACAGTATTTAGTAATATGAAGAGTCTATGAGATTTGGTAAACTAAAATACCCAATGCAAATATAGACAGTTGCAATACTGATGTTAGTTGCACTACTTTCAAGGCACAATAGAGCATGTGCAGCTGGATAGAAAGGAGAGATGAGTATTGATTGATTGTGTTTGTATTGGGGCTCATGGTTCAGTCTAATCGTGTCTTATGTAGCCCGCTGTGCACATGCGCATGTAGCGATCATCAGTTAGGAGACCTCACTACGCCAGGCATTGATTTTCCTCGGATTCTGCTTTTTCCACATTATTAGAAGCCTGGGCCAGTGAGGTGCTAAAGCGGGGCTTAATGTGGGTCTTGGGGACTTGAATGAGTGGAACACAAGGCCTGAGGAACGTGAAGCGGCACAGACCCTTCAGTAATCAGACTTTTATCACAAACTGGGTGGGTTTGTATTCCAGATGGGGGGGCTTTGGCAAAACTGTGAAATGACCAGGTTGAGTCTTGCTTGGCTCGTGACAGCCAGTGTCATTTCCTCTGCCACTCTGAGCTGCTGACTACCAGAACGCAGGCCGCCCAGTTTCACCTTTATTAGCACGGCTACTTATTCTTGTCGCCGTGTCTGCGCGTAAAGCGCGGTACAGGGCTGCGGAGAGGAGGCCCGGGCTTCGCTCGGAGGATGCTGTAATTGCCTTTTCCGTCGGATCAATGACGAGCGCATCACCTCGCATCCAAATGAGGTCCTCTGACAATGATGGAGAACGTGCTGTTTTTTTTTGTTTTTTTCTCTCCTTGCAGAATACGTTCCGGGTTAACCTCGCGAAAGCGTCGCTTTGATACTTACATCACTTCATGTATTTCAATATAAGCCGACATTCGCTGTACACAGTTTCTGGCCCACTCGCAGTCCTGCGACATCCAAAGTCATTAGGATGCGGCATTGCATGCTTTTATATATTTATTTATTCGACAAAGATCGCTAATGACCTTGCGCTATGTGGTGCTGTCATCCGCAGAGTGGGATTTTGGGTCCTCTGAGAGAACAGGCTCATCACGGATCAGTCTCTGAGCTCGGGCTCGACCTCGCAACCGTCCCCAAATGCCTGGGCCTCTCCCAACAACCCAGGGTATGACTTTCGCTGCAAGAGTAATTATCAGTTTAATTGAGAAGATCAGCAATGACCCCACCGCCCCACCCACCCAGAGCTGATGGGGGTGGGGTTTGAAGAGGTAGGCAGAGGAGGGTCTCAGTCATAATTCCCGCTTTTGATGGCAGTCTCAGGCGACTCGGCAGCCGTCCTTTCGCAGCTAAGAGGACAGACACGGCCCTCTGTGGGTTTTTTGTTTTGTCGGAAGCCTGACTCATCCCCCTCACTGTTATCTGTGTATAGACTCCCAGGGGAACTTCTATAAAGCTGAAAGGAGAGGTGATTCCTGTTTTTTTTTAAAAGGATATTGCCATAATGCAGTAATAGTGTTAAATCATCTCCTAAAGCACCTGCATTGAAATGGTGAATAGGTGTAGCATTAAGGCTCCAGTAAGTACACAGGCAGGGAAAGTGAATATTATTGATTTTCTTGTTACAGTGTGTAAACATTTATAATTCATACAGCAAGCAAAAAAAAAAAACAGTTTTTTCAGAATTAAAGTTTTTATTTAGTAACTAAGATGCATGGTTCATGTATTACAGTACAAAGCAAGGGTACAACAAAAAGGAAGGTCATGCAATACAATTACATAACCATAGAGGGTTATTGGTCCAAATACAACATAGAAAACACACTAATCAAATGTAACAATGTTTCTTGAATAAGCGCAAGGAACAAAACTGTAGTCCTCAATTTACACACATCAAGTTTGCCAGTTAGAAGTCAGAACGGCTCAGAGTTTTAGTCCTTTAATCTGGCCAGCATAACCTCATAGGACACTGTCTCATTACAAGTCCATTGTAACCGAATCGGTTTGTTGTGTCGGGGACTGTGCAACTGCACACCACTCAGGATGCCCATGCTGACCCAGAGTGGGCATGCAGGCATCCGAACCGGACCATGGAACAGCATCATTTATTTCATTTACCCGGATAAGACCCCAGAGTGCACTATGGGAAGGGTGCAAGTCAGGCGGAGCGAATGTGAGGCTTTGGACAATGACTCCTGCACTCATGTGGAGTGCAGCTGGTCTAACATTGTCGCTGACCAAGTACACCCCAGCAGTATTCTCTGGTGGCAGTGCTCTCCATGAACAGGATATTTAGCCGTGCCTCACTGCAAACTAGTTAAATGATGTTGATGAGGATCACAGCCACAGTTTTGAGGCGTTAACTTGGCACCCAAATGCGCCAGATCTCAGTTCAATCCAGAATTTGAGAGATGGGCTGGAAAATCAGGTGTGATCCACAGAGGCACCATCTCACAACTTATAGAATGCCATGACCTGGTCCGGACATTCATTTATCATTCATCTCAGCTGTTCATCTTCTCTTCTCTTCTCATCTTGTCTCAAATCGATTCTACTCATCTCATCGTCCACTCTATCCATAAATACTCAGTGTATAGACTTCCTTCCCTCGTTCGTGGACTGTTTTGGCAGGCACGCCAGGTGTCGTGCCTAAGAGGGGGGAGTACTGTCATGACCTGGTCCGGAAGGAGTTTCACGGTAGTCCTGTGTAATGTCCCCTAATCGTTTTCACCTGTGTCTCATTGTATAAAGCTGCCCTGTTCGTTTCTGTTCATGGTCGGGTCTTTGTCATGTTACATGCTCACCAGTTGCCGGATGTCTTCCCTGTCCTGTTTATAACCGATTAAACCCCGGTTTTGTGACGTTGTGCGCATGCGTCCTTCTTCCTCGTCATCTTTTCTTGACATCTCCGTTCACCTGCCTCGCCATAGTTGTGACAGAACTTACAGGATCTGCTACTAGCAGCTTGGTGGCAGATACTACAGAATATCTACAGAGGTCTAGTGGAGTCTATGTCTTAAGACTCTTTATGGGGGATATTCTCAATATCATGCCGGTGGTCATAGTGCTATGACCAATCAGTGCATGACTTGGTACGTTCCATAAGTGACACTGGCTGTTGCAAGTTTGCTCAACCACGAGACACATTACAGACAACTATACTCTGGTCACACAGATGTCCTGCATATTTGTACTAATGTGTGCCATATTTCACAGATTCTGAACCAGCAGGCATTTTAAAGGTCACATAATCTAGCCGATCTCACTGAGAATTTGCATGGCGACTTGACCTTCTGCAAGATTCTGCATCAAGGTCTATTAATCCCAAGGGAAAGCTGTCTTTTTCCATTAGAAATGGTTTGCTTTGTCGAACCGGTATAATTACAGGAAGCTGGATGCCCTTTTGATAGAAATGTCTTTTAGTGGATTGTAAAACCAGACTCATTGGGGGAGGGGACTGTACACCCACTGTCATTGTGTTTCATTTTTCAGGTTTCCAAAGATGCCTGTAGTGCTCTGTTTTATAACCATCCATAGTGAGCAGGCGCCGTGGAGTTTGCCTTTGGCTGTGTAGGCCACCATGGTAAACGGCATACTGTTAAAGCCCTTTTTATCCCCGAAGGTATTTTATTCATTTATTTGCTTCTTGATGCCGAGCCTCGACTGGGACTCCGGTAGTGTTCAGCGCTTTCTCAGGTATCTACAGACAGCCTCAGGGACAGCTTCATCGTCTGCTGAGCCTCAGGGGCGCTCACTGAACTCACGCATTGCCCTTTTCCACAGGTCACATGGTGCTTCCAGGGCAGGTAGGAGAGGAGGTGCCGGCCATCACTCCCTCCTGCCACCATATCCAGTTAGAACTGTCCTCCAGTGCCAGAGGGCAGGGACAAATTACCTCTGATGACCAGGTACAACACACACATACACACAAAGTCCCACATGCCCTGCAGCCACTACGAGGATCTGGGGACACACAATCCAACAAAATAGATTTACTTTAACTCTAATACAAAGAAAAAACAATTTAAGTGTGTCATTTGTTGGCGACTTATTACACTGTGTCTGACAGTGGTAACAAGTGTAGTGTCACTTTTAATAATAATCTTGTAATAGCCCCTTGAATACATCAGAATAATCCAATTTTCGAAATAAGAAATTAATTGAGCAGAGTTAATTTATAGAGGAATGTTAGCTATAAGGTCAAATGTAAGGTTAGGGTTGAAGGGTGAACCCGGGTCTTCTGGTTCATAGGCGAGTGTGTTACCCACTAGGCTACTACCACCCCAAGGGTAGAGAATCGAGACGTTGTATTACCTTCATTAGAGCATGCACTGTACAGAAGCAGCTCAGGCCAGTTGTGACCGATGTGCGCACATGCTGAACTGAAATCATCACGCAAACATCAGCGAAGGATATGCCCCTTTAACCATGTATTCTGGTGGGGCGGTTTAATTCGCAGTTTCAAAGGCACAACAGGGACCGAAGGTGGGCAAAGCTTAATAGCATCATCTCTCGGGCCTGCGGTAATCATGGTGTTTACAGGGACCAAGCCCGCCACGGGATTGGCGACCTCCGGCGAAATCACAGGCGCACAGGGGTGCGGGCTGGCAGAGTTCACACAGCCGTCGTCACTTTGTGGGCTTTCCAGCAGAGGCCGGGGACGGTGTGCCTCACAATGCCTTCATGGCCGTCCCACTGAGCAAACACTCGGGAAAGTAATTAATTTCATGTTGTTACAACCAGCATCTGACTGTGCTTTATTTGCTGGAACAAAAAGCTTCTTTCTTTTTTTTTGCAGAGCATCTTTCCAAGTAAGGGCAAAAAAAAAATCTACTTTTTGTTTTTGCTCGTGGTCGCATTCTGTCGTTCCATCTGTGCTTCCAGTGTGATTTGTGACATTCTCAGAACTTGTTACGAGCGCTTCAGTTTGTCCCATGCTGTCGACAGTATTCCTCCCTGTTAGGTGCGATGATTTACAGTTTTAGTGCAAAACAACTGTTTTTTTTTTTTTTTTTTGACCACGTGAACATGTGCCTTGATGGCAAAAAAATAATAATAAAAAAAGGATCGGACCATCCGAGAACATGCACTCTGTACCGTAATGACAGTAGGTTTACTTTTTTAAAGCATTAAATGAATGGGGTGCATATTTAACATGTCTACCTTGTCTGATTCTTTGCATATTTAATGTCTGTTTCTGTCACCTCCCATTTAATTGGTGGGTGGAAGGCAAAGAACAAGCTGAAAAAGGACTAGACCTTTTCAGTGCTCTATAAAGACCTGTCAAAGGTTAGAAAGCAGACACATCCATTTAAAAAAATAAAAATAAATAATTTATATGTATATAGTGGCTGCAGGTTTTGGTAAATTTGTATTACCACGTCTCCCTGCCTTCTGTTACAGAATTTCAGTTGTCATTCCGGCTGTCATTCCAGTTGACAGGATTTTGCATTCGGGAGAGATTGTATCCGAGTCTCTTTGGATTCAGCGCTTGGACCGAAGCCTGCCTAATGTAGTCCTCAAACAGAATAAACATTCCCCTCAGCCGGCCCCGTTCGATTCAACGCGTGTCTTTGGGCCATGCAAATAAGCACTTGAAAAATCTTTTGACTGTTTAATTAAAACCGTTTTGGAGCCACCGGGAGCTGGAGAGGGTCTTTATTCAGTCCAAACGAGTGTGCTGTTAAAATCAAAGATGCAACAGGCATTTTGACCTATTTACTAGTCCATCTCCAAAATTTTTAATATGCTTTCATAATTCCTCATGTGATACCCCAAAGCACCCAGTGCAAACAGTGAAATGTGTCCTCTGCATTTAACCCATCCCATGAGGGAGCAGTGGGCAGTCATTAAAGGCGCCCGGGGAGCAGCGTGTGGGGACGGTGCTTTGCTCAGTGGCACCTTGGCAGCTCAGGATACAAACCGGCAACCTTCCGATTACGGGTCGGTTTCCATACCCGCTAGGCCTCTATATTGTCTGGAGGTGTAAGCATGTGAATGAATGGGGTGTGTGCCCACCTGTCCCTAATGTCCTCGGAAGGGGACAGAAATCTGTCATCTCAAATATATTATAATCTTTGCTATAGTCAATCAAATTGTGATTTACAATACTGAAGTGGCCTGTCACCCACATTCATCTTGATTGAAAGTTGAAGAATAACGTTGTTTACATGCAAAAAAATGAGCTTTTGATTGTTTTATTACAATTCGTTTTTTACCGTCACACGCCTTCAGGCAGAATGAAGGCAGCACTGTGTTCACAGCTAACTGGGCCTCGGTGCAACACCTGGAGGTACGACCCCAGTGGGGTTCCCAGAGAAACGTCTGGGCCAGACCACTGGCCTTCGGTTAGCGCAGCAGCTGGAGCTGCCGATCGGGGGGAGAGATAAAGGGGGCAGCCCCTCCCCTCCCACGCACCCTGAGACAGGTGCAGCGTTTTTTTGGGGCGGTGGGGGGGGTTTGCGGGAGAGCAACAGTTAAGCCTGCGGCAGGTGACGCCCAGTCACGCGCTGCGCTGCCGAATGCAGACGCGCCCCTGCTGCCGCTGCTGTCCCCTCTCTGTGCAGGCCGATGGGGGACAGGAGGCCATCAGCATCTGCTCCCATTACTCCTGTGTCTTTGGGTAACGGAGGGGGCACTGCCCCCTGCTCATACTGGTGGAAATACTGCTTGAGTCAACACTCTGACGGGCCACAGTTTGATGATCGTGTACGTCAAGGCGTAGTGCGGGCGGCAGATGGAAGAGAGAGAGAGAGAGAGAAAGTGCCCGTTCAGCATATCTGTTCCACTTTGGCCATCTGCTAAACAAACACAATTAAAAGCAGAACAATGACTGCACTTTCGGTCCATCACCGTGTCCAGTAGGACAGTCTGATGACGGGCACCGCCTGGCTCCGTGTGATTTGGGATTTAGATTTTTTTTTCCTGTCCTGAGGGTGTCACTGTTGCTTTGTGTGTAGCTCTGCCCACCACTGTCTTGTTGGACATCATACCAGACTAAACACATCTTTTTTGTTCAACTCGGCTAGTGGTGGCCTAGAGGGTGAGGAACCGAAGGGCTGCGGGTTCAAATCCCGAACCATCAAGGTGCCACTAAGATCAAGGTACCTTCCCTTCATACTGCTCCCCGGGCGCCATTTTGCTCACAAAATCCTGACTTATATGTTGACTTTACAAAAAATGACCACACTTTTCTGGGTAATATTCTAAAAAAAATTAAAACAAAGCATTCCATGAGCCATCATTATTAAACAAAAGATATTTCACTTTATATAATCAATATAGCATATAAGAAGGTTTTGAATTTAAATTACGGAAGCAAATGACCTTTTTTTCACAACATTCATATTCTTTGAGTTGCACCAGCTCATTTACTAAAAATTAGCCTGCTGGAGGAGCCTTTGGAGTTTAAGAGCTCTCTAATTTAGAGTGTAGAACATATTGCTCGACTTGGCATGCCGTTCCCAACAGCGCCTAACTACAGGATAATGGAAAATGTCACCTGAAGAATAAGTGGCGTTCTCATATGGCACACGGCGCACTAATGACAGCGCTCGGCAGGAATCGTATTGCAGCCGACTGCCTCTCTGCTGCCAGTGCCCTGAGACTTGAGTGTGTCTGGCCTTTCCATGACAGGTCACCCTAATGCACCGGCATTGTTCTCCGGCGCCGGGGCAGTGTGCGCCAGCGCCTCTTTTATGAGCCGAGCCGCATCCATTACCCTGCACGCGCGAGACCCTTCACCTCAGGAAACGCGCAGCCGGAGCTGATTTATCCAGCAGTTTTCATTCCCCGGCGCCCCGCTGCTTTTATGGAGCCTCGCAGCGCTCCTCGACAAGCCAATCACAGAGACGCTGTCTGTCTTTAGTCACTTAGAGCAGCATCTGCTAATTGTGCCGAGTTACATCGGTGCCAAAGGTGCTGCTGCGTTAGAAAGAGGATTAAAAAAAAAACAAAAAAAAAAACACCTCTTTCAGCTGTTAGCGTCTTTTATTATCCTTCAAATGACACTGGCTCTCATAGCATACGTGACGTACAAGATTACGTTTAACACGCGTGAAGACCACGGAGTCATCTTCTGACGAGACCTGCACACCGAAACCACCACATTTATGGATTAAAGGTTGAGGGGCTCTCACCAACAATGACTGTAAGCCATCACATCAACAACAAAAGAGACTTTAACTCTCCCTCGCTCGCTCTCTCTCTCCCCCAAAAATGCATTTATTCCACTAATGGACCTTATTGTCTGAGCCCTTGATGGATTTCACAGGGGAGGCCGGATTATCAGACCGGGTCGCAGATTTATGTGCATGTCCTCTGTACAGGTTAACACCGTCGGAGACAGGAGTCGGCAGCAGCTTATTGCTGTTTGATCATTTCTGCTGTCTTCTCCGCTGCACATTTATATCCCTGTGTCCACCGCTAAGGTTGCATTGATTTACAGCGTTGCGAAATGATGCGGTAATAAAAGCGTATGATAATAAAGCATCACGGCGCAGAGAGCGATGGGTGGGGGGGGGTGCTGGAAAGTGATGTGGAAGATGGGGAGGAAGTGGGCGGGTCTCTCGGTCTCTAAAGCAGTGTTTATGTAAATTCTCTCTCATCCCCCACAGGACCCCCCCCCCCAGTCACCTTGCTAAAGCCAAGCGAGGCAGCACCAGCCTTCGCTGCCCAGGGCTCTGGATGAGGGCTGGATTTACCGCAGGATCAGGCGGATTCCTGGGTGGCGCAGGGGGTGGCGAGGGGGAACGAGACCTGGTGCATATGCCAGATTTACAGAGAGATGGCCTGGGTTTGGTGCTGGATCCTGAAACCTCTAACAGATGGGTAATGGCGTTGCCGCCGGATGCCACGTTAGCGCTAATAGACACGTATGCAAGACAGGAGGTGTCAGGAAATGTCAGCAGCCCCTCGTGACAAGGGGCTTGCTTCTAAATCACGGAGGAGCGAACGCTCGACCATGACGCCGTGTTCCTTCTCAGCCGCTGATCATTGACAAGGGTCTAGAAAATCTAATTACATTTTGAAATTAACGTACAGCGATCATTACCCCGTGGCATTACGACCACGAGTCGGTATTTTTTTTCCTGCAGAGCCCAAGTCAAATAATGTGATATAATTGAGTTTGGCATTTAATCAAGCCCGGCGTTACCGCCTCACCATGTACAAGTCAAAGCAGGACCAGGAGTGCACGACGCCAGGCTGTGGGTGTTAACTAGCGCGAAGCGGCCGGCGGCGTTATTCGCCTTGATGCACTGAAACACGAAGTGCATGATGCTCCTTTCACCTTTTCCTCCACGTGCCGCGGCGCGACAGCAAGAGCAGGCCGCAAGCGCGCCACCCTACGAGTGTCAGGCCCACGCTACGAACCACTCTGCTGGCCTGAGAGGGGCCGGCCTCCAGGCTGTGTGGTACCTGCGGTAGACCCCCCGCACAAATGCTCGAACTGTCGGGGCAAATTACGCGTTTGACCCCAGACAAAGTCGGCCGCGCCTCCGAGCGCTCTCCCTTCCTTCCCTCCTGCTTTGTTTTTGTTCCGAGAGCAGAATGAAGACGAATGAGCGCAATGATGCACCAGGAGCGCTCCTCTCCTCCACCTTTAATACCCTTCCTGGGAGACAGGCCGCATTGTGTGCTGCAACGAATGCTGGGCACACCAGAACGGATCACGAGGCCTGAAGCCACCCCCGCGCCTTTATCTCTGGACCTCTGTCTTAATTAATATGCTATTGACGGCCTCACGTTCGAGAAACCTGCCGGGGGAATGTATTTGTGGGAATTCGGACGCCCATGCTAATAAAACCTGGAGTGCATGGATAAAAAGTGAGGGGCGCATGATATCTGCTTCGAGAACGGCGTGATATGTATCACACAGGGGAACACTTCCAACCTCCCGGGCCGCCGCGCCACCATAGCATGCAGGAAATTGCACAGGCAGGTTTTTCATTTCCTTTTTTTGCCCCCAATCTCAGCTTAGAAAAAGTATCAAAAAATAAATAAAATGAAATTAAAAAACCAAATATGGCACCCGGTGCCTCTTCTTCTATATTCAATCCATATTCTGCAGGCCCTGTTGTCAAAAGGGACCTTGGAGCATTAATCGCAATTGTAATCGCCAGCGTTTTATATACGCTTATGGATGGCGCATATTGCTATTGGGCGCGGTGGCACATATTGCTGTGGGTCCGCTTAATGATTGATTCCCGCTGGCCCTTGCTTCAGATGATTGGAAGATATGACTGGCAGGTCGGGGCTGGGCTTGACGATCATCTCATGGTGACAACAACACATGCATGGCAAGTACCACCCTGCACCTCGCCTGCTCGTGTCGAGTTACGTACAGTTTATTTTTTCTGCCTTTTCATTCTGGCCTGCACCTTCAATGCTCCTTTCCTTCACATCCCTCTCTCTTACAAAGCTTTTGGATCAGTGTGTCATCTATGGTACCTCAGGATGGTAATAGAAGGAATTAAATCGTGCAGAGTTAGGAAGTAAAAAAAAAAAAAAGATTTACACAATGGTTTCACCAAGGTCAGTCCATCACTCTTCATACCAGGCAACTATAAATACTTGTCTATCTGACCCACATTTTTCAAATTGGAATAATTTAGTGTGTCTGAAATGTGGCCCAGCATTCGTAGAAGAAGTAGGAGAGCACAAATTTTCCCATCAACTTTGGCTTTCGTTTGAAGATCAATGGGCCGCCAATTCCCCTTCGCTGTCTTGGCTCTTTTTTTTTTTCTTCTGCGACTACTTCTCCTGTTGATGGGAGTGAAATCTTAACTTCATAACCCTTCTAGGTCTTTGAGGCATTTCCTTTTTTTGGACTGACTTTCACTCTGAAGTGATGAATTGTGCGGAATGGTTTGGCTTCATGTTCCGAGATGCTCTGTACCGAGTGCATTCTGTGAGTGAGCCATAAATACTGTGAGGCAAGCTTTCTTCAAAGGAAACCTGTGGTATTGGATCTGAACCCACTGGTTGCTTGTTAATTAGTCACATATGGAGGAATCACACATTCTGTTCACTTACTCCTCCTTACGGTCAGTTTTTTTACAATTTTATTCCTCTACAATAACAGCCATGTCTGGAAGGTTCCCATTTGTCAGTCCTTAAGTTGCCCCCTCCTATGTCTCAAGAACAAGGCATGTCTCCAGATATGATACAAATGTGAACTTAAGACCAAAGGTAAACTGGGAAAATTATTTGGTGGTCAAAAGTAATGGCCACTGTGACTGACAAATGTCTACATGGTTTCAAAGATTAAAATATTTAAAATGTTGTGGTTGAAAGTCACTGTGACCAATGATAAGTTACATCTCATTCTGAATGCAATATGTAAAGAAAACATTGATGGAAATATCCTGAAATGCTGAAGTTCAATGGTCTACAGTCAAGGTTGCTGTAACTTCTTTCTTTTGAGGACTTCTTCACATTTGTTACAGAAACTGACAAGGTTCGAAAAGTCAAGGACATTGTGTTTTGCATTGTGTTTGCATTGTGAGTGTGAAACGAATACATCTCACCACAAGCTTTCATTAATTGTGCATAAAAAACCAAGCCAGAGACAAAGTGTGGGAAAGGGGCTCAGACAGGGAGTGTCAAACACTTTTCTACATAATGCACTAATCCATGGCCCATTGGTTGGGGACCAATGCTCTGAACAGGCCGGTGAAAGAAAATAAAACATATTTAATTTTATGACTTTTGCATCATCTTACACCCATATGCCTACAATATGCTTGTTTTGTAAATGATGAAGCTTCAGAGCCATGGCACGTCCCGCTGAACTCCAGCCATGCCAGTGCCTGAGTGGGTGGTTGGCAGGCATGCATGTGGAGAAAGCAAAGTGGGAAGCTGCTTGAAACCCCGATTGAGAACAGGAGAAAATCAATCAGTCCGGTGGACTGATTGACAGCCCGCCGAGCTGTTTTCTGTGGAGGTGTCAAGTGCCGCACAACTGCGATCTCTCAGACCTTCTCTCTTCCTCTTCCCTCTGCCCATTCTCTTTCTCATCCGTCAGTCAGACATCATCGTGCCGCGCTTGCCATATTTCTCTCTCGACGTCTCCCAAAACCTCTCCCATCCACCCCCCCCCCCCTTATTCCTCCTCTCTCTCTCTCTCTCTCTCTCTCTCTCTCTCTCTTTTCTCTTTCTTGCAGAGGGGCAGAGTGATGCTTTCACTTCCCGGGCACTTAAGGTTGCTGTCTGACATTCCTTTAATCTTTTTCTCTCCATAACCTTCAGAGGAAGGGAGGCAAATCCGCTGCGCTGTCTTCACCTAAATACCCTCCCTCCTCTGCTTTCAGCAGAGTCCTTGTTTACAGCCATTTGTTTTCATTAATGCCATTTCATATACATTTCATTGGCAGCAGTGGAAGGGAGCGGGGCCAGAGAAAATGGCACCGCCTCGTCAGGAGGACACTCGAAAAAGTGCCGCCGCACTGAAAGTCGAGGACAGTCGAGGTGCTCTCGAAGCGCAGCGCCTGGACACAGACTGTACACAAAAGGCAGCTTTCTGGGTAACGTGCTGCCGCCGAGTGCATGAGAGCCGAGGCAAGCGGCGAACACGAGAGCCTCTTAAAACTGTGACGCCGTGGAGTGCATCCGTTGTCTGGGGACGTGTGCACTTCATTGCCCCGCTGAGACTGACCTCGACAAAACAAAGCAACTTTTTTAAAAATATACTTTTACTTTTGATATCATGTAATGTTAAAAATGTGCTTTAAAACAAAAGGTTTTATTTTTACCTCATTTTAAGGGTGAAATAAACCGATGCATTTTAGATCAGTGTCATGGGGCAGGCCCATGGAAACCAATCAGAAACAACCATCTTGGAGCATACATATTACATCCTTGTCAGGATGGCTTGTTGAAATTTCAGGAAATAAAGAGTTTGTTCTGCTCTCGCATAGTGGACCCACTGCATATGTAGGCATCAATCTCCAAGGACACCTGAAATAAAACAATACACATATTATTAAAAAAATTCAGAAACATTCATAGGCCTTCACCTTCGGTTGGTCACCGATCCTGAAACAATCAAAATTTTTTCATGTCACAATGATCAATGTCAAAAAGAAGGAGGGAAGATGAGGCCGTGTGGTAAATGAATTGTTTATCAATAGCATAATTCTTTGGTGATATTAATTGCTGGGAAGCTTCTGAGGTCCCTGACCAACACCAATATTTCAAGCATTTTGGTTAATGCCTATTTTTCATTGTACACAATTGAACTTTTTGTTCCTGCTCCAAAGCTCTCTTGAACATCTTTCAGAAGGACAATGACACTAAGCACACAGCCTTGCTATCAAAGGAGTGTCTTCAGGACAACTCTGTGAATGCCCTTGAGTGCCAGAACCCAGACTTGAATCTGATTGAGAATCTCTGGAGAGATCTTAAAATGGCTGTGGACCGATGCTTTCCCATCAACCTCATGGAGCTTGAGAGGTGTTGCAAAGAGGAATGGGCCAAACTGGCCAAGGATATGTGTTATTGTAGCAATTACAGTTTAAAAAATTTTCATTGCTGCCAAAGGTGCATCGACAAAAGTATTGAGCAAAGGCTGAGAATACTTCCATGTCTCAGTTTTTTTGTATTTACTAGTTGTTCTTCCCTGTTGTCAGTATTGTGTGCAGAATTCTGAGGACAAGTTCAATTTTGGAATAAGGCTGTAACATAAGAAAATGTGGAAAAAGTGATACACTGTGAATACTTTCTGGTTGTCTGTGGGCATCTCAGATTTGAAGACAGAGAAGCAAATGATGCTATAATAGCTGTTCTTTTATGTTAGAGCTCCTGCTGTGAGTGGATCTGCAGCACACAGCCTCCTCAAGGTCAATTCACAGGTTTTCTGTCGGAGTGAGTTTGGTCCGGAGCCACTTTCAGGACATTGATCAGCCTTTTTAGGAGCAATTGCTTGGTTAACTCTTCCTGCATTCACAGTTTTGCTTCGTTAGTTCTGCTTAGGGTCTGGTGGACCAAAAGCTTTACAAGAATCTCTAAATGAGCTGAGCCAACAATCGATTTAAAAACCGAAAAAGCTCAGATGTACTCTTCATTTCAATAACAAGCTATGCAAAACACATAGCTTTAACTTTTTACCCTGTAAGAGCCATGCTATTGTCAGGCACAATGACCTTTTTTCATAGAAGCAGTCAATTATGTACTATGGGACATTGGTGCATTGGTGTCTCTATGGAGAATATATTTTGTTCTGCATCTATTAGTGAGAGTCCGTGTATCTCTTTCTCACTTTTGTTGCAGTCATGTTGTAGCTTCCTCCATTCCGTTCTACACGCATCACATCGTTTCTTCAGGATCCTTAATACATTCAGTGCTGCACACCCCTATACTTGGGTAAACAACATCTTTCATTGCGCTTATTTACTGCTACCATGGGTTCCCACTGTGGACTGGACTGGAGTGGAACTGGCATATTCCTGTTCGTTATGGCTATCGGACACGTCCAATATTTCATCTTCTCAACTGGATTCCAGCTGGAATCGTATTGCCATCTTGATGGATATTTAGGGACAGAAATACTGTCCTGCAAATGTATTTATGAGGTCTCCCCCACCATCCCAATACTGTAACCGATTGTTTAGAATTTGATCAAATAAAATGGTAATGCCTCCCACGCTACAGATGGTGAACTGTGCGGTAGACAGGGTGACTGTGAAGCTCTCAGTTCTTAAAAAAAAAAAAAAACTCACATGAGCAGAAGTTTAGGCAGGAGGGTGGTCACATGACTGGGCTTTGGAAAAACACACCTACACTCACAAAGAAAGTACAGAGTGAACCTTCTTACCTACGGTTAGCTGCCTTACTTATTTATTATCTGAGCAGCAGGTTATGTAATATAAATGTGAAGGAGTTTACAGTGTGCACTCAGCTCAAAAGAGCTTTTTTTTTGCCAAGGCCAGTGAGTCTCAGATAAAAAAAAAAAGAAAATTTAAATTAATTAAAAAGTAATTAAAAATGTGTTTTATATGGAATATAAATTCAAACAAACATGAAGTATGTAATTAGGGTTAAGTGTCCTGCATGCTTTAAATCCTGCTCTTAAAAAATAGTTTTGCACCAGAATGCATGAATATATTCATTAGGCCTTGCATGTGAAGAAAAGCAGCCATGTAGCATGACTAGTTTTAGGAATGAAAGCCAACGCGTTTGATCTCGAGCGCATTCGGATCACAAGACCCAGATGCTTTTGGGCAGACTGCGTATAAAATTGACACAGTCTTGGATGTTCTTGCAGACCGTGGGAACACACACAAGGACTGAAATATGCAAAGAGCTGCCAACGGCTGCAGTATCTTCCTGCAGCTAGTTTAACTCTGGGTAACATTCTGGATTCCTGGACACTCAGGATTTTGCGTGCTGTAATGATGCTCTTCACAGTTTGCTCTGTGCTGCTCATCTAAGGCCACAATTCATCGCCCCTTACACACACATATTCACTCACACACTCGTACATTTGGACAATTGGTTTGAAACCACAATGCTCCCATGGTGACAAAAAAATCTGTAGGGTCCAAAATTGCTAGTCTTGTTTGCGTGCTAGAAGCCTAGTTGTTACAACCACAATGTCACAGGTTCAGGTCCCGCTTACTATCATTAAGTTGCCCCAGGGCTTATAAATGACCATGGATGAGAGTATCTGTGAAGTGTAATGCCATGTACCACAGACCCCCCAAAAAAAGAGTTTACTGATGTTATGTAGGGCGCTTCAATAAAAGCAAAAGTTTGACAAAAGCCTTTAAGTCCGCAGAAACTTTTTCAACAAACCAAAGCGCACAACCCCCTCTCCAACCAGCAGCCAAAGAGCAAGAGGGGCCGATCGTTCTCACTGAGGCACCAATTAAACATGAACTCAGGACAATGCAAAGATGCTGGTAAAAGGGAATGTCAGCGTACTCTCACTCTTGCAGCTCTACCGTCCAAATGTCTGCAGGAGCAGAAATTATTAGTTATCCAAGCAACTTTATAAATGATGGTGCATGAATTTTGTACAGCATTGCATTGCCATGGTTACTATGCCACATGCTTGACCTGTTCCAGGATGGGTCAAGTTCAGGGGCATCAAAAGAGCGGTCAGAAAGAAGTTATTCATTTCCTGATGGACCAAATGCAGATGTGGTTTAAAGTACCAGACGGAAGTGTGTGCTGCTAACTCACAGCTTTGCACGATCTATTCTTAGTCCTGATCTGTATTCTTCAGCTGTGGAAGCTCCAAGGCATTACACACGCAGTTCCAAATTAGGGTAAAATGTATTGTAGGGCACCGATCAACACACCCGGCTGGGATGCTTCCATCCAGCGCTCCTCTCTAGTGCCGGTGCAGTTATTCTCTCTGATGCCAAGCATACATTCCTCCTATTCCCCTACTATTAATTATTTTAGTAGAAAGCCCTCCAGGATTCATCCACTGAGCTCTTCACCACAACATAGTCCTTCAGTTGTCAGATGAAGCTGTTAACCAAGAGTGTCTTTGATGCCATGCGAGACTGAAAGCTTTTGTCAGGAACTCCATAGAGCTACACAATGAAACATGGTACTGGGTCCGAGACGTGGAATTTTGATGATGGCCCCTGAAGTTGATTGCTCAGGACTGCCAGTTATTATGGAGACTGTCCTCATAGCTTAAATGGCATAGAACTACTACTTTGAGGTTCAATATGACATGACTGTGAACAACATTCATGCTTGGCTTCTCCCGTCAGGGGGTCGCCACAGCGGATCAACCGGTCACAAAGATTTGGCAAAAGTTGTATGCTGGATGCCCTTCCTCATGCTACACTCTCCATTTAGCTGCACTTGGGACCAGAATCAAGACACGCACACCAACATGAGTCCCAAGTGGCTGGGTTATATAAATATATTTAATTTATTATAGTGTTTTTCCTCTATCTTATGCCAGAAAGATTCAAACAGGTTTGTCAGCTTCAAGGTTATTCGGAGTCCTTTGAAACAATGCAACAGTATTTTAATAGGCTACTTTATGAAGCCAGCAGCATGTCATTACTTTGTAGTGGGAAAGTGAAGACCCATCTTTGAGACTCATTTCGTAGGTTTTATGCTTTCTGTTTTTGCAAGGTTGAGCAAACCGCTTGGGTGAGAAACAATTGAGGTTTGTGCACAGGGAAATATCTTGTCATTGAGTCAACATTTCTGGATGATAAGCGCAGAGAAGACATATTGACTCAAAAACATTGTGTACTCTGGCTGGCTGGCTTCTGCACACAGTAAGCCTTGGTGGTAATTATAACGAAATGACTCCCTAGCAGGCCGGTAAAAGAGAAAGTAACAGGGGTCCAGAGGAAAGATGGATGCGCAACAAAAGCGCAGATTTTTTTAAAATTCATTCATTGTTTGTCACAAATTGTTCTTAGCAGGCATGCAGTTGTTAAAAAATATACTGACTGATGTCTCTTTAAACACTGAAATAAATGGTAAATCGTATTATATTCTACCATTAGCCAGATCAGATTACAAGCATGTAGTATAATGTCTTTTTCAACGGCAGAGAGAAATTATGCATACATCGTTTTAAAAAAGGAATGGATCACCATTATGACACCTTAAAGTAATGTGTTATGATCATTCAGCCCAATCTGAATGATTTGTAAAAATAATTTGTTTGGAATAACATTAGAAATAGAGGCCAGGCCCCTTTCCCAAGTGTCAGGTTTGCATCTTTGTTAAGCAGCTTAATTGGACAGTGAGAATATACTTGCCAATAAAGCTCAATTCTGATTCCAATTACAGGTGTAATAACCACTGATGGAAATGTGATCTAACTTTTATACTGATTAAGTCTTAAGGGGCGGGGCCATGCTTAGGATGAACACAAAATGGTTAATAGTATCACAGTAGTAGTGTCACAATTCTTTTGATACATTTTTACACACATGTATAAGGTGTTTAGAAAAACATCAGTGATTTTCTTTTACATGGATATTAATGAGTAATGAGTGGTATAATCACAATATTATACACAAGGTTGCTGGCATTAGTACACTGTGGTCGAATCAAGCATCAGCAGAAGTGTATAAGATTTTAGGATTCTGAAAGTACATGGTTTTAAGCAGAATTTTTTTTAAATGTCACAGAAAACTTTTTAAATTCACCATAATCAGTTTAAACCTGCAAGTCATCATCCTCGTCCCATGCTGTTGCCTCCTTACTACCTGGAGACGGAGCACTTTGTGTTTGGCAGCTTCTCTGTGTCTCCATGGGTGGGGCTGATGCTATTATCACCCGGTGGAAGATGTGCAGCATACAGCCATTTTCACACTTTCAACTACTGAGCATGTGCATGCTTTTGATGACTGACAGGGTTTGATGAAACATGGTGCTTTTTTTCATGTTTGTCAGAAAAACAGCAGACATTGCTGGCAGCCTGAAAACACTCAGCAAATCAAAACATCTTTTTGCTATCTGCCATATTCTTGAATTAAATTACAAAAAAAAGGTGAAAAAGCTGAAATTTCTGCTTAATAAGAGAAAAAATGAGAAAAGTGAAAGATTCTATTGCAAATATTTCTATACATGTGATTGGCACCAAGGTCATGGTCAAATAAAGAAAGGATTTTGCCATTCGGCTTTGCTTCTCACCGGCCTGTTCCACTTTATCTCGCCCTCCTCTGCAATTTCTTTCTTTTTTTTTTTCTTCTCTTTTGGAATCTCAAATATTTATGCTAAAGGGATTTTGAGCAGAGTTGCCATGTCCTTGTACTTTTTGTACTCAAGCTACATCCTACAAACCCCCACAGAGACAAATGTCACCGCAGCTGGAATTAGGCACTAAAGCGTGCTCTGCAGATTAAGGGGAATGCTCCGCCCCCCACGACATGTCCCCACCCTGCCAGAAATACTAGGGTTAGAGGATCTGTGTGTCGTGGGACGTCATCACCCTCTTTTCGAACCCCCCTCATGTATCAGGTGTGGCTGATTGAGGCTCATTAGTCCCATATTTAAGCCCGTCTGATCCGGAACTCTACAGAGTCCTCCACAAACATGACTATCCAGGGGTGTGCAGTCCTACTGTTGTTTTTATGGAGCTTTGTTGTGTTCTGTTCATTGTTGTCCTGATTGTGTGCAGCTCTTGTGAGTGTATAAATGTCACCTTCGCTGTCGGGTCCTTAATCTGTAATAATGTAATTATGTAATAATGCCCCCGTTTGTGAAGCCGTGCGAATGTGTCCCGTCCCTGCACCATGCTGTCATGACAGAGCGCAAAGGTGATCGAGGAAAAAAGGAGAGCACCTAATTAGTGCCCAAGACCTGGAGCGCCACACTGATGATGACTTCAACTTTATGCAGGAGAAATCCAGCATGCTCCCGAAAATCTCTAAGATTACACACCTCAGAGAACAAAGCTGGACTTACATCTGAGGTCACGATACTCGTGAGACTACAGCACCTCCGTTGCCCTTAACTCGAGTGAAAGAGGAAAAAAGGAACGTTACACAAATTGTTTGGCCACTTTTATTATATACTTGATATTTCTGAACGTTTGAGTTCTTTTTGGCACTGCGCCCTTTTGTTTGGTGCAGAGGGGAACAAAATCCATCCTTTTCAAAATGGAAGAGCATTTTAAGAAAACTTTGCTAATGGATGGACTATGTCTGATTTCTTTTGTCACACCATTGTCTGCGATTCACTTTCAGGGCAGAGTACCGCAGTACAGCAGTCACTAATGAACCTCCCATGCCACCACCGCAGCCTGTCGCTCTCCATCTGCGTGGAGGCCACTTGGGTGGCTGGTTAACCAGCGAGTGGCTACCCGCCGCCGTTAATTACCTGTAGATTTGGCCCCTCCACCTGAGGACTTCCGCCGCCTGAGGCTACCGGGTGATTTAAAGCCCATTTCCGGCGTCTGCATGGCAAATAAAGCTCATTTCACACAAGGGACTGGCTTGTGCCAAACAATATGTTTATTTTATAATGACTGAATTATTCATGGGAGCATAAAATATCCCTTCATGATGGAGAGGTGCCTGCCTCTGATGATTCAAATATTTGCAATGTTAAAATTAAACAAAATTAAATTTGATGTGAGATATTTAAGTCCATACTGTTTTAACAGCAGACTTTGCTCTAGATATGAATCCATACATTATCTGTGTAAAGTTTTATGGACGTGGCGCAGCATGATAAATACAGTTGTAAAGAGTGGGCTGCGGTGAAGATACAGAGGAATGCAAGAAATCCATATATCTCTATATCGCCTCAGACCCGCCAGGGTCATGGAAAATCTGATTCAAGTTTCAAGAGATGCTTCTTGTCATCCCATCCATACCCAAGCACACTGGAGAATTGAAATAGCTTTTCTTCAAAAGGAATGGTGCAACCTTTAACAGTGCATGAGGGATTTGACAGTGCATTTTAAGGCACGACAATAAGAAAACTAGCTGTGCAAACAGTAGAGTGCAAGCATTTCAGATGCAAATGCCGGGCAAAATTGGAAAATTATGGTTGGGGAGGAAGCAGGTCAGAGGAATAGCAGGTCAAATTTGAAATGATATTGTCTCGTCCCCGCCGGCTCAGCCCCCCCATGACATTCTCCCCCTCCCCTGAGTATAAGGCACATTGTCTGTGTCTGTGTGTCTTGTCGTCCCATAGCCGCTGGTTCCTGGGTAAGTCCCAGTCCTGTAGAGTGTACTTGGCGTTACCTCTCTCGCACTTCCAGGGTGAGGGTTCTTTGCCACGTTTCATTTCTAGGGCCCTTCGGCGCAAATAGGGATCCTCCCAGGTGTACTGAGCATCAGGTGCCACTTGTTTCATCTCATCCGCTCCCCTATAAAAGCCATGTGTTGTTTTTCATTTAGTTCATTCTTGAGACCCTGATTACATCATACAGTTAATTGTCAAGCAGTTGGTGGAAAATGCTACCTTTTGAACATTTTTCTACCAACAGTGTAACAATTACAAATGTGTGATACATAAAAAACCCCAAACAACAACATGGATAAATGCTTTGGACAATGGCACACATTTAATGTACATGTAGTGGTTCTAATAATTCACTGTGAGTCTATGTTTACCACCAAAGGGTGGAAATGGAATTTAGTGTATTTGCATCTATGTATTGCAAATACAACTAAATATCTGCATTAGACATATGTGTGGCATTAGCAACCTTTCTAATGTGATGTTCCACAAAGTTCAGTGCTTGGTCATTTATTGGCTTTCATTTGCCTTTGAACCAAATTCATTTAACTTGTTATGGCATGTAATGCATATGTGTTTAATTCTGCTATAATGCTATAATTAAAATACAAATCTGTTATAAAAATGTGACCTCACTTGAATTGTTATCTTGTGATCAATGCTCTTTTCCAAGGTTTAATTCAAGATGAATTTAGGTGAACAACTGCAGCCGTTTGATTTCAGAGCTCTGACTGGCAATGGCCCATGGTGTTAACATCCTTGAGAACAGCCAATAATAACCACAATTTTTTTTCATAACAAATTGTCTGTGTACAGCGTCTTGAGTGTAGCGGGAGTTGTTAAAGCTCTGTTGATGTATGTGGATACTGATTGTATTAGTCTGTTTCTTGTGTTGTTACACGCTACAGTGGGAAAGTTCTTTAAACATTGATGTTAAAAATAGCTGTCATGGTCATGACAAGAGAGTGTGACTGTTAAATCACCCCCACCACTCACAGCACTGCTTCATTTATGAAAGAGGACAGGGTCTGGAAATAGAGACAAGACAGCAACAAACAGGAGCGCTAGCAATTTGTCAGGTTTGTCAGAGATGAAAAGCACACTCAAAATATGACGCTGTTTTTGGAGAAAAGTGGAAGATCACACATTTGGCTGGGTTGCTGAGTGGAGATCTTTTGGAGAAGAGTTCAAAAGATCCCAATTTGTTGTTTGGAACCTGTAGTTCCTTTTGTGTCTATACAGATATGCAATAGTTGATGTGGCCATGATTGATTTATCCTTTTTATTATCTGCCAGTAGATTGAGTTTCAGACTCATGAAATGAAGTTTCACTGCTAGTTTGCATGCTTTCACTATGCTTGTAATGGTTTGTAAAATATTAGAAAGTGAACAATGTCAACATGTCAGAGCCTGGGCTTGAGGGCACACTTGTGGACAGAGCTGAGCGTGGAAGGAGCGGACGAGGACTCGAGGGTGCGAGGGGGTGACAGCAGGTGAGGAAGAACGGGGCCGCAAAAGGCAGCAGGCTGCAGGATCGACTTCAGGTTTCACTGGCAACAAGAGTGGCAGATTAATACGTGGGCTGGGCTGAATCACTATCTGGGGACGGGCAGGCGGTCATGGACATTCGGGGCAAACATGAAGCAGGCAAGGGCAAGTCCAGAGAATTGTCAACGTGAATCAGACGTGGAGCAGGGTCAATATGTAGAAGGCGTACAGCTACAAGGCATAAATCAAATCGATAATCAAAGGATAAATGAACATGGCCGCCGGGTGTTTACACGAGATGCCGACCTCGGCCCCGTCTGCTTCCTGGGGGGCCATCCCTGTGGGCGACTTGAAATTGGCACTGGTACATGTGTGTCTTTGCTCATCCTGTGCAATTGTTCAGCCAGGACTGGTGCCCTGCCCAGCAAGTATTCCTGCCAGTGCCCAAAGATCACTGGAATCGGATCCAGTTCAACTTAAAAAAAACATGAATATTAAATAGAGGAATTTGTAATATAGTTGTACTGGGTTCAGTAATGAAAGCAAGCCAAGAAAGCTTGGAATGAATGCTGTTTAAAAAATATATATATATATCTCTCATACAAAATTCCGTGTCATACAGAAGAGGAACCATTAGTTGGCACTGCCTGATAGTAAACATGCATTGTACCATAGATATTATATCTATTATATTTAGCATCTTACTGTTATAATAATGTGCAGATTATTAATTTATATACCTGTGTATTATGACCGGTGTTATGACCGGTAATTGATCCATAATATACAGTACTTTAGTTTGTATGCTACTATAGAAAAGTTTCCGCACAAAAAGTCCCATGATCTTTCTTGAATATTGTACCTGATTTATTGAATGCATTGAGATTATTCACTGTACTTTATCAGTAGAATGACAAACCGGTGGACCAACTCTGAAGACAGGACAGTCCTACCTAAAGGTTAATCCATCCATCGGAGATGACTGACATTAAGATCACATTGTGAAACTTAATGTAATATATGTGTCTCATCAGCTAATGGAGCGGAAATGCATTTTCACCCAAACAGGAAGGGGCACATACATTAACTTGATGGCAATGCAGAGTCAAAGAAAGGGGGTTTGGGCGAAGAAGAGGGGGGTCTAATGAGAGCAAATGCAATTACGACCATCTCACACAAACGAAACAAATACAAGATCCAAGAGTCAGGACAAGACCGAAGCTTTCTGGTTCTTGATTTGATGTACCATCCTTGAATGCCTTTTTGGGACAGTATCTTCTGTCTGTTGTCATTCTAAACCATCAGTATTTTATCTCTTAAGCCTAAAACTAGAAAACCTGTTGGAGCAGAACATAACAGAACACGATGACCCGTAATTCAGTCCACAGACTCTTCACCTCATCTGCCACTCATCTTTAGATTACAGAAGATTAACGTTTTGCACACTTTCCTTTCTCTTCCCTTTTTTATTTCGCACATTCGCTACAAGGTGGCTTACCGACTACAATATTTTGAGTACATAATGTTCTGGGATCTACACACACACACTGCAGGGGTTGAAGGTAAGCAAGCTTTTAGAAACAGACCCAGCTTTGTACTCCGCCTTTTCATTGGGAAGCTAAAAAAACAAAAAAACAGTAATTTTATTATGTATTTATTTTTACTACAAGGTGGATGCAGGAGGGGGGATAAGATCTCATCCCACCCCTTGGCTTCACAGCTCCATTTCATTAGTCGGTGCACAGATCGACTGTAAAACAGGTGGAGAAAGCACAGATTCCAGGAGTAAAGCAGGATGAAAATCTATAATGAGGCTCAATACTTTTTTCCACCCCTCTCTGAAGGCCCAGGGGACGACTTTTTAATTTCCAGGGAAAGACGTCCCCCTGCAGCCTCTCTGTCCGACTGTTAACCGGATCCTTTAAATTTGTTATTTATCTGCTAGTCATTAGATGTTTTTTTTTCTTCAAATAAAAAAGGAAACACACTGGTGAGATGGCAAAGCCCGAAATAAATTAATAACTCATCCAGTGGGTAAATAATCTTATCATTTCCAACAGGCACAAAGATGCCCCCAAAAAGGTCCTGACCCTCACTAAGCTGCTTATAAACATTTGTAATTAAAATTGGAGGTGGGGTGGGGAGTGAAGGGATAGATGGGCATTTATCGGCTAAGACTCTTCAGCTCCAGGTGATTTTCAATGATTGTCTGATCTGGCGTGGTGAACAATTCCAATCTTTTTGCCCAATCATTATTCACAGTGATCATCAATTACTTCTATTAGGTAATGATGCAGTTTGGGACTATTTTAGACTATTTTCACAGTACAGACAGAATTTATGCCTGTTATGAGTGTTGTTCACTCACTTTCAGTAACTGTTTAATCCACACTAGGGAGCCTGGATCATGACGCACTAGGCAGGGACCCACCTTGAGCCAGTCTGCCTTTCCATCCACCCCCGCAACTCAACAATTAAATGTCCTGAATCCACTAAGCAACCATGATTTTGGATAGTGGGAGGAAAGAGAACCCCACAATGCCAACATGGGGAAGAGTTATTAAACTCCACATATTCAAATCTTGGACCTAGATTTGAACCCTTGATCTTGGATGAGTGAGGCCACAGCACCACCCAAGTTGGCTCTATGCAATCTAAAGATTGTGAAACACAGCACAGCACACGGTGCACACAACGCACATCACTCTAAGTGAGCAGTGGACTGCCATGAAAGGCCACCACTGCCCCTGCACTTGTTTGTTCATTTGAGACATTCATGAGGATCAAGTGGATCAATACATACTGTCACGTCCCTGTTTAGGGGTCAGGAAAGATGACAACAAACGAGGGGAATGTGTGCAGTGGGAAGACACAGATACCAAGTCCAAGTGAAATATTGTGCTTTTATTGACAGTGAGTCGTGAACAACCAACCAAACCTAAAGTGCTATACACAACAATTCACAGGAGGACAACACACCATGAAAGGAGAGACAAAACAAATACACAACAAAGCCACAACTAACCACACTAATCACTAACACACAACAAAGGCTTATCCAACTCTATCACAATCCAAAAACTCCAACTCCAACTCCAACTCCAAAACTCTCCTCTCTCTTCCTCCTCCTCCGGCTCCACAACAATGAGCCTTGAATGGTGGCTGGAATGGTCCTTATATAGTTCTCTGTCCTGTGCGTTGATTGGCTTCCAGTTGACGAGGGAATTGGTGGGTGGAACCGTAATCCAAATCTCCTCCCCCCCAGCAGACAGCCTAAAAGAGAACACGCACCAAACAGAGCATCCCAAGCCATTCTACGGCCAAAAGGATGTAACAATACCATTGCCACTAATTACTGACAAATTCCTGAATTAAAAGTAAATAGAGAGTAGCAAAGGATTTTGACCATGCATGGAAGCACCACTAGATAGAGCCAGAGATCTTTAATATTCCAATGAAAATGTTGGGGACTTTGCAGGTAACCACAGGGCATTCTGTTCGGAAAAAAAAGGCTAAATACCATTATGTCATTATATTCATTACCTGCTGAGATTAAAGCTTTAAACAAATGTCAAATGGCACCGAATTGGAAAGTGTGGCTTTTACAATAAAAATATTTGCATATTTTAATCAAACGAATCAGGTAGACAAGTAGTAACAAACACTGCACACCTACTTTATTTACTTTAAATAGAAGTAAAAGTAAAATTAATAGAAACACAATCTACTTCCACAAGCCTTTGAAACTTTGTACAAAGTTTCAAAACGTTGCCTTTGTCAAGCTGAAAACGGAGATACCCTGACCCATGTCATGGAGACGATGTATCGAAATGAAGAGTCTGCACAAAAAACGAAAAAAGACAACCAATGTTAGGTCATTGCCAGTCTGATGGCTGCTTTGATACTCTGATGTCTGTCTTGTTTTCTGTGTTGAGGATAGTGACAGGCCTACAGGCGACAGGGGACTGGGAGGGCGAGCATGGGGAGTGTTTATACTGAAAAATTAACTAATTCGTAATTTTTCATTCAATCCATGAGAATAATAATAATAATAATAATAATAATAATAAAGTGTCCTCATAGTGTGACAGGGGCGCAGCATTCATTCCTGCTTTCTCTCTGTCACTGATGAAAAACAGCCAGTAGACCTTCCACCTTCTTTGTGTTGAATTTGCAGTGCGGGTTGTCAGGCGTTTGACGGACTGGGTAGGGTGAGGGTCTGAAGAAATTTTCATTCTGTGGTAAATCCCTGCTCTCACAGCAGACAGTTGTTGTCCCCTTGCACCCCCCCAAAAGAAACATTAAATGGATTGTGTGACTGAGCTTTTGTGGGTCAGAATTGTGAGAAAAAAAAAAAAACGTGCTGAGAGTCCCGCCCTCTCTCTGCGCTGCTCTTCTGTGATGGCATGTTGAATTGCGGCTCTGTTTAGAGGATATACGTCATGCATTCAGTGATGTCAATTAACTTTTAAATGTATATATATAAAAACAGTGTTATTTTTAAAGAATATTTACAATCCTAATAACAACCATGAATGCTAGTGGTTATGCAGTTACAAAGGGCGTTTGTTAAAGGATTTATGTTTTACAGCATTGTGTATGGGTGGTAGTAGCCTAGTGGGTAACACACTCGCCTATGAACCCAGGTTCAAATCCCACTTACTACCATTGCATCAGTAATTACAGGGGGGGACTGTCCCTGTAACTACTGATTGTAAGTCACTCTGGTTAAGGGCGTCTGACAAATGCTGTAAATGTAAATGTACAATAGTATTTGAAAATAATTCATATTCTGTATAATTAAAGGATGGGTCATTGCGGCCCTGCTACCTTCTTCTATAGCAGTGGTGGCCTAGCAAGTAAGGAAGCGGACTCGTAACTGAAGGTTACTGTCAAGTTGTCACTGAGGTCCCCTTGAGCAAGGTACCTTCCCCACATGCTGCTCCCTGGGCACCTTTCGTGGTTGCCCACTTAGGGTGATGGGTTAAATGCGGGTGCAGGATCTTTGGATGTGCTTTTGGCATTGGACAGGGTTCAGCATGAGCACCCTGACTACTCTGTATTCTGACATGGAACAAGCATACATTTTTTCAGGTCAGCCTGAGCTCCCCATGTGCATGGGCGGCCCATGTCAACAGTTTCATGGTGTTCCTTCATTTGACCACTTTTGGAAGGTCCTGACCACTGCACACTAGGAACAAAAGATGTAGTAATGGAGATGTTATCATCTAATCATTATGCAATCACATCCTAGCGCATTTCTATTTTTTGCTGTTGCTAACATCACATCAGCTTTAAAGACAAAATCTTCACTTAGGCCCCGGTGTCTAAAAAACCCTGCATCCACACGGGAGCGAAATATTGTCATCCACACGGAGATGCAGAGAATGGGCCATACACTTTTTAACCCCCTCCACACCTGTAAGTGGTGCTGTAACCCCCCGCTCTTACCCAGAGGGCAGCGGTGGTGGTTAAGGAAGCGGCCCCGTAATTAGAAGGTTGGCAGTTTGAATCTCGATCCGCTAAGGTGCCACTGAGATGCCACTGAGGTGCCACTGAGCAAAGCACCGTCCCCACACAATGCTCCCCGGGTGCCTGTCATGGCTGCTCACTGCTCACTAAGGGTGATGGTTAAAAGCAGAAGACACATTCACATTCACTTTCAAAGTACTCTCCTTGTTTCGCATCTAGTTCTCCTCCATGGTGAGTTAAACAGACAGAACATGCCACTGTTCTCCAGCTTTGACTTTTCATTAGAAATATGCACATAGCACAACCACAAATGTGTTATCTACCATTGTTGTATGTATGATGCATTTTAGGTCAGGTTGGTAGTTGGGCTAATACGTCAATGTTTTCACCAAAAAAGCTACTTTGCAACCACACGGATACACGGATAAGAGAAATTCACTCTGGAACCCATTTTAGAAATGAACCATTCTGGATCCCATGAACTACTGTTTCCATGTGGACACAAGGCCAGATCGGCCAAATTTTCCTGTTTTACAGAAAAACGTTCTCGTATGGACGGGGCCTTATTCAGTGGTCAGAATGTTATGACTGGACAATTTATTCAATAGCTACTGCCACATTCAACACTTTTCTTAATTATGTTTTCATTTTTACTGTTTCTTGCTATTAATATTAATATGGCTATTTTAGCCTGTAAAAAGACCGTGGGGAGAGAACCGAGCGTAAAAAAACTCTTTCTCCCTACACAAGAAAAGCACTGTATTCAAACCATTCCAACTTGATGTTACCTGGCAGAAAGAGGCATGGCACAATAGAGGTTAAAAAATGAACAGTTTCTAATTTATTAACACTGGTAAATTATTATTTCAGTTACATGTGAATATTGTATGTAAAAAGGTACCAAGGTTCCAGAGAAAACAAAAATGAGAAGAAAGAGTAAAGGGAGAGAGCGGGAGCCATGAGAAAAAATAAGATGATAGAGCAGATTCAAAAACCGGAAAATCCGGTTTCGATGGAAAGCCAGCTGGGAAAGAAAGTGCCTCTTCCCCACATGTGAACAGATCATTATACCCCTGGCCTACAGGAAGTTGTCACAGACCAATCAGAACCTGTTGTTTCTGACGCCCCCGGTGCCTCCCATCTGGGGAAGACTAAGAGAGTGGGCGGTCCCGACGGCCGACACCTCACACGTTTGGCTCGGGGGATGTTGGAATGCAGTTTGACAAAGGGATGCAAAAACGGAGGTGTTGAATCTCTATGCACAACAAAGGCACAGGAGTGTCATGTCTCCAAGACGTCCCATCTTACAAGCCTTAATGAATGTTTTTGTTGTGTGAAACTAATATATTGAGGCAGCTGTCAGTCTCCCACACTATAGTGCAGCCCCGGACTTAAGACACAATTGATTTTTGGCTCGTTATCAATAACCACAATTGGTTATTGATTTGTGATGGACAGTTGTACTGAAGTAAACTCCCGCCACCACAGGAGCATAATTTTGATGAAAGGGGCATGGCGCAATAGAGGTTACAAGAATTAACAGTTTCTAAATGATTAACACCAGTAGATTACTATGTAAATGGTGTCTGTTAAAATGGTAGCATACAGAAAAACTCCAAATAAAAGAAAGGAGTAAGGGATAAAGGGAGAGAGAGAAAAGCCAGGAACCTCAAGAAACAGAAAGGCCCAGAAAGCTGGGGGAGCAGCCTCCAAGAGTAAACTCTTTTATTCATTTGACTACCAAAAAAGTTGCCACAGACCAATCAGGATTGTTCTTTGATGTCTCTGCCTTGTCTTTCTCGTCATGACACCTCATGCCATTTGCTGGCTTTCAACACCTCTTGTTTGGGGGAGGCTCGAAGTTTGATAAAAAAGCAAAAAACCTGGGATTTCCCATTTTACACCAGGCCCTTTCATGCTGAACACCTTGCCTCTAGCGCCATCAGGATGCTTCTCATGGTAGATTGTCAGTGTGCAGGGGCCACAGCCTTAATGCTTGGAGATGGCATTACCCTGCTCCTACTTATGGTTGTCCACTGTTCTACAGCATCTCCTCTCATGTTGGGCCAGAAAAATGAGAAGAGCGAAAAAGTGAGAGTTGGAAAAGTCTTTTGGTTGCATATTTTTTCCTGTGATGGCTCCTCTGTCCAGATAAACAAATGTCATTCTCTTGCTGTCCATTAACGATATGAAAAAAATGAGAGGATACTCACAGACCTGTTATGATAAGAGACACTGGCAGTGCATAATGGCCGTCTGTGTCTGTGGTGACGGTCACATATGGTTATCGTCACACATATTCCCCCTCTTTTTCTCTGTTGCCGGGACTCCATTTATAATTTGATGCTGTGAGATTGTGGTGTGCGGGACTCTTTTGTGTGAGGAAATGCATGGCTGTGGCCCTGAAGGGCAGTGATTGAGGCACTGTCATTCCTGAGTGTGAGATATGTAATCATAAAAAGAGCCTGAGCCGTCACACACACACAAAAAAATAATCTCAGACCATGTGGAAGAAATGAAACCTAAAAACATTCTCACACAACAGCACAAAGTCTAACCATCCATCCATCCATCCATCCATCTATCCATCCACAAATGACACAAAGTGCCCTAGCATCCCAGGTCCGGGACAGGGCCTTCAGCTCTTATTACGGTCCAGTGCCGGGAGTTCTTCAGTACGCCGTTTGTTTTGCACTCCATCTGGTGACCAACGAAGGGACGTTTGCTTCATGCTTTCTTTTGATGACATGCCTGTTCCTTCGTATATTTTTTTGCATGTTGTTTGACATGCTATTATATGATTATACAGTAGTAACTTTTAGTAACTAGTAGATTCATTACTACTAATAATTTACTACTAGTAGACAGCAGACTAGACTTGTTGATCAATGCAAAGCAACAGTGCTTGGATAAATCCACTTTGAGAAAGTTAATGCCACGTTGGAAGGGATATAAGATGGCGTAATATTTTTTAGGTTTGATTTAAACACTCATAAAACAAAATCATATTTGTTCTGCATGTATAGTATTTTTATGTGTATACTACAAACTATAAGATGACAGACATTAAAAAAAAAATAATAAAATATTCGGGTCTGCTTGTGAGGTTGGTCTTGTTGTAATGCCCACAGCCTCCGTCCCTTGATAACTGATTACCAGCCACAGCCTCCTTCAACCACCCGCACATGGACTTCTCATCACCATCGCTACTTTAGCATACAAAAATGCACATCACACCCATCGACATGCTGCCTAGCCATGCCTAATCCCTTTCATTCTGTATTCTATACTACAGAGTTTATAAATCAGTTTCATAAATTCCGTAAATAAAATAGTAACAAGAGAAGTGACTCCATAGACCACCAGACACAGTGACTATGCGAAACAACTATGAAGTAAGAACTTAAACACTGAGTGAACTGAGTGTCAACCTGAGTTACTGCAGGAAAATAAGTGAAAATAACACCATCACACAGAGTTGCTCAGGAAACAGGATGTTTCATCAGTTGTGCAAGTGAAGCACAGCTGGCAACATCCACAGAGACGTCATTAACGGCGTGTCCACTGCTGCTAAAGTGTCGGATCGCTGTGAATAAAACATCTTATGTTAAGAAGCAGCTAAGCGAGGTGCCTTCATATCGCTCGGCACAACTCCTTATGGAGACTCCAGTGCTGATTGAATCTTTAAGAGCTGATAAAGTAAACAACAAATCCTGCTGTGACGCGGGATCAGTGATTAATCCTGACGGACTGTTTAAAGGCCTGTGATTTCCGTAGCCCTTTTAATAAATGTACAGATAGCAAGTCTGGACCCCCCGCATGAGTCAGCTGTATGCTGAAAGCTGGACTTCACTTCGCACCAGGAGGTCTTTGATGTTTTTGTCATTTTTGAAGGATGAGGGGGGCGATCTCAGGGTCTTCTGATGTAGTTCAAAGTCTTAACCACTTTTCTTTTGCCTTGCTGATAGACCTGTAGAGTCTCAGAATTTTTCAATAATCCTTTAGAGCTTAATTTCCAGAAGAGTTCCAATCCATGCCTAATTAGAAATAACCCAAGAATGAAGTTTAATTCCCTCATTTTGCAGGCCAGAGTTGTAGATTTTTAGAATGAGGGACCTCCAGGAATAACACTTCATAGAAAGATGCAACGTGGGCCGATGATCATTTGGAGATTTGACTAGATTGCAAGCACCAGTGGGAGAACGGCTTTACGTGGACAAATTGTGTCCAAATGTTGCCGGTGTTAGCACCTCTGCACGTTTTGGGTTCAGTTTAACAAGAGTAACAAAAAAACCCAACCGCATTATTTAGAGCAATTTCAGTTGAACTCACAAGTTTACAGGCATTTTTAGTCAGACTAAGATGTCATTCTGCAGTGAAATTTTATGAGTGATATGTGATATGAGTGGAAAAGTGCATTGATTTCATATGCATAGTGGCATTTCTTTGACATTTGAAGGAATGATAAGTTGAATCATGGGTTTGTTCTATGATCTAGGGTGAGGGAAAGAACAAAAAACAGATGTCAGAATGTCATGAATTGCTCAACAGTGCTGTCATCTAAATCATCGTTAAAAAAACAAGATGTGGTAGTAGCCTAGCAGGTAACACACTCGCCAGAAGTCCCAGGTTCAAATTCCACTTACTACCATTGTGTAAGTTGCTCCAGGGGGGGACTGTCCCTGTCACTACTGATTGTAAGTCGCTCTGAATAAGGGCGTCTGGTAAATGCTCCAAATGTAAATGCAAGATGTTCATGAGATGGTCCTTCAGTCCCATATTATCTCCTACACTTGATTGCTGCATTTTGATGATTGGAGACTCCTTGCCTTCTTAGGCTTATCGATGTGACAAAGTTAATAAAATGAACTCCTTTTGTCTCTGGCTAGGCATAAATATTTAGACTTTTTCATACTGATTGGACAGAATATCAACTTTTATTTTAAAGAACATTGCTCACCCCAGAATTAATGCAGAGTGAGCAAACCTCTCAAGGTTACAGAGAACATGTACAACATGACACAGCTTGACCCTAGTTCCAGTATACATTTTTATAGAGGATTATAATAGTAATGCAATGATCTAATAAAAACTAGTTTTTTTCATTCTTACATTACATTGTGAAATGTAGTGATGTTTTTATGTCTATTTGAGTTTTTGTGTAGATATGTGTATATGTGTGTGTGTGTGTTTGCAGTCATCTTCTTTTAAGAGACATCACCCATGGCGGCTGGAAGCTCTCCAGCCGCCACTGTGCTGTGCAGTGGGAAGGGCTATTGATTGCACTCGTCAAGGTTCAAAAATATGGAGGGGCCATTAATTAAACATCACTTCTGCCTTGAAAGTCAATTACAAAAGAGAAAAAGAAAGAACTCAAATGAATTAAGCCGATCAGCCATGCACGCCTTCTTTCTGAAGTTTCTGCTCACCCTCCCTACCCCTTTATATCACTGCATCCTTTTTTCCCCTCTTTTTTCATTTATTTCGGACCCACCGGCTTATTCATTAATCCATGTCTTTTCCAGAGATTATTCGCCACTGCAATCAATCCAGTCAGTAATGAGAAACACATACTCATTAATGTGAATTCATATATCAACTATACTCAATAAACATGTACGGCCAGTCTATCAGCGCGCGTCTGGGAGCGTCTAATCGGCAGGGCTGTGAGAATGATTAATCGCGGGCTCTAGCGGTGAATATTTTAAACCGGTTTTGTGGGCCATGTTAGCGCGGAGACGCCGGCTATCGGAAAAAGCGGCGAGAGCACAGGGACACACATTAGCATTGCTAACGGCATACATTCTCACGCACACACACACACACACACACTGTCTGTTTCATCCCCATCCCCATCCCCATCCTCCCTTCCACCCCTTCAGAGGAGGCCTGGGTTCCTTTTGATTAATGTTTGCTGTATCTGTAAGCAGTCACTTTCCGCCCACCCCACCCCCCACCTTCCTCGGCCGTAACTGACAGGAGAAGCCCCCGTAGGCCGAGGCCGAGCGACGTGCCCGCTCTGTAAAGACGATCTGAAATGGAGGGAGCAAAACAGCCTCTTCCTTCTTTGGGCTCGACGCCCCCGCGCCCACGCTCTCCATTCGGCGCTGGCCATGCCTCCAATACTAACCGGGAAACTAACCGTGTTGACGTTGCTTCTTTATTTGCCTTTCCATTGGCCAGATAATATGAATTATTCCTTTCTCTGGGCCTGTTTCGACTTGGCACCGATGTGACAAATGGGATAGTGCTCTCTCTCTTTATCTCTCCCTCTTTGCCTTTCCATCTCCCCCACCGCTCCCCTCCCTTTCATGTCTCCCTGAGACCTTAGCATGCTCACTGGAAAAAAAAAAAGAAGCCGTTTTTAAGCCAGAGTGGAGAGGAGTTTGTTAAAAAGGCACCAGCGGAATAAACACCCCCCCCAACAGAAAATATTACCGCGGTCTCAGCGCGGCGAGATCAGGTCTGCAGGACAATCCCGTTATTGCCGCGGGTTAGCATTGCGCCAGCGTGGAGCCCCTCGTACGGGCCCCTCGCACCAAAGCCAGCGCTCGGAGCACGGAGTTAATTGTCCCCCAGACGCACATTATGTGGTGCAATTGATCAGCCGTGAAGTGTGGCAACTTGGAGACATTTGCCCACGGTGAAGTAAGACGGATGGCGCAAAAGCTATTCTGCTAAACTGTCAGTGGCCAAGCTGGTCGGAAAAGGACGCCCTTGTGGAAATGATGAAATCAATATCTTAACTTTGATTTAGCTCCCGGTGTTGGCCCTGAGGAGTGTGAGGGAATCGGACGTGCTGGAAACGGACCACGCCACGCCGCTCCACATTGATTTGTTTAGGACACACCTGCTTTCTCCCCTAAATTGCTGCCTAAGCACAATGTAGAGGCATATTTTAGTTGCGCTTGATAAAACGTAGCCTGTTGGAGACGTGAGATCGGAATTCTTGAATCACTCCTCTTTTCGCCCCAAAACAAATCTTGATCTGGCGTCCGATTGTGCCATATGGACAGAAGTGGGTTTACATTTTACAAAACATATCTTTGCAAAGATATTGTTGCGAGCTTGTCTTTTAAGTACTTTTTGTAAATCCTAAAGAAAATCGCATTCCATTAGCAAACATGCCCTCTATTATAGCACTTTAAAAACGGGGCTTTTAATTTTTTTTTCTCCCTCCAATCCAAAGCCCCCAACAGGCCACAAAATGTTCCCTGGTTAATAAAAGAAATCCTCTCTTACGGACAGAACCGAGAAGTCCTTTTGTTGGTGGCAGAAATCATTTGGAGAGACAATGCTACGGTGCAATTCTCTTGGCACTGCGCAGCGAAAACATGTCGAGCTTCCCTCATTCATCACTCTGATTGTAAAGATCAATTCGGTTTTGTGAACTGGCTGGTGCTCAGACACATTTCACTGGCTCCCCCAAAAGGAATGGTACACTTTGTCTGTGCGTGTACATGCTCTTCCTGTGCTCAGGATCATTCCCCATCGATCAGACGATTGGTGGTGGGCTCTTCAGTACAGAAAGGAGAAAAAAAAAAAAAAAAAAGCCTGCAGCATCCGGAGAACGGCAGGTCTTCTGCAGCCACTGCTGCAGTATCATGCAGGCCTGCTGGAGGGCAGCACCGCACTGTGCAGAGAAAAAGTCTCTGCATTCCACCTTCAGCAAGTCTCGTCCCCAGCCCTCTTCTAATACACTCACTTGCTCACTACGATCCCCGCCCCACAGTTAGGTGTAAGCATTGGAGAAATGAACAAATAGGTGCATGATGGGGTAGCGTTTGGGATGGAACGGCAGCTCTGGTGTGTGATGTTTAGCAGCCGCATCTCTGTTGCCATCTGAGGGTGGTTGATTAGAATTCGTATTTCACCAAACGTGGGGAGCGGCTCTTTGATCCTTGGTCCTGCGTCCTGACTCCTCTGGAAGGGAGCACATTTCAAGGAGCTGACATTAATTCCTGGTGAGAAAACTCTGAATGGTGGTGCTGACCTCCCCTACATCCCTTAACCGCCGCGCTGTTTAACCCTCGTCCAACGTTTTGTCTCCCTGCGCTCCAGGTCCGTAGACAGACTGGCAAATTAAAACACGGCACTTCACACTATGAGAGGGAGTGAAGACGCGCGTAGTCACGTATAAAAACCCCGGTAATTGCCCAGATTGGGCCTATAAATAGCCTGACGAGAAACTAAAGTGATTTAAGGCGTCTGTGACAGGGACAGGCGCTGTGCGTTAATTAATGTTGGCAATACATTCAAGCCCCTGCTGCTCGGACCTGTTGTGAATCCACTTCATTTGTCTTAAAAGATAACCAGCTGGCTTGACCACAAGCTTAACTTGCACTGATGTATTGAGACTTTAATTGGGCCGAGTGGCTTCTGCTGTGGTGCATCTCAGCCTCGGAAACAAAAGGACTGCCTGATGGCCCTTGCCGCCTCCCGAAGCTGATAATCAATGACTGTCGTGTGCTGCCAGTTATTGACTGGCCAAGATGAATTGAGCCATCCCTCGTGGGCCATATGAGGTTTTTACCCTCAGTCGGACCAAGCACCCTGACCCGCCTCCTCTCAGCACTCCTCGGCGGCTTTCAACTTCCCCACACATCTGTCGTGTGCCCCCCTTCCGTCCCCCAGCATCTGCACGCCGAGTGACTACATAAGCCACTCCGAGGAATCCGAATGCATCCTGATTTACCTTCAGAAGCCACCAGGAACGAAAAGCCTTAGATGTCAGGAGACCATTCTTTAATGCATTTCAGCGCCATTGGCGCTTCCATTAGGGAGCTGCTTGGAGCACATGATGGAGGGCCTTTCAAAACACATGCACTTGTATGAATTTTACATCATGCATGGGTCACACGCGTCCGTTTGGCCTCGCCATTCCGGCCCTGACTGAACGTCACCTCCTGGCGCCCCCTTCCCGTCAGGTGCCCGCTGTTCGGGCTTGCCGGCGAGGATCGCGTTAAGCACCTCAGCAAGCTGAGGACTGACAGGCACACCTGCTTGTCAGGGTTGATTGCGCTACTCTCACCTAAGCTGCCCAAACCAAAAAGTCCAACAGCATTACATTTTAATAAGGCTTCACAGCCAAGACTTTGCCTTTTGGTTTATGCTGGACGTAGTTTTTTCCCGTGCTTGGCTGAGATGCACATTTTTGGGAAGGGTGCTCTGTAAACACTTATTTTTACAATTTTGGGCCATCCCATGATATCTTTGGATGCCGCTTCAAAATGCTGTCTAAAGTTCAATGGTGACCATTTGCATGCTCTTGTTACCAGAATTTAGGATGAACATCTCACAGTGTGAGCGGTGCTACAACGTATGCAATAAAAATGCAACCAGAGATTACGTACAATGCAACAGTGTGCTGGAAAAAAAACATTTATATATATCAAGGAAACTAAATAATTGCCAGAGTTGCATGAGTTGTCTTGTTCTGTGTACATAAACTAGTATCCTGTTTTGTTCTTCTACATGTTTCATAGCCTGCAAATCAATACGTATAATCTTCATAAAGTCTACATACCTGTTGTCTCCATGTTTAATAGATTCATGTTGTAAAATGTTTTTTTTTTTTTTTAGGTAAAACTGGTCCTTCGAGGTCAGGTCATTTAGAGGGTGGCTTAGACCAGGAGTGCAGGTATGCATCATTTAAAAGCCTTGAAAAGAGTCTCAGAAAAAAGGACGTGGTCCTGTGTGGGATTGGCAGGATGCTAGACATAGGAAAGTTTCTTCGGTTCGAACCGTACCCTTTCTCAGTGGAGTCCTCCACGGTTATACCAGACCAGAAATATAGAACCAGAAATATAGCAGCATCAGGCTGGGGAAACACTGAGCAGGAAGGATATTTTCATTCCTGCAGCTTTTGCTCATTGTTCTTAATTAGTGTGAATTGACACATTTAACACAGTTGATTGAGGAGGTGTTATCTGTTAGTGAATTGAGCTCCCTCCCCCTCAGATTCAGCGTCTTGTCTCAGTTAATTAGTCACAACTGACAAATGTAATGTGCGCGATTGAGGAGATTTGATCATTCGTTCAGGCCTAGCATCAGAACATCGTGAAATAGGGACTTTTTAAAGGAAGAAAACTGTCAACATCCATGTTCATGAACATGGAAAACCGTTAAGAAATTTGTCATCCTTCTCTGAATCATTTTGTGTCCCAGTTGGTAAACAATTCAGGGAAATTCTTATTTGTGACGTAATGATTTTTACACATCAGCCTGACTTTAAAACACATTCATCATAATAAGCTTTTCTCTGTTGCATTATTGCTCATGGTCGCACTAGATGAGACTGTAAAAAAAAAAAAAAAAGCAGTTGCTCCCATCTGGGCCAATCAATAAGCAAATTTAATTAAAGAAGTACAATAAACTGCGGGACTGCACTTGGTCTCCCCTCTCGCTTCTTTGAGAGGAAAATGGGACTAACGCACATTTACGGTCTTTGGGGAAATGTTAAATCAGACGCCACTGACTTAGCTGTAGCAAACAGCTAAGGACTGCAATTAGCTTTAATGTTCCTCTTAGTTAAAATGGATTCCTGCTTCTCACCCCCAACGCGCGTGGGCCGGCAGCCTTTATTTCTCAGGTCCGCGGTGCAAAAAGTAAAACACCTTGCAGTGTTTGTGGTTGCAGTTGGTGCAATCCAATTCTGCCTCGGAATCAGCATCATTAAGCGACTTACCCACTTGGCTGAACTATAACGATCCTGAGTTAGATGCGTGATGGGTTGTATTGATTCATACTGCAGCAGAGGGAGTGGAGATGTGTTATGTGTGTGTGTGTGTGTGTGTGTGTCTGTTTTGTAGATCCATGACTCGCTGTACGGTTCCATGCACGCTTGGACGGTAACAGAACCTGAAACACACTTTGATTTTGCCCACCTATGTCTGACAAACACGCCACGCTTTGTCGTATTTGAATATATTCTTGGGAGTGCGGAGCGGGCGTCTGATGCTGGAGGAGTTGTTGCACTTGGCAGAAGAACCTCCATGCCTCATTACAGGTGAATTAGGGGTAAAAATCGCTCCTCGCCTCATGCTGTAAAACAGATGGAATTTAAGTTCTTCCTGGATGCTTCTCGGCGGCGGGAGGCACTCCTCGCCCTCCAGCTTTCTGCCAGTTGAGCATGTGTAAGTGCTTCTGTAGAACCAGTGTCTCCAAGGGCCTTTACTTTTCCTGGATTTGAGAAGTGGAATGACAGTCAATATTTCTATATTTTTTCCCAGAAACACCAAATTGTATATATAAAATAAAATAAGTCATAACAAAATCACTCTGCACATTGATGTTGCATATTGGAACAGAGCTGCACAATATAGTAGCTGTTACACCATATAAAGATATAAATATATTTATGAACTATTAAAAATTATTTGTAAGTTATCAACATTGTGATATAAAAAGAACATGGGGTTTATCATACACCTTAACCCTAAACTTTTGTTTAAAAAGTGAAATATCAAGGCAGTAGAACAAACAGTACAAACAAGAAACAAAGACTGAAAACAACAAAATCAGAGTCGCAATCATCCAGCAACCAGCAGACAGGATTACAAAAAGTCACTGGGGAGACGAATGGGCTTTAAATACACAATAACTAGGAAAAGGTGGAAACAATCAGGAAAGTAGAAAAGAGAAATGACTCCAGTCTGATCATATATATTTTTTTTTGGTGGAAAGGACATTTTCTAGTGTTTCTTTTAAAATAGAATGATTTGGTTACCGACAGATAACATACCCAGGTGCCCAAAAACTAAACAAGGTTCTTATCTTCAGATTTTGATTCAGATTTAGGCCAACAGGATAATGGTGGAATCGGCCTTACGTGATCCCAGACAATTCCTTATATACATATGGTGATGCTGGGTATTCCAGTTGGTGCAGGTGATAACAGTCATTGGCACTAATAAGAAGACTGGTGATGTTGAACGTAGCAGATAGGGCATGACAATTACAGTCATTATGTATAGAAATCCTAAAACAATGATCCCTAACTTCTGTTTTAGAACTGAGGGTAACTGACTGTTATCTAAAATATTTCACTTGTAAAAAAGACCATGTGGTGTGAGAGAGGACAGAGTGTGTAGAAAAACTCTTTCTCCCTCCACACAAAAGCACTGTATTCAACCACTCCAACTTGATGTTACCTGTCAGAAAGAGGCATGGCACAATAGAGGTTAAAAATGAACAGTTTCTAATTTATTAACACCGGTAAATAATTATTGTACATGTGAATATTGAATGTAAAAATATATATGTAAAAAGGTACCAATGTTACAGAGAAAACAGAAATAAGAAGAAAGAGTAAAGAGGGAGAGAGAGAGGTAGAGGGAGAGAAAAAGCCATGAGAAAAAATGGGAGAAGAGAAAAAGACTCAGAAGCCTTCCGCCTTCCGATGGAAAAACCCCTGAGCAAGAAAGCTCAGTCCTTTTTTCCACATGTGAGCAGATCTTTATACCCCTGGCCTACAGGAAGTTGTCACTGGCCTACAGGAAGTTGTCACTGACCAATCAGAACCTGTTGTTTCTGAAGTCACGCCCCCGGTGCTTCTCATCTGGGGAAGACAAAGAGAGTCTTGACGGCAGACACTTCACACGTTGCCATCAGACAAAAGGCATGTAAAACAGAGGTGTTGAATCTTCACGCACAACAATTGACACAGGAATGTCACATATCTTCTTGTAGACGGTCGCTAGGCAAAACAAAAGCATGCTCCTGTGATGTCCAATCTTACACACTATATTAAGGTTGCTCCAAGATCAGTAGTTCTGATTTCCAGGTGATCTGTCACTATAGTTGTTATTTGTGGCCTGTCTTAATTTTAGTTGTAGTCTAGTCTTTGCATGAAGCTGTAAACCGACCAGTTTCTCTCCTCTCATTTCTTTCTACATTTACATTTACAGCATTTATCAGACGCCCTTATCCAGAGCGACTTACAATCAGTTGTTACAGGGACAGTCTCCCTGGAGCAACTTAGGGTTAAGTGTCTTGCTCAGGGACACAATGGTAGTAAGTGGGATTTGAACCTGGGTCTCCTGGTTCACAGGCGAGTGTCTTACCCACTAGGCTACTACCACCTGTCTAAAATCCTCAAGCGCTGTGTCTACAATCAGCTATGACTTCATCTGTCACAGAACAACCTCCTGGATCCTAACCAGTCTGGCTTCAGAACAGCTCATTCTACTGAGACGGCCCTTCTGGCTGTTTCTGAGAAGCTACTTGGGGCCAGATCAGAAAAACTGTCATTGGTTCTTATTCTCCTTGACTTCTCTGCAGCATTTGACACAGTTAACCAGAAGACTCTCTTGTCTATCCTGAAGGAATTCAGGGCTCAGCATGGCAGTGGTTTACTTCCTACCTTGATGAGTGATATTACCAATTAACTTGGAAAGGATCAACCTCTGCGTCACGTAGACTCTCCAGTGGTGTTCCTCAAGTCTGAGTACTCGGTCCTCTCCTTTTCTCCCTCTACACGAGATCACTTGGTGAGGTCATTACCTCACATGGGTTATCCTACCACTGCTATGCCGATGACACAAACATCATCTTCTCTTTTCCTCCTACACATCTACATGCTGATTCCAAAATCTCTGCATGTCTAACTAACATCTCATCTTGGATGGCAGCCCATCACCTCAAACTCAATCCCACCAAAACAAAACTAATATTCATTCCAGCAGATTCTTCACCACATCAGGATCTTGCTATTTACCTAGACAACTTGCAGCTCTCTCCTTCTACAACAGCCCGCAACCTTTGTGTAACAATAGACAACCAACTCTACTTCACATCAGCAATCTTTCCCGCTCATGTAGATTCCTTCTCTACAATATCAGACGAATCCGCCCTTATCTGTCAACACAGGCCAACCAGATACTAGTTCAGTTCTTAGTAATCTCACGACTGGACTACTGTAACTCCCTTCTAGCTGGTCTACCACTATGTACCATCCAACCTCTACAACTCATACAAAATGCAGCAGCACGACTGATCTTCAACCTTCCCAAATTCTCCCACACCACCCCTCTGCTACGTTCCCTCCACTGGCTCCCAGTAGCTGCATGCTTCAGGTTCAAAATACTGATGCTGGCCTACAAAGCCAAACATGGGGTAGCACCATCCTACCTCACAGCCCTTATTACACCTCACACTGCACCTCGTATACTCCGAGCCTCCAGTACTGCTTGCCTGGTCCCTCCATCTCTGAAGGTAAAAGGAAGACACTCATCTAGACTCTTCTCTGTCTTGACCCCTCGGTGGTGGAATGACCGTCCCCTTGAGGTCAGAACATCTTAGTCACTGAGCACTTTCAAATGTAAATGTCATTTTAGTCTCTATTAGCCTTAGTTATGTTCATACTCATTTTAGTCTAGTCAAGTTTCAGTCAAGCATTTTAGTCAGAATTATCCATGAATATTTTAGGCTAGTTTTAGTCAATAAAAACTGATGACATTTTAGTTTAGTTTTAGTCAGTGAGAACTAACAACTTAGTTAGTTCTAGTCTAGTTTTAAATCAATGAAAATTGTATTTTCTGAATATTCTGAAATATAATTAATGTTGCAATTGTGTATTGCGGAAGTGACGGCTGCAATCTGTGCGGCCGCATGGGAGATATAGGAAACTGAATCCGTGATATAATAAAATGATTAAACATTAGGAAATAACGTCTCATCTCATTTTCATCACGGACCTTAATACCCCTGGCCTACAGGAAGTTGTCACTGGCCTACAGGAAGTTGTCACTGACCAATCAGAACCTGTTGTTTCTGATGTCACGCCCCCGGTGCTGACGGCTGATACTTCACACGTTGCCGTCAGACAAAAGGCATGTAAAACAGGGGTGCCGAATCTTCACCCACAACCGTCGACACAGGAATGTCACACCTCCCCCTGCAGACATCTGTTATGCAAGGCAAAAACAGGCTCCCGTGATGTCCATTCAAGTTTTTGCTTGTAAACCATATTTTATTCGACAAAAATATTACAAGATATGTTTTTTTTATAGCTATTATAACATGACCAGCATCTATGTCATGTCACAAGGTTTTGACATTTTGCTGATGAAAAAAATACAATTCTGACCTGACAATTCATCCCCGACACAACCCATCCACTAGATGGAGAATAATTCCCAAAAAGCATAACATGTGTTCCACTCCAAGGGGCTGTCAGCGCTTCAGTGTTGATCTTTGAAAAGTCTTTCAAAGCTGCACTAAGAATATTACATTAAATATAAATTAGATGTAAGGTGGTCTATGGAAAAAGTACAGAAAAGTACTCAGTACTCAGTGGCTTTTTATCTTATTAGAATACACACATTCATCTGCTCAGTGAGTTGATTATGAAAGATTGCTGAGATGTTAAACCCTCTGTCATCTGGAATGGGAGCTGCATAATTGCTGTTCAGATAGTTTCTCTCCATCTGAAATGAGACTAGTGTAAGAATGTAAAGTTTAGCTTTGTCCACTTTGTTTGCAGTAATATATGCCTGTTGAGATGAGATTTCACTTGTTCCTATTGAGAGTAAAGAATGTAACTCTTGAAAAGAGATGGGCCTACTGCATCTACTGGCATTAATTAGTATTTGGTGCATGTTCATATTATGACTGGATTAGAATAGCTGCAGCTATTTATTTTTTTTGACAGCTAGCACCCTCCTGTACCATATATTAACCTGAGCAAATGTCAGTAGTAGCTATTTACAGCAAGATGTACCGAGGCATGTGTTTGGTGTGAAATGGATACTTAAGTGTAGCTTATATGTATCAAACAGATAATGCATTAGCATCAGACAGTGGTGGCCTAACAGGTTAAGAACCAGACCAGAAGGTTGCCGGTTCAAATCACGAGACACCAAGTCGCCACTGAGCAAAACATCATCCCCACACACTGCTCCCCAGGCACCTGTAATGGCTGCCCACTGCTCACCAAGGGTGATGGTTAAATGCAGAGGACACATTTCGTTATGTGCTGTGCTTGCTGTTCAATTCACTTTCACAATCTCTGATTCATGTGACAGTGTATTTCTTGGTTTCTGCAGGAAAGGCATCCGGTATTTTGCCTTGTCAGGAAGAAAGAGGACACGACACAGGGAAGCAGAAGGTGATTCAATGATTTGAAAAAGATTTTATGAATCAACATTGAACAGGGAATGATAAAGGCAGCCTGATTTCTATATTTCAAATGACATCAAGTGTTCTTGTCTGTAACAAATATAACCATTTATAAAGCCTTGTATGATGCTAGATTAGGACTAGGATTCATGCATGTAGTGCCTTTATTCTTCTGTGTGTGTGTGTATGTGTGTATTGGTGTGTAGACACTGTTATATTTGCAGGCTGACTGGACTGGTCTGTGTGTTTGTTTTTCTACATGATGTTCACGTAACCAGCAGATCATTTGCATGTGATCTAATCAATTTCAACACATGAACAAAGGTTGCAACGGCGTGTCCTACAGTCAGGAATTACACTGCTAATGCAGCCAAATCATTCCCAGCCCCCACCCCTGGCACACTCCCTGGAGAGAACGTTTGTGTGTAAACGAAGGTGTAGCTGATGTTTAATTAAATACAGATACACAGCATTAATGCCTTGGGTCTGTGGTGTGCTGTTGCGTGGATAAGAATGGAGACGTTATGAGCAGCAGACGGTCACGTCGGCAGCAGTGGAAATTCACATGGCAACTTCAAGGGCAGGCAGCTCTCTGTAATTGGTTGCAGCAACTTGCTGGAGGTAAAAATGGATAAAAAAACAGAACAAAGGAAAAGATGCCAAGGATGGTTAACATTTGGTCTTGTGGCACAAGCATCTTTCATTCCTGCGTGACTGTCACGACTACGGACTTACGGGGGAAGGAAGCGCAGAGGTTTGACATGCTGGGAACGGGGTTTTATTAATACAAACAATAAAGAAATACAAATAAACAGCGGCGCGGTGGCCGAAAACGCTTTAACTTAAATAACGAACTGAAACTAACCCGTAGGCGTGTGGCGATTGCCAGAACTCAAACACTCATAACAAAACCAGGGTCAAGTTCGTGCAGAGTCCACGAAAATGCCAGCGACCCCGAACGGCGGAAACTTCCGGCATTTGTGGGGCGGTCAGGATTGAGTTCCGGTGTGGAGCCCAAGCTGCAGGGCTAATCCTGACAGAGTCCCCCCTCCAAGGGCTACGTCCTCGGAAGCCCCAAGCAGTAACATTCAGTGGAGGCGGCGGGGCGGGCCGGCGGCAACCACAGGGCTCCTGCCCTGCTGTAATCCTCCCCTTGGTAGGACACGGTCCCTCGGGCTGGCTCCCCGGCTGGTCAGGCGTGGCTGCCCGGTTCCCTGGGGCTGGTCCCCGGGTGGTCAGGCGTGGCGGCCCCGGTCCCTCGGCTGGCTCCCCGGGCTGTGGTCAGGGCAGTGGCGGCCCCGTCCCTCGGGCTGGATTCCCCGGCCGTGGTCAGCGTGGAGGCCCCGGTCCCCTCGGGCTGGCTCCCCGGCGTGGTCAGGCGTGGCGGCCCCGGTCCTCGGGCTGGCTCCCCGGCGTGGTTCAGGCGTGGCGGCCCGGTGCCTCGGGCTGGCTCCCCCGGCGTTGGTCAGGCGTGGCGGCCCCGTGCCTTCGGGCTTGCCTCCCGGGTGGTCCCGCTTGGCGGCCCGGACCCTCGGCCTGGCTCCCGGCGGTGGTCCGCTTGGCGGCCCCGGACCCTCGGCCTGGCTCCCCGGCGTGGTCCCGCATGGCGGCCCGGACCCTCGGCCTGGCTCCCCGGCGTGGTCCCGCATGGCGGCCCCGGACCCTCGGCCTGGCTCCCCGGCGTGGTCCCGCATGGCGGTCCCCGGGACCCTCGGCCTGGCTCCCCGGCGTGGTCCCGCATGGCGGCCCCGGACTCCCGTACCTGCCCACAATAATCAGAGGGCCGATCCATCTGGGTACGTGTGGGCCCTGTCTCCACATGTATCCCCTCTGACACGTCTTGTGTCACCCCCTGCACCGCGCAGGGAGATTGTCCCAGAGCCTCCGGCGACTGTTCCAGGCACCCCAGGCTGGTGCCTTCTGGGACTATGCAGCCCCTCTCGCTGCACGGCCCTGGTGCCAAGGGGGGGGCATTGCCAGACCATCCGGCTAGCCCCTTCTGCGTCCGTTGGGACAAGCAGGCCCTCTTCCTGCCTGTCCCAGCTGGGTCCTCATGCCTACCCGGGGGCTCTATGGCGCTCCAACCCTCTGGAGGCAGACGCAGGCCCATGCCTGGCCCGCCCTCCTCACTGGCTACCGGAGGACCCAGCTCCATCGCTTCCCCACCTCCCCTCCCCTCAGGAGGAGTCCCCAACCCGAACTGCACCCCCCCAAAAAATTATTTGGGGGAGCACCCCCCCCGGCTGGACTTCGGGGTACCTTGGGGCTTGTCCACCTCGCCTTGGACCAGCACATTCGGGTCAGGAACCTCCTCCCTGGGGTTCGGCTCCGCGGCTGGGTCGCCATCTGGTGGACACAAAGAGGGGAAGTGGGGGCGACATACGGACACATATGCCACGCACACACACACAGACAGAGACAGACAGAAGAGAGGGTCGTCTGGTTCCCTCTCTGAGCTCTCCGGGACCTCCTCAGGGGGCACAGCCAGAATCTCGGGAGGCGCGACCTTCTCGTCGCCCGCCAGTGCTTGGTCTTCTTGCCCCGGATCCTGACTGGCGCTGGATGTGGTGGAGGGGCAGAGTTCGATCCCTGGCTCAGGCTCTGGCCGATCAAACTCCGCCCTCAGTCTCTGCTGGAAGTCCCGAAAACTCCTGTCGGTCTCTCCCTGCTGCCAGGCAGCGTCGCTGGAGATGGTGGTGGGCGTGTGGCGTGGGGGGTGGTGGACGTCTTCTCCAGCATGCGGGGGCGCTGGTGATGCGCTGCCGTTCAGCTGGGGAACGTCCGAGCAGAGGGAAGGCGGGTCGGCGACTGGAACTGGGAGGGCATCTTCCCTGTGAGGCAGTTCCGACAGTGCAGTTGCTGGTTGGCGACCTCCTGTCGCCCTGTTCCACCAGCTTACGCCCGCATCGCTGTCCTCCTCCTCACTGTTGTCGCACCTCTGGGACTGACGTGGGTTTCCACGGACCTCGCAACGGACGGGCACGATGGGCGGAGCCATCCCGGCACCGACTGCCCAATCGGCGTCATCCTCGTGTTGGTCCGTGTCGACCTCATACCCTCGGAAGTCACGTGGATCTTCACGGATGTCGCGACAATCTCGGACGCGCGCGCTGGGTGGAGCCATCCCGGCCCCGACTGCCCAACGAAAATCCACGTCATTGTCGCTTTCGTCATCCGTGTCCTCCCACCTGTGACTCCGAGGGTCCCACCTGTGACTCCACCTGGCTCCCCGGCGTGGTCCCGCATGGCGGCCCCGGACCCTCGGCCTGGCTCCCCGGCGTGGTCCCGCATGGCGGCCCCGGACCCTCGGCCTGGCTCCCCGGCGTGGTCCCGCATGGCGGCCCCGGACCCTCGGCCTGGCTCCCCGGCGTGGTCCCGCATGGCGGCCCCGGACCCTCGGCCTGGCTCCCCGGCGTGGTCCCGCATGGCGGCCCCGGACTCCCGTACCTGCCCACAATAATCAGGGCCGATCCATCTGGGTACGTGTGGGCCCTGTCTCCACATGTCCCCTCTGACACGTCTTGTGTCACCCCCTGCACCGCGCAGGGAGATTGTCCCAGAGCCTCCGGCGACTGTTCCAGGCACCCCAGGCTGGTGCCTTCTGGGACTATGCAGCCCCTTTCGCTGCACGGCCCTGGTGCCAAGGGGGGGGCATTGCCAGACCATCCGGCTAGCCCCTTCTGCGTCCGTTGGGACAAGCAGGCCCTCTTCCTGCCTGTCCCAGCTGGGTCCTCATGCCTACCCGGGGGCTCTATGGCGCTCCAACCCTCTGGAGGCAGACGCAGGCCCATGCCTGGCCCGCCCTCCTCACTGGCTACCGGAGGACCCAGCTCCATCGCTTCCCCACCTCCCCTCCCCTCAGGAGGAGTCCCCAACCCGAACTGCACCCCCCCAAAAAATTATTTGGGGGAGCACCCCCCCCGGCTGGACTTCGGGGTACCTTGGGGCTTGTCCACCTCGCCTTGGACCAGCACATTCGGGTCAGGAACCTCCTCCCTGGGGTTCGGCTCCGCGGCTGGGTCGCCATCTGGTGGACACAAAGAGGGGAAGTGGGGGCGACATACGGACACATATGCCACGCACACACACACAGACAGAGACAGACAGAAGAGAGGGTCGTCTGGTTCCCTCTCTGAGCTCTCCGGGACCTCCTCAGGGGGCACAGCCAGAATCTCGGGAGGCGCGACCTTCTCGTCGCCCGCCAGTGCTTGGTCTTCTTGCCCCGGATCCTGACTGGCGCTGGATGTGGTGGAGGGGCAGAGTTCGATCCCTGGCTCAGGCTCTGGACGATCAAACTCCGCCCTCAGTCTCTGCTGGAAGTCCCGAAAACTCCTGTCGGTCTCTCCCTGCTGCCAGGCAGCGTCGCTGGAGATGGTGGTGGGCGTGTGGCGTGGGGGGTGGTGGACGTCTTCTCCAGCATGCGGGGGCGCTGGTGATGCGCTGCCGTTCAGCTGGGGAACGTCCGAGCAGAGGGAAGGCGGGTCGGCGACTGGAACTGGGAGGGCATCTTCCCTGTGAGGCAGTTCCGACAGTGCAGTTGCTGGTTGGCGACCTCCTGTCGCCCTGTTCCACCAGCTTACGCCCGCATCGCTGTCCTCCTCCTCACTGTTGTCGCACCTCTGGGACTGACGTGGGTTTCCACGGACCTCGCAACGGACGGGCACGATGGGCGGAGCCATCCCGGCACCGACTGCCCAATCGGCGTCATCCTCGTGTTGGTCCGTGTCGACCTCATACCCTCGGAAGTCACGTGGATCTTCACGGATGTCGCGACAATCTCGGACGCGCGCGCTGGGTGGAGCCATCCCGGCCCCGACTGCCCAACGAAAATCCACGTCATTGTCGCTTTCGTCATCCGTGTCCTCCCACCTGTGACTCCGAGGGTCGTCCACCCTGCGGACATCCTGGACCCAGGGTGCGATCAACTCCCAGGGACAGTACTCTGGCCATTCGGGCTGGAGGCTGCCCATCCCCTCGCTGGAGGGACGCCGCCGTTGTTGTCGCTTCTCACCCCCCTGGAAGTGACGTGGGTCCCCACGGACCTTGCGACGATCGCAGACTGGTGCGATGGGCGGAGCCCAACTCTCGTCTCCCGTGCTCTCGTCGTCGTCCGTGTCGTCCCAGTCCACGGGGAGCCTTGCCAGCAGAGCGCAGAGTTCTTGGCTCGACATGCCGAAGATCGTGGGGGTCGCATCTTCTGCGCTCGCTGCCCACGTCACTTCCTCGCTGCTGCCGACGCCAACGTCCTCGCTCCGCCCACTCACCCGCCGACGTTGTCGCTTCCGGGTTTCGCGGAGTTTCCCGGGGGTGACGTCATCACGCGGCGCCGCGTACCACGGCTTCTCGGGGAGAAAACGCTCCACCAGAACGGGCGGCGCGTCTCTCCCCTGCCGTCCGCGTTCGCCGCGCCGGGCTGCGTCCTTCGCGGCGTTTCTTCTCCTCTGTTTTTTACCTCTGCGCTTTTGGGGGGGTCGCTGGCATTCTGTCACGACTACGGACTTACGGGGGAAGGAAGCGCAGAGGTTTGACATGTTGGGAAGGGGTTTTTATTAACAAATAAACAATAAAGAAACACAAATAAAGACTGGCGCGGTGGCCGAAAACGATTTAACTTAAATAACGAACTGAAACTAACCCGTAGGCGTGTGGCGATTGCCAGAACTCAAAACACTCATAACAAAACCAGGTCAAGTTCGTGCAGAGTCCACGAAAATGCCAGCGACCCCGAACGGGCGGAAACTTTCGGCATTTGTGGGGCGTCAGGATTGAGTTCCGGTGTGGAGCCCAGCTGCAGGTAATCCTGACAGTGACGAGGCAGAGCGAACCGAAATAAAACTTGGGTTTGAAGCATGTATTCATTCTGTTGCAAGAAAAGGCAGATGATACACGAGATGCAAAATGATATCACAAGATGATGGCACATACAGTACAAAATATCACACTATTGCATCCATTCCTTAGTTTACTCCTTCATATTTGTTCTCCTTAGAGAGGAACGTTAGTTTAAAGCTTTCTCACTGAAATAATTTCCCCTCAATGAACTTGTCTTTAGCTGTTGTGTTACCACGTCACATGTCACCACAATGTAAACAACATAAAGAGCTGCATTTGCATGACAACAGGATTCCTCTTGGCCAATCAGAATGCCAGGCCACAATAAGTGGTTATATAATGTGACATGATGAATAGGTTTTTTTTGGTTGCTTAACTTGCGTGCTCCATGTAAAAGAGGACACTTTGACCTGGTAGGCAATTTGTGAACTTGTCATGATGCCCACGAGACCACCAACCCAGCAGGGGGTGAGCAGGACCCCCTCCTGTGGGCAGCTCATGGCCCTAATCCGTACCACTTGCCTGAACGGTTCTCCACATGCATGCGGAATGCGTGCTCTGAAAGCCAACATGTTACTGGACCAAACCTAACCCTAACCATTGCACATGTACAGAATCATGCAAATGGTAGGGGTTCAGCACTGACAGCGCTCTTTGTGTTGGAGATCTACAATGTTAAGGCAAACCGTTATCACCTCCTTGGTTGTATGCTACTGGCGTTTCTCGGAATGCCTCCCTGGTTTTTACCCTATTTACGCCCAGACCTTGCTCTCTGGATTACCCTGCTTTGGATTCCCTGCGCCCGAACACACCTGTCAATTGCCGGCAAATGTCTGAAACAACAAATTCTGATTGGTCTGTGGCAACTATCTGGGAGTCAAATGTAGTGGACTCTGGGCACGTTTCTTTTTTCCTTTTCCATTGGGAACTGGGAAACCCAGTCTTGCTGGCGCTCCCTGTTTTCTCCATGGACCAAACTGTAACTGACAAAGCCAGGATTTGCGACATTGTAGATTACTGGTACTACATTGGACATCATAAACCATGTCCCACAGTGAACATTTTGATTAATAATTTTTATGATCAGATATTGGAAATTGCACAGTTAAAGCTAAATCCTTTCATGTTTAGTATGATCAACATGTTTGCACATGCCTGTTTTCACGATAAGAGCAGAATTTCCATTTATGTGAAACTGTTTTCTCTCTGAACAGTGGAATAACATGTTTAAACTCATAGATGTAAATGGAACGTCTGTTATCCTCTACGGAAGGATCTAAGCTGGCAGGTTATTTTGTCTGAAGCACCTAGGCTCACAGGCTGTTTGTGTTCCCATACATTTAACAGTGCCAGTGTTTGTGACATAATATGTATGATAACAGCAAAAATGTATATTTGTGTGAAACAAATAGTAACTTTTAGTGATTAAAAGGTGGAATTCTCTCTAATCATGTGGCAACAAGCAGGACTTTATCTCTTTTACAGAATCTACAAATCACAGGCAGTGGCGGCCCATCAATATTAAAATAAATGAGCTATACATTATACAGAAAGCCTTTAAGTTTAATTTAAAAATGTTCTCTCTCTCATTAACCGCGACATATTTCCTAGTCCTTTGGGGTGCAAAAATCTTTACGATAGACTCACGCTATAACTGGAAACCCACCTCCAATACAAAGTATAAGAGAACCTTTGGGTGTAGAATTTTGTGCCCAAAGCCCTCCCAAAGTTACAGCTCCAGACCAGGAAATTTATCCGGAAACTCATTGAATTCCATCGTTAGCTGGAGCAGCTAAGCAGCTTGTGGAGTTTATATCATGGAGCAAATTAATTCAGTTTCATCCCATAAAAGTGAACCATTGCACAGAATGACACCACAAGAAAATATCAGCAGTAGCAGACCAAGAAACACCACACAGTAAGCCCAGATGAACTTCAGAGATTAGCTACAGAGGTGAGATAGAAGATCTTAAAGGAATACATTGACAAAAGTGTTGTTGTTCTCATATTTTATGTTGTATTTATAGAATAAAATCAAATTTAGTTAGGGACTTGTTAGGGACATTTGTTAGGGACATGCCTGAATATCAAAAGAGTAATTGAAAAATGTCCATGTTTGAAGGAGAATTTAATTGGAAATAATAAATGACTGAAAACACAGACATTTTATTTATACTATTATTATTTATTATTTATAAAGTAGTGTGTTTGGTGTACCATATTGGTGATACGTGGTTAGAGTGCATCTGAAAACGTGCGCTCCCCCAAAAAATAATTTCACCAGCCATCACTGGTCATGGGCATCAGTGGTTGTAAAAATGATTTAAAATCATAGGACATGACCTTGAGTCAGCCCGATTGAGATCATCAAAACACCAAACGGATCTGATGTTATCTGAAAGTACAGAGCAACAGTCATTCTTTCATCTTCAGTGTGAAGCTGTCCAGAGAGCCCCGATTTTTTCCTTTAATTTGTCACCAGTGTAATTTTACTGTTCAGGAGTGCCAGAAAGATTTTAAAGAGGAAAAATACTTTTGCTCAGCGCGATCTCTCTGTCTATTTATAACATGCACATTCAGAGGCTTTTGGCCACAGCTGTGAACATTAGCGCCTGACACAAAGGCCACGTTGCTCTCGGTGGACCTTCTGCCCTCTCCAGCAGGGAACGAAAAAAGGAAAAAAGAGAAAGGCGCAGCCCGGAGACGAGTGGCGCGCCACCGTGCACGCTGTGTGACAGGTGGGCTGCTGACTGGGCAGATTGTTATTGCCGGCCTCATCCCACGAGGGTGTTGCAAAGATAGGAGGGAGTGGTCTGGTAGGCAGAAAATCCGTATTCCCACCCCGGTTTGCTGCTGTAACGCGTTCATTAGCATCGCAATTAAACTGGAGCAAATGTGGGTAAATGAATTAGGTGCAACTGGGTATGCATTTCAGGGGGGTGCGTTTAGAGTGCGCAGACAGAGGTGGGCAGTTTGGGACCAGCGGTCTGGGATGCAAGACTTCGGCGTCTCTTTAATGAGGTGGAATTTTTGCTGAATATAGGACTCTGCTAATGGAATTTGGGCCTAATTATAGAGCAGCACACAAACATGAGGGACCTTTTCATAGCTCACATTCAGCCCTTTGCATCTTTCTTGTTTTTTTTCTGAGCAGCCTTCCTCAGAGCTTTGTACAAAATGATTCTTTTGTAAATTTTAGCCATGACATCAATCGGGCCATGCTAGTAATTGTTATTATATTATTACATTTGTGTCTCTTCAGGTGGCTAAGGGATTTCAAAAAATAATGTTAATTCTGTTAATACTTCCAATAACCACTTCCAATAGCTCTGACCCATACATAGTGTCTGTTTAAACATATTTGTGACCGGATTGCCTGTTGCTTAATGACGTATGACACAATCAGCACTACAAATCAGAACATCTGTCACGGCCGGGGGTTGGGAAGGGAAGGAGGCGCAGAAGGTTGCCATTGAAAAAAGGCATTCCTTTATAAACTGAACACAAACGATGGCCGAGAAGGAAACAAAGGGAAACTGAGGCAACTCAAACAAAAAGGTCAGTCTTAGGTACCACGTTAATGCAACAGCCCTGCTTTGCTGCTGTTTCCTTCCTTATAACAGGGCACTAATCATGGGCGAATAATCAGCGGGAGCTGTAAATGAAGCCCTGTTGTCAGGCTGAAATGTCAGCCCAGCAGCACCCAGCCTATGAAAGTGATAAAGTGAAGTGATTGTCACTTGTGATACACAGCAGCACAGCACAGCACAGAGTGCACACAGTGAAATTTGTCCTCTGCATTTAACCATGCACCCTACATGTCTGTGCTGGAGGTACCGTCTGAGTCCAATGGAATGAGCAGGCCCCAGCTACCTGCCGGTCCAGCCCCATCGCTTCCCTGCCCCCCCAGAAGAAGCGCCCAACCCCCCAAAAAACTTCAGGGCAGCGGTTACCCCCTGGGTCCACAAAGGGGCATCCATCCAAAAGGGGCTGGCGCAATCAGGTCACAGAGATGATGGGGAAGAGGAGGCGACGCACAAACACATAAAAAATACACACACAAGGACAAACAAAAGACAGGGTCATCGGGCTCATGGCCTGGGCTCTTCCCCTGAGACTGGATCAGGAGAGCAAGAGTCTCATGCAATCACCTGGCACTGTTTCCTCCCTCACCGAAGTCACTGGAGTGGGAGGCAGGCGGCTGGCTGGCATGTCTGTTTTGTCCTGCAGTGGGCAAAGCGAGTCTCTGCAGGTGGTAGTGGGAGTGTGTAGGAGGGTGGTGGAAACAGAGCATGCCTGTATATGGTGGGGGGAATGTGTAAAGAGTTGGTGGATGCCAGGGAGAACGGGTACTCTCTGCTCTGGGCTGGGGCACTGCTGGGGAATGTCTGGGCATTGGGGTGTAGAGTCCACGACCAGAGCTGGATAGAAGAGTTCCCCGCGGTGCAGGCCCAGCAGCACAGTTGCTCTGCTGGTGACTCCCTGTCACCCTGTTCCACCAGCTTACCCCCGCGTAGCTGTCTTCCTCCTCCTCACTGTCAGTCTCTTCCTCTTCCCAGACCTGGAAAAGATGGGGGATGAGACAGGTTGCCCTGTCAGGAAGTGCCCAATGGGTGGTGCATAGCCTGCGCCATCTGTCCACCAGTCAGCCTTGTCTTCACTGACTTTGCGTTCTCCCAGTCGACTTGTGCATTGGAGAGAATGGCGCAGAGTCCAAGGTTGGTCTGCGCATACATGGTGGGGCTGCGTACTTTGCACCATCCTCCCACAAAGCCTCCTCGCTGCTGACCTAGTTCTCCTGCCCGTCCTACCAACCACTCAGCCATAGTGGTTCCCACTTCCGAGTGTCACGGTTTATGCACCACAGCGCCAACGGATGGCACCTGGTAGCGGGGAAACACTCCGATCCCACGTGGCAGTCTTTTTAGCACTCCTCGCTGGCACCTGCACTCACCACAATCTTCACAATCTAGCTCCTAGTCAGGAGGTCAGGAAGGAAAGGAGGCACAAAAAGATTTTATTATATACATAAAGGTCAGTCTCAGGTACCACATTAATGCTGTAGTCCTGTTCTGCTGCCATTTCCTTCCTTTTAACAGGGCCCTAATGATCAGTAGCTGTGTACACAGTCAATGCAAAACTCCATTATTGTGGATTGAATTAATTAATTCTGCAAATATTAGCTTCTTAAGCAAAACATTATTTTGGATTCTTCCGTAATTCTAGTGGATATTATTTCCATTTAAGTACTAAATCAGAAGAAAACAAAATGAAAGTTAAAAAAAATCACCTTTTAAGTTATTCATCTAGATCAAATACTAAAAATGTGTTATTAGTATATTAGCAAATTACTAATTGAGGGTTCAAATGAGTTCAGAATTTCTAGCAGACACTGTCAAGTTTTGTGCTACCAGCTTTATGGTCTCCAGCTATGAGTTTACTTTGAGGAGAGATGGAAAATTTGGATTTCAAAAGTTTTCCCAAGGACGCTTCTCTTCCAGCTGGTAGGGAGGCAGAGCAGACATGTGTAGTGTCTGACATGAGTCTTCATACCCGCAAGGCACAGCCTTGTAACTGGAATCTTAGAGGAGAAAGTCAGCTGCATCACCATATAGAAGCAAAACTGTTTTAATGAACATAAATCAAATGTTAGAGGTCAGGGGTCATTGGACTCTACCAGTCTCAGCTTTCAATTACCTTGCTGCTAAAATGCTAAAAATGGTCTTACATATTTTGGACAGTGCTGTGTTGCTATGTCAAGAACTGCAATTATGGAATATTTTCACATTTTGAAATGAATCCCATTTTTTCCACTTGTGTGCAGTTAGCAAATACTTTTTCCTTCTCTGTAAGTCACTTAGAGGTCACAAGAGGTTAGGAAAGACAACCACAACAATTAAAGAATAATGTGAAACGTTGTCTTCTGGATTACCTTTGCCTGATTCTTATTGACCTAGATGACCGAACCTCACAATGCCCCCGACGATTATTCGACCTTTGTCTCCTCCGTGCCTTCGCTTTCTTGAACCACTGCTTTCGCCTGACTCCTCTCCAGCCTGCGGTTTCACTACACCTACGCAACGGTAACCCAGGCACCCTGGGTTGCTTCCTCATGCCACCGCTGCTACGGCCAAGAGAGCTGGCAAACTGTTTCTCCACGCCGAGCGCCTGCACCCGTGCTCTCCTTCTGCTGCTCCATCTCCACAGCAAGTGAGGCGTCAGTGATCTCACAGGCCAATTCCTCACACCACAAGTTCTATCCTCGGCATCTCCGCACCTGCCCCTCTGCTCCAGCCTCCTCATAGATCTGTAAATTTGCACATAGGTACACTTCAACTGTAAGAAACCGAATAAAAAAAATACAGGAAATAACATTGTATGATTTTAAATGAATTTATTTGTATATGATGCAGAACATAAGTATTTAGCTACAAACAAACAAGCAAAATGGAATCAACGACAATCTCCCTCAACCTGGAACTCCACTCAAGATCTCACCTTCTGGGATACAAATGATCTTCAGAATGGTGATGAAACAGCCCAGAACTACAAAGTGGTATATGGTCACTGACCTGAAGAGAGCTGGGACCACACTAACAAATGTTATTATTAACCTTCTTAAACCAGCACATGTCCAGGCCTGTCTAAAATTTGCCAGAGACCATCTGGATGATCCAGAGGAGGATGTCATGTGGTAAGATGAGACCAAAACAGAACTCTTTGAAGCATGTGAAGCATGGAAACATTATGCTTTTGGGATGCTTTTTTGCAATGGGGACAGAATAACTGAGGATGAATGGGGTCATGTGTCATGAGATTTTAGGCAAGCCAGTTCCCAGACCTCAGTCCAATAGAGAATCTGTGCCAAGTGACAGCCCCAAACCATCCCAGCTCTTTTGAAGAGCTTGGGTAAAATACTAGCTACAATGTGGAAACCTGGTTAAGCATGTTTGACCTGTGTCATTGCCAACCAAGTTACATTACAGTATTATATTGAGCTGAACTTTTGCTATTATACAAATAAATTCTTTAACATAGATTTTTAAACATTTATACAAGTGTACCAATGATGAAAATTACAGACCTCTTCATCTTTCTAAGAGGGCCTTTGGTGTAGGCCAAATATTTTTTGCCTCACTGTACATGACGATAATTGTAATATTTACAGGTTCTCATGCTCATGCTTCATTTCATGTTCACATATTTGTCTGTGTTGAGGTGACCAGTTTTGAGCTTCAAAACCTCAGCGCAGAGATGGGGGTGCCAGCAAAAATTGTCGGTGGAATGTATTATGGCATGGTGAAAGGTACATCTCTTTAAATATTGATGCTGCAAGGAATTGTGGGATGGCATTAACACATGTCCTAGGATAACGGGGTAAAGCACCTAAACAATTAAAGAATTCAACCAGCTCTTATCATGGCTGCCAATAGGATACTTCTGCTTCATTTCCCTCAGTTAGGAACCTGCCAGAGCAAAAATACTACTCTACTGCTGCCAAGCAGTTTCTGAATGGAGCTAGTACATTGTGAACTGATCTTCTCCCACAATTGTTGAATTTCATCAAATCAGTTATGTCATATTGGCATGAGTGCATTTTATTCTGTCCATCAAGACCCCGAAGGCTTCCCTGCAGCCCAGACCTGGATAAGTATGTGTAGGAAAAGGATGCAGTTGCGAAATATTGTGTCGATGGAGAAATGCAGCGGTAAACAGCATGTTCTTTCAGCGGTCGCTGGCTCCCGCTCTATTGAGTACGCAGTTACGCTAACATCTGCCCACACCTGGCAGAGCCGTAACATTCAGGAAAACGAGAGTGTATCCCCCTCGAGCTCTGAAGAATGAAAGAAACGATGAGGGGAAAAAAAAAACATGGGTGGGTGGAATCGTTTGTGTGGCTGTCACCTGATGTCACCTGCCATGCATGGAGTTTAATGTAGGCACTAGGCCAAGCACAAATGCCTGAGCGACAGAAGAGAGAGAGAGTCCTACGTGGAGCAGCAACACTGTGGGCTAAATGGCAATTTCCATATTTTTCTGCATGGTTTCCTTGACAGTAGGGTAACCATGGTGTCTGTCAGTGCCAATGAAAGAATCTGTCACAGGCCACTCCTCTGCACATTGCTGGGGTTAATTTGGGGCAGGGCAATATCCCGGCTGCTCAGTGTAATGGACAGGCTAATAAACAGGAGGTTACCCCATCACTTCACACTGCCCTCCCAACTGCTCTCAAACTTTCTCCATTCCAGCCTCCTTCTAGGTGCCCGTTCTAGGTGCCCGTGTGCTAACGATTTTGATTACATTCCCCAGTTTATGTGCATTTCTGCCTCAAATCCTACACATTCAACCCTCATGGTCTCTGAGACAGTCAAAACCAAGACACAACAAATCAAAAATGACTGAGTCAAAGACTGGACTTGATTGAACATGGATTGATCAGAACATTTGTTGATTTGTACACAGGCGTTGTAAAATGTATACAGTATATCAATAATGCTCTCTGATTTGGCACACGGTAATTGAACTTTCTCTCAGTATACTTTTTTATTTTAACACACATTTTGTGAGGAACGTTGCAGTTACCATTAGGCAGTGCAATTGCTGAATCAGCTTTAGCTAAATGTTCATTAAGGGAAATTACCTTTTTTCTCCACAGAAGTTTAAATGTGTGGAAGCATTACGCCAGCACTCCACATCTACGCCAAATACGGTTACATCTGAAAACTGCAAGCCTATATTGAAGTAAAGTTACATTATTGTTTATTTTAGTGCTGGGCTTAAATATTTGACATATTTCAATCGCATGAGGGTCTTCGATTAATCATGATAGATTGCTTTGTTGTATGCAACATTCAGTAACAAATTGTAAAAAAAAAATCCAGTGTAAAATATAATTAAATGAATACAAAACCCATTTACTCAGGTTAAAACTAAAATAAAAAGGGAATAAAATGGACAGCAGAACAATGTTTTGCCACTCATACATATGTCATATTGCACAGTGTTAGCAGTAGATGCAGGAAAAACAGGCAGTAATACAAGCACACACATGCACACTAAACTACGGTGACCAGATTTGAGTTTGTATGAAAGAGGACACGTAAGAGTGCGAATGGAAGAATTTCAGATAACATGACAAACTTTTTAGCAGCTCAAAAAACCTGCCAATTCCGTCGGCCATTTGTTTTCTGTTCTGTTTCATGTAATGATGCTGTCATGGCCGGCGCAAGGCAGGCAAACACGGGCGGGAACATGCAGATTAGAAACACTCAGGAACATTTATACTCAGGCACACAAAAGACACATAACTTTGGGAAAACCTGGCCCAGAGTGCCAAGTGCGGTAGCGGGCCATGACAGATGCCCATCCCAAGCCAGTACTGATCAACAAACCAGCCATCCTGTGACCCAAGGTTTATATGCATGTGCATAATCCAGACTTTCAAAATAAAAATAATAATAATAAAAAAATTTTTTTAATGCGTGATAAAATGATGTCTGCATTATTTAAATGATGCTCTAACGCGATAATAACACGTTAACATGCCAGGCACAAATTGTAATATTAACAATATTAGGTCTAAAATGGTTAATATAGGTTAGCATATGTAATACACATAACGTTGCATAGGTAACACAAGGGGTCAAAAACATTCCACCCCATGCCAGAAAATGTTTTAAAGAATCTTTTTTTTTTTCATATGTATGATGGCATGCATCATTGAAGATGACAAAATGTAAAAACCACCGGGAGGTCGAAATTAAATATGTATGAAGCAACATTTTCAAGGTGGGCAGAGACAAGGGAATCCATCATTCCTTGTGAAAAGCAATGCTATTAGGAGATTTAAGAGATAAATATTTATTATAGGTGTGTGTTTGAGTGTGTGTGTGTGAGTGTGTGCATGTGGCCAGTTTTGTTAAAGGTGGCATAATTACAGACACCAGCGTAGCCCAGGCTAAACGAAGCAAAAAAGGTGCATTTTTCAATGTTTGCAAGAAAAACTAGAATGTTAGCGCTAGAGTTGGAGTGTTTGCATCAGTTACCAAAAAGTTTTCTGAGGCTAGTGGAACATTTTAATTCTCATCACGTTTAAAACCCTTTTTTTGTGCTTACTACCCTCCATGTCCAACTTTAAAATGGAGAGTGTTGTGGGGTGGAGGGTGCAATCGCTTCACTGTCTCCGAGCGGGATGCTGGGCCCTGGAGCTTGATGGCGGGAGCGCAGATTGCTCTGTTGCAGTCGCCGGCCTGGCAGATTTCCGCAGTTGTTACAGGAGAGAGGCCTGCCGCACTCAACAGAACACGTCTTGCCTTGCCATTCACTGGGGGTTGGAGGCTTCTGCAGAGAGAGCGACCACAGCTGCTGTAACCAAGAGAGTGTCAGGCGCAAATGAGAAATTTCTGAGTCCAATCAAGGTGCTGCAGGTAAGCGGGAAATGTTTTCTGCTGCGTCGCTACATGCTAGGAGCTGTTGGCTGACCTTGAAAACTCTAATGGTTTCCCCTCACCATACGGCATCTGCTAAATGATTGGTGGATGAAGAATGGAGCAAGTGCAAAGCACCGGGTCTGACAGGCTGCCCATGGATCCTGCACTTATTTTTTATTTTAATTATGGGTAATGATATTCACAGTGTGTTCACATGCTTTTTTTAAGGCACAAATGTTTTTGTAAGAACAAAAGCCCAATCTAGTGCTATTGTAGTCTTATCTTTTTAGAACAACTTCCCAGTGGAAGTAGAGAAGATCTGCCTTTTGCATACTTTGCAAGCAACATGTTCATTTATTATGTGGTCCCAGCAACCATAAGACAATATTACAGTTCAAAAGGACTAGGAAGGACTAAGAAGGTTTATTCTCACAGCTTTTATATGTAAAAAGATGGAGGGAAGGTGGTAGTAGCCTAATGGGTAAGACACTTGCTTGTGAACCAGAAGACCCGGGTTCAAATCCCACTTACTACCATTGTGTCCCTGAGCAAGACACTTAACCTTAAGTTGCTCCAGGGAGACTGTCCCTGTAACTACTGATTGTAAGTCACTCTGGATAAGGGCGTCTGATAAATGCTGTAAAAATGTAAAATGTAAAAAAGTGAGCAGAAAACTAAACGTTCAAAGCTTTTTGGAGATTACACCAGGAATCACATAATGCCCCTCCACAGAAGACGATGTATGCCGCAGAACAACCATCTTAGATCACAACTGCTCTATTACATCTCTATTTGGACACAGACGTGGGCTCCATGTTAACAGTAAACAAAAAAAAATCTTTTAATTTGTTCTGATCTGATGAGATATTTTTTCTTGGTTTGGAGATTAAAATAATTACTGAAAGTTGCGTACTATACAGCTCCTTTTTCAATGCTCATATCCACAAGCTGTTCTTTAAAATGTAGGAGTTGCAAGAACCTCTTGGGAGCTGTGAAGCCACAGTCAGAAGGCGCAGTTGAGATATGGGAATGGATGAGGTGAGTCGAGGTCTTAATCCATGCAGTCTGTTGAGCATATGGTGTTGGGAAATCTGAAGTATCTCCTCAGCTGGGACCCGCTTTTCTGCTGTCCAGAGGAATCTGTTGTGTGGCCAGTTGATTCATTTCTTCCATAAATGGCAGGAGAGCGTAGTTCATAGTTCCCTTGTCTTCATGATCCTGCTGAAATCACCCAGTGGCTTGAAAGCTCACGGTAGAGAACACCTGCATGTGAGGTGATGCAAGGTTACCCCGCCTGGTATGACTCCATAGGGCTGCCTCCAAATGATTCCAAAGATTCGTGACAACAGCTCTTGTTAGCCTGAAGCATTTGAAAAAGTACTCATCACTGGCTGAAAATAGATCTCCAAAATCCTGAAGCATGTGCTCTCTCCTCCAGGCTCGATCTGCAACATCTTGACCCAGTATTAAATATGCTGCTGTGCAGAACAAGGTCTTCAAATTGGCCTATTTTTTGGACCTATAAATATCTGATTATCAGACATTGTTGTTCTCAAGCAACATAACTGATGTTAGTGGAGATTGAAAAATTAAAAATAATAATAATTGCCTTGTTTCCTAACACTTGTGATATCACGCCAATATTCTTGCAATTCAAACATTTTACCATTGTAGAGAAGAAAAGAAGCATTCAAAATTCCTTGTCCACACAAGTGGGTTCGATTAATGAAACCCTATATGACTGATGCTGAATTTCTCAAGTGGCCATAAATATTCAAACATCACAACACCAGCAAACCTGGGATTACCCAGGCAATGGTCATGGTCATTTCAGCAAATGATGTGAGTTGATTAAAGGTGGGATAGCGTCTTCCAAAGGCA